>NC_081186.1:50149439-50500423 GCF_029867415.1 Vicia villosa
AATTGATCATGTCTTCAAAACCGCTGTCACAAGGCTGGTAGTCGGTAACCTTTTGTTCTGGTTATATTATTAAACATGTCTATCCCAATGCTGATAGTCGATAATATTAACCAAACCTTTGAAATTTTTTTTTACCTTGTCAAGTCTATCACCATGCTGATAGTCGGTAATACAGTTTCATACCTTTCACCTTCGCATTATTAAACAAGTCTATCCCCATGCAGATAGTCGATAATGTCAATAGGTAAGCTTTTCTTACAAAGCTATCATTCCCAGGTGAAGCATACACTTGCTTTCCCAAAAAGACAAAACGGATTCTCTTCCTAAAACGGATTGAGGCATCCTTCCCAACTCCTTTCCCCAGCGGAGTCAGTTTTTGATATCCCTCGGTAAAGATATCCTTGCATCATTCGCAATTTTGGTATCTTAGGTCCAAAATTCGCGTCTTCTGATATTTAAGTCTCTTCCCCCCTATCAAAACGAAGATTTTCAATCTTCATGTCTCAGGTTGAAGAAACTTAAATAGGGGCATCTGTCATACCCCAATTTTTGACCTAAGATACCACCTCATATCATTTGCATATGCATCATTTGCATCTCTAACAAATTGCATAGCTTGTGTTTGCTACTTGTGACTCAGCAGGATTTAATCAGGAAATCATTCATCAGTACAAATACAATCAATTAGGGTTTTGTTCTCCCTTCATTTCAAATGAATCATCTTCATCAACAATCAACATTTGGTCCTCAGAGATCCATCTCAACAAGCTCAAAGGCTCTGAATCGACTGAATTAGGGTTTTGACTGAAGATAGCATACTCTTGACTTTTGCTCAGGATTTGACCTAATGACTTGGGACATGACCTCAAGACCTCAAGTGCATCATTTTGACCTAATCCATTGGCTCATAACATCTCCTATACAAAGATTGATCAGACAAATCCTCAGATCAGGGTTTTGAACTATCAGGGACTGAAATCAGGGATCACATTTGGGAAACCCTAAAAATCCCCAGGAAGTCAATCAAAGGTTTCAATCATCCTCAAATAATCCCTATGACAATATACAATGGAAATTACATCTCAATTCAAGACCTACAGACATCAATTTCATCTGGTCGACAATTAGGGTTTTTGACCTAATTCACTGAACAACTGACTTTTTTAATCAGGACATGGTGCCACAACTCAAACCATGGCTCAATATCCTCTAAAGCCTCAATATGATCCATTCATACCATTCATATGGTGAGGATAGCCTGTTTCATTTGAAATCTCCAGAAACGCGATTCGTTTGAAAAAGTCAACTGTACAAGATCACCATTGACTTTTGGGGAATTTTGGTCAACCATGACTTTTGAAGTTTTAAATCATCAATATATGATATATGAAGTCATTTGGTCAAGAAAAATCAAGAAAATCAATCAAGAATCAAAAAGTCAAAAGTTTGACTTTCATACTTAGAAAATTTTTCTAAGTGTTTTTCATGGTTTTTTCCAAACTTTGGAGGGGAATAACTCAAAATTTCACCTACAAACTGAAAAAAACTTCCAACATGAAAGTTGTAGATTTTGATCCAATGAACAACTTTGTCACATATAAATTTTTTCCATAAGATCAACCATTTAAGAGATATGGAGCTTCAAAGTTGGTATCTTTTGAAAACTTCACTTAAAACTTCATTTTCTTCAAAGTTCATGGAACTTTTTCACCCATTTCCTTAAGAGACTTGAAGAAACTTTCAACTAGGCTTTTGAAGTGTGTAATATGAGCTTTCCAAAATGTCAAAGAGCATGAAAAAATATGGAGTTTAGCTATGGTTTTGAATTTTGAAATTAGTGATCATTTTCACTTGAATTTTCACCATTTTTCACTAAGTTTCAAGACTACATGACCTATAATCCAAGCAATGATGCAAAGAGGCAATAATTGAAGAGATATTTTCTGATATGAGATCAGAATGGAAGAGGATAGGAAGCTTGGGATTTAACCATGGTTTAGTAACTTTTAACCATGTGCATTAAATGTAAAGATTCCATTTTATCTTCAAATGCCAAATCACCAATTCTTGATCAACTTGCAAAGCTTTGTATTCAGAAACCTTGGCCTATAAATAGAGGTCCAAACTCCATTCAAAATCACACCAAAGTCACACAAATTATAGGCTTTCTCTTTCTTTCTTAGAATGCAAGTTTCTTAAGTTTCAAAGAGGTAAAATGCTCAACCTCTAAACCTTTGAATTTCTGACCAAAGTGATGCTTCCCACAAACCATAAACATCACATATGATGTGTTTGAACCATCCATACACCCCAAAAACACCTAAAACTCAAAATCACTACCTCACTTTCCAAATATGCATAACATGAGACTTATCATGCCAATTTTTGTTCAGGCTCAATTCTGTCCAAACTACCACTTCTAACACCATCCATGTACCATATATAAACTATCCCAATCATCATCCATGATCTGAAACATCAAAATCATCAAATTCGATCCTCACACCATAGCTCTGCAGATCGGGTGCCACAAACTGATCAAGAGGTTTCCAGTTCATTCCAAGCATTCAAACACATCACATAAGGTCCATTGAAGCTATCCAGATCATCACAAAGCATCTGTAACACCTCCAGGCACGATTTCAATTTCCAGTTTGGCCGTTTTTGAGGTAAGTGCTCATGAACTTCAAACTCCATCATACATGCATCATAAATGAAAAATGAACATGCCATCTTGTTTCTGCACTATCACTGATCATTAACCCTCAATCAATTTCACAATTCATCAATCATACACGATTTCATGATCAATCTCAGAATTAGGGTTCTTCGTGTTCATCACAAAATTGATCACCTTAGAGCAGAAATAAATGAAATTAAAGATCACCATCATGTTCCTTATGAAAAACCGAGTGAGATAGACTATCTACTAGATCAAAACGGTCCAGTTTCAAAGATTTTCAAAATCAAAAGGGGATGATGTTCTTGGCGCGCTTTTTGTTCAGAAAATTCAAATTTTCGTTTCTTAATATAATTGAATGAACGCGCGTATGTAACAAGCCACAAGCGTGGCTCAGTTGGCTTTTGTTTTGAGAAATAACTTCCAGGTCGTGGGTTCAACACCCTTAGGGACCAAAACCTTTTTTTTACAACTTTTTTCTCTCATTTTTCACACAACTTCATTTAATTATTTAACTAACCAAATTAATTTATTTTCTCTTCATTTTTTACACACCTCTCATTTAATATATATATTTTAAGAATATCAAAAAAAATCATCAAAAAATATTTATTTGATACATTTTTAATTGGTTTTAAAATGACTTGTTTTTAAGTAATTTTAATGCTTTTAAATATTATTTTTCATTTGATTTTCAAATTTAATCACTTGTAAATATTTTTTGAAGCAAACCCTAATCATCTAAATGTTAATTGAAGACAATCTTCTTGTTTATCTTGATTAAATTGATTTCTTTCAAAATTCAAATCGTTTTAAAAACGAGCGATCACGATTCTTTTCAAAAACGGTAAACCATTTCTTTTTGATTTTCAAAGGAAACTATTGATTAAATCTGTTTAATTGATCAATTGATTTTCAAAACGATGTGGGGCCTCTCGAATATTAGAGAGTATAAGTCCCTTTCGTTTTTCTTTGTACAGTTTTTGTTTTAACAGAAAACTTTTTCCAAATAAACTTCCAAACAGTTTTTTAACAAACAAATCTTTCAACTCTTTTTTAAACCATCCACCATGTTTTATGAAAATAAAACATGGGCCTCTCGAATATTAGAGAGTATAAGTCCCTTTCTTTTTCTTTATACAGTTTTTCTTTGTACAGAAAACTCTTTCAAAACAAATCTTCAAACAGTTTTTCAAAAGCGAAACAACGCGTCTGTAAATAAACAGTCAACCATGTTTTGTAAATAAAACACGGGCCTCCACGTAGGTATAAGTCCCAAGCCCTTTTGTACATACCCATTCCAGTACATGAAATTAGGTATTTCATTGTACGCCTTTTGTACATATCTCAATCAATGTGTTTTTTAACTTTGAATGACAAACCAAAAACGAAGGTTTCTTTAAATCTTCCCAAGAATATACCATGGGCCTCCATGTAGGTATAAGTCCCGAGCCCCTTTGTAAATACCTGTTTACATAGCTGTTGAATAAACTCAAGCGGACCTCTTCCCGAGTGTGAGTCCCGAGCCCTGTGTATACAAATGGATCATGCTTACAGGTATATTTCCTTCATAAACTCCATTATATACACACACTTTGTCATATATGTATAACTGTTCATATTTGTTCATGTACTTGTTCATGTTTGTTCGTACTTGTTCATATGTGTGTTTGTGTTATATATGCTTATTCAACTTAGTACAACACTAGGTTCCCCATAGCCTCCTATTGGGCTTCGTGCAAAGAATCTCCACTAGTTTAGGTTAGGACATAGAGTATGGTTTCCCGGTGAAATCGCTCTAAGAGCTCAAACCAACTATACCATGCCTCCCCTTGGGCTTTGTACAAACGAGTGACCCTCCCATAGCCTCCTCTTGGGCTTACAATGCAAGGACCCCGGATTGTCCCTCCCATAGCCTCCTCTTGGGCTTACAATGCAAGGACCCTCGGATAGCCTCCTCTTGGGCTTCGTACAAGGACCCACGGGCTTCTTATAAGCATCCCCAATATCCAAAACAAATACCCTAGGAGATTAGACATTTTTCATCTCTATGCTAGGAGTATCTCTTATATATCATCACAAACAATCAATCAATCAAAATCAAACCTTTTTGCCACAAGGCTGGCTAATTAATCAAACTGTTTTACCACCGTACTGGATGATTAATCAAAGTTTTTGTCACAAGGCTGACTTCATTGAAACTTTTGCCACAAGGCTGGCTGATTAATCAAAGTTTTTTGTCACAAGGCTGACTTCATTAAAACTTTTACCACAAGGCTGGTTAAACAAACAAAAACATCTTTATCATTCTAAGCACCCTAAGTGGCATGGCCCCGGGCTTATAATGAAAAGATTTTTAAACAAAATCAAACAGATGTATGTGATGATATAGATTAGATACATCTAGCATTTAGACGACATTTGTCTATTTTTCTTTGCTTCCACTAGCATAAGTGGGAACTACGATTGCTCTGACTTTCTCAACATCCCTTTGAGAATACGTAGGCACAAGGTCGATCCTTGGCGAGCAAAACAAAACAAAAAAAACCATTCAAACCTTAGCACCCGTAGACCCCGAGCTACAGATGCTCTGATTCCCTCTAGGGGATATGTATGTAGAGGATCGCGATGATCTTTGCGAGCATAATCAAACAAACACCTTAGGTCCCACCTCTTTCACAAAAACCTTCACCACGACAAGAATGGAATAAAACATAACAAAGAAACCTATAGAGTACTATAGATACGTTGGGTGCTAATACCTTCCCTTCGTATAACCAACCCTCTTACCCGGAATCTCTCCCCCACTTTTTAGGTTATTGCAGCTTTTTTCCTTTTCCTACTTTGGAAACAATAAAAAGTTTGGTCGGTACAAAAGAAAAATCATTTTTTTGAGCACTCGAGCCCAAAGAAGGCATCAGGTGTCTCATCCCACAAAAAAGAGGAAACAAAACGATTTTTCGCCCGCGACACAAACGGCATCACTTTGTAGCAAAAGGTACCCCATGGGGTGATGAAAGATGTCTTCTCCATGTCTTCGGGAGCCATCTTGATCTGATTATAACCGGAGAAACCGTCCATGAAGGAAAAGACGTTGAACTTAGCGGTGTTATCAACCAGCATGTCGATATGTGGTAATGGAAAGTCATCTTTTGGACTGGCCTTATTCAAGTCACGGTAGTCAACACACATTCTGACTTTGCCATCTTTCTTCGGAACTGGCACTATGTTGGCCAACCATTGAGGATACTCTGAGGTGACTAGAAAACCTGCGTCGAGCTGTTTTTGAACTTCCACTTTAATCTTGTTAGCCATATCAGGGTGAGTCCTTCGCAATTTCTGCTTAACTGGCGGACATTCTGGCTTCAATGGCAAGTAATGCTGAACAACATTGGTATCCAACCCAGGCATGTCTTGGTAGGACCAGGCAAACACGTCAACATATTCTTTGAGAAGGTCTGTCAACTTACTCTTGACCTCAGCATCAAGCAGCGATCCAATGGTCACTTCTTTTTTGTCTTCTTCAGAACCCAAGTTAATCTTTTCTAAAGGCTCTTTGTGAGGCAGAATGGCTCTTTCCTCGTGCTTAAGTAATCGAGAGATCTCGTCCGGGATCTCATCTTCTTCCTCTTCTTCGGCTTCGAACACAGGAAACTCAAAGTTGGGAGAGGGCATAGGGTTATTGCATTCAATGGGTTTATCAATAGTAAATCTGCACATGTGATTTATATCTATTTCAGAAAATTTATGAATGCAGGAGTGTATGCAGATTTTTTGAGAAAGTTTTTTTTTTTTTTATTATTTTGGTTTTTTAGGATTACCATTTCCAGAAAAAAGGCAAAAATAAAAACATATAATGTAGGGAATTCAAAATGACACTTTATTTATGATTCGTTTTTGAAACAAAGCCCTAAACACAAACTCATTTGCCTTGGGCAAGACAAAGAGGGAAACTTTTAAAACAAAGCCCTATACACAAAGTTATTTGGGCGGAACATTTAAAAGCAAAGCCCTATAAAACATCTCTCTGCTTTGGGCAAGGCAGGAGGTCAAAATAACAGCGAAGTGATTACTTTGAGCGGCGAACAACATTCGGAACGTCGACAGCTTTCCAGTAGCAACGAACTCCTCTGTGTATTATGTATTCAGGAAAATTCTCCCCAGAGTGATCTTCAGTATTGACATCGTTTGCTGGTCGAGCAGGATTTGAAGGTCCTGGTTTGTCAACCTTGTTCTTTGTAGAGTTGAAACGGTCTTCTTCTACTTCTTGAAGAGCATAAGATGAGTCACAATCTTCAGAATTTTCAGGATGTATTTCCCAGTCTTCAGGATGAAGAGACTCATTGTCAGCAACACTTTCTGAGTCGGTTGCGGGATCATCTTCCCCTTCATCTTCAAAAATGGCATTTATGTGATAATAACCATCTTCAGGATTATAAACCTTGGCAGATGCGTTGAAGCCGAAATCTTCAATAACTTCAGGCTGCTGAGAAAATTGAGAGCATTGGTAAGCCTCTTCTGGTTGACTATTATATTCAAAGGAATCTCCCCATCCAGTTGGTTGGATATCCTCAATCGCAATCTTGTAACTTTCAGGTGCTGTATATTTCACCATATAATCAAATTTTCCACTCGGTTGTCCCAATGTGTCCCATATTTCTGCAGGAACAGACTCAGTTTCTTTGCCTTTGGATTTCTCTGACGGAGGATATGGTTCTTCCTGAGATATGTATCCCGAGTCATTGAGATAACATTTCCATTCTTCTTCAGGATCAGGTAGACCTTCTTCGATGCATTCTTCAATAAGGACATTAACCTCTTGAGGAATTGGGTTAAGGAACCCTCCACTATGGAACGTTTCTTTGATCGGACGAAGGGTTTCATCCTTCTTGGTGCAGTTTGAGAATGTTGGTGAACATCTGAGACCTGCTCTGGTTTCATTCTTAGTAGGGATCACAACTTGCCCCCAGCCAGTGGTAGTTCCATCTTTCACTACTTTTACCGCCTCTTTGTATGAAGAGATCGATGCTTTCTTCTTGGAAGATTCGTCTTCTAAAGAGAGACCTTGGAACTGAGTTCCTTCCACATCATCAGCACTAATGAAAGAGAAATTGGATAAATGACTCACCATCAAGGCTTGTTCTCCACTTATCGTTACCAATTTTCCATTTGTTACAAATTTTAACTTTTGATGGAGCGTAGAAGTTACTGCCCCTGCTTCGTGGATCCATGGTCGTCCTAACAGACAGCTATAAGCAGCTTGAATGTCCATGACCTGGAAAGTGATTTGAAATGTATATGGACCAATTGTCATGGGAAGATTGACTTCGCCGATAACAGATTTTCGCGATCCATCAAATGCTTTGACTACCACACCACTGAACTTCATAGGCATTCCTTGGTAAGACAAACGAGCAAGAGTCGTCTTTGGCATAACATTCAAGGAAGATCCGGTGTCTACCAACACATTGGACAAAGAGTCTGACTGACAGTTCATAGAAATGTGCAAAGCAAGATTGTGATTTCTACCCTCCTCGGGGAGTTCTTCATCACAGAAGCTTAAATTGTTACAAGCTGTTATGTTGGCTATTATCCCATCAAAGTGGTCAACAGTCACATCATGATCTACAAAAGCTTGATCTAAGACTTTCATCAGGGCTTCCCTGTGGGCTTCTGATCCACAATCTTATATTCACTTCTTTTGATAAGCTTCAAAATTTCATCAAAGTCTGGATTGACATTGGTTCCACTGGATTGACCAACATCAATGTTTGTATTACTGACAAGAGTTTCCTCAGGATTCCCCACTGGCGTATTGACAGGATTTTGCCTGGTTGCAGGAACAACAGGCTGCTTTGGAGGCAGTGGAGTATACACACGTCCACTTCTTGTTACACGACTCACATCAGCGATGTTTACGACAGATGATAGAGTTGGTAAAGGAACTTCTTGTCCATCCTTTATCATTGTTGCATTGTAGTTGTATGGAACGGCCTTGTCAGAGTTATAAGGAACAGGTCCAGGTAGACAAATGATCAAAGGAGCAATAGGAACCTTCGGCTTGTTGTAAGTAACTTCCATGCGCTCAGGCATGTTGAAATGAGGAACGATGACGTTAACTGTAGGCATTTCCGAGTTGATATCTGAGACTAAAAGCTCATGCGGATAACATCCTATCATGTTAACTTCATTTTCATCCCTATTTCGGTAGATCTGAAGAGTACCATTATCCAAAAGAACTTGGAGATCTCTTCTCACAATTGAACATCCGTGAGGATCTACACAACATATTCTGCAGGACCCGTATTGATGCTGGCGAAAATTCTGCCCTCGACAGAGAGTGGCATGCATTTGTACCAAATCGGCTCTTGAGTAATTGATATTATAGACTCGATATGGACCAGGACATCCATACACCATGTTTACAACGTGCCCTCCATGATTGGGCAGCGGATTCGCTTGCACATTTGGATTCAAATTTCTGAAAGAGAGAAGATTAGATCTAACCAACCTCTGGACTTCATATTTCAAGGCTATGCAATGCTCAAGATCATGGCCAGGTTCTCCTTGATGATAAGGGCATGATACCTCAGCTTTGTACCACCATGGGAGTCTCTCAGGTACTGGTGGTGGTGCTTTAGTTTGAATAAGGCCTCTTTCAATCAGTGCAGGGTACAATTCTGTGTAGGTCATCGGAATCGGATCAAACTGTGGAGCTCTTTGCACACGATTCTGATTATTGTTCAGCTGCTGAGCCTGTGGTCGAGGCTGTTGTTGCTGAAATTGTGGGGTAAATCCCGGATTCGGAGCTGAATTAACGACTGGCGCAATAGCAGCAATCTGTTGTCGACGATTGATATTTCCTCTTGGCTTTCCTTGGGATATCATGTCAACACTTTGTTCTTTCTTCTTTGGGAAACCACTTCCGAACTTTTTGGTTCCGCTTGAAGATCCACCTTCTTTAGTCAGACGTCCGGTTCGGACTCCTTCTTCTAGACGCATCCCCATGTTTACCATTTCGGTGAAATCACTTGGAGCACTAGCAATCATGCGTTCATAATAAAACGGACTGAGAGTATTCAAGAAGATCTTTGTCATTTCCTTCTCTTTTAACGGTGGATTAATCTGAGCAGCAGTTTCTCTCCATCGTTGGGCATACTCTTTGAAAGCTTCATGATCTTTCTGAGCCATGGACCGAAGCTGATCTCTGTCTGGAGCCATATCCGAGTTATACTTGTATTGTCGGACAAAGGCCTCACCTAGGTCATTGAAAGTCCGAATATTGGTGCTATCCAAACCTGTGTACCACTTCAGTGCGGCACCAGTCAAACTGTCTTGAAAGTAATGGATGAGCAACTGATGATTATCTGCATAGGTAGACATCTTCCTGGCATACATCACAAGATGACTTTGTGGACAAGAACTACCTTTGTACTTCTCAAAGTCTGGGACCTTGAATTTAGCAGGTATTTGTACACTGGGAACCAAACATAGCTCCTGGGCATTCTTTCCAAACAAATCTTTGCCACGAATAGCTTTGACTTCCAGCTGAATCTTGTTGAATTGTTCTTGGAGATCTCCTACAAGATTACGCTGATTTGTGCTATCACCCTGATCATGATAAATCTCATTGCCATCATAAGGAACAGTGTGAACCGTAGGGGTCGAAACTGTCATAGTGGGTTGAGAAAGTGCCATAGTGACTTGAGAAAAAGTTACCCCCTGATTTGGAGTAAATGCTGAACCTTGCGCAGCAGGCGCTTCAGTTGTAGCTGTTTGAACCCCAGAGAAATTATGGCGGAAACCTGTACCAAAGCTGAAAGGCGGGCCCCAACCTTCTGGCATGGAGAAAGATGGAATGTTGAATGCAACTGTAGAAACTGGAGTAGTGACTTCAGATGTTACCGTTGCTTGACTGTTGGGTGGCGGCGGCTGATTCTGTGCGGCCATTAAAGAGTCAACCAGAGTAGTGAGACTTTCCAACTTTTCCTGAAGGGTGGTCACTGTACCACGGAGCTCAATATTCTCTTGTTCAGAGTGTTCCATTACTCTTCTTCTACTCGAACGAGTATTGTATCTGTGATCTGATTGCGAGCGCGGTCGAGAAACTTTGAGACGCGACAGCTTGACGATCTATTGGAGAAAGATCCAAAAGATAAGACTCTATACAACAAACTCGATATGCAGAATGATGTATGCAAAAAGAAGTTTATGATTTTTCCAAATATCTTAAAGATTATTTCCTTGCAAACATTTGAACACAAACAAATCTTTTATTGAAATAATGGGAAATGTTACAACATTGGAGCGTAGCTCCTTACAAAATTAAATGATACATGAAAATTTAAATAAATCCTAAGCATCTTCATCAGACGAAGAACCAAATGCATTGTGCAGCTTGAGCTTCATAATTTCTTTCCCATAGTAAGCTTTCAACTCGGCCTTTTCAGCTCTCAGCTTGTCAACCACATTCTTCCAATTGTCAGGAGTTGGAGCGTTGCTTGTTGATCCTTCAAGCTTTTTCTTGCTTTCTTTGATGTATCTTCTGATTGCGGCATCTTTCCGACGGATCTTCTCGTCTTTGTTCATGAGCCATCCATCCTGATGATAGAGAGTTTCTTCATGTTCTTTCACTTGTTTCTTCAACTTTCTATTTTCCACATCAGTTCTTCGAAACTTTTCTTTCCAAGCGTCTTTTTCTATCCTCATCTTGGTCAAAGTGTCTTGGTATTCCTCCATAGCGGGAATGTTGGGTCGTTGAAGTACTGCAGGAAACATGGGTTTTTCATAATCATAAGGCATTTGAAACTCCCTTGCTCTTTTCTTCACCCAACAGGTATAGGCGTTCGTAGCAATACAGTTCTTTATCTCACCCTTTTCTTTCCATCGGATGTCGTACCAGGCTTTCACCATTTTTGTCTTCAACCCTTGAGGATCATTTCCTTCCTGATAGAAGTAGCTTTCCACTGTAGGGCCAATGGGTTTAGTTGAATTTGCATACCCGAGTTGTCGTCGGGCTAGGACCGGATTGTAGTTAATTCCTCCTTGTGTACCAATGAGGGGTACGTTGGCGAATTCTCCACAACTTTCAATGGTTTCTGTACCGCAGCGAGCCAAGGTATACCACTGAATGTCATTATTAGTAAGAGACATAAGTCTTTGAGACCAACGTAAACCTTCTTGGTTTTCCGTGAAAACGGTAGACTTAGGTAAGTGTGAAACAATCCATTTAAACAACAGAGGTGCACAACATACAATAATTCCACCACCTTGGTGATTCCTATGATGGACAGAGAAATACATGTCACCAAGCAAAGTCGGAACGGGATTTCCATTCAAAAAGACCTTTATGGCATTGATATCAACAAAGTCGTCGATATTGGGAAACAGAACCAACCCATAGATGAGCAAGGCTAGTACAGCTTCAAAAGCTATCATGCTACCAGTCTCGATGAAATCAAAGGCTCTCTTTATTAGAAACTGTGAAGGCAAACCTGGAAGGTTTCCTTTGGTAGTCCAATTACTCTCTATTTCAGATTTCTTCAAGTGGGTACCTGTTGCAATGACTGGTGATTTAGGAATGGCTTCCAAACCATTGAAGGGTATTTTGTCAGACACAGGAATACCCAAAAGATTGGCGTATTCTTCCAAGGTCGGTACCAACTGGTAGTCTGGAAAGGTAAAACATCGGTAGACGGGATCATAAAACTGAACCAGAGTTTTGAGAAGCCCTTCATCAACATGAGTGTTCAAAATAGGCAAAAGCTTTCTATGGCTTTTCCTAAAATCAGAGGGATCTTGTACAAAAGACGCTAACTCTTTCAGTCTTTCCACATTAGGCTCTTTGAAACCGTACCTCTTGGTATGCCTTTTTACCCACTCCATAATCTAATCCTATAATGTTTGCAAATAAAATTCTCTAATTGTTTGGAAAAATCATGTTTTTATGGAAAAAGATGGGTTTTTTTTAATGAATGTATGAATGCATGGATGCATGGATGCCACATATTCAAACATGGTAAAGCAAACATGGTAGTTCAAACATGGTAACACATACATGGTAATACAGACATGGCAACACAAACATGGTACACACAGGTTCAAAGGTCCAAAGTCACGAGCATGAGGTCAGAGAACCAAAAATGGGATAGATCTAGTTAATCACCTGCATGACATGTTCTACTGATACGTCAGAGTCTACATTTTTCTTTCGGATATTACCGGCTTTCCACAATTAAACTCATGAGCCAGTAATATTCTCAAGAAAAACTCGTCTGAGTGTGGTTCTCCGCATGACAACTAATCCAAGTCTTCACCTGAATAGTTTCTGCACCACAACCTAATAAGGCCAGGATGGGTTGGGGTTCTACGGTCTCTCAGCTTCTACAGTTCAATGAAAGCAACAATGTCTTCGCAATTAACTCGCTAAACATATATTACAAACAAGGAACCTCCACTGAGCGGAAGGATTCTCACGTGCGCCTGCACATGACTATACCCTCCACCTAATTTCTTATGTGTACTTAATCCGGGTTAGGATTTGTCCATAATGTATCACTTGTAACAGAACCACAGATGTAACGAAACCAAAGAACCAAACATGTAAATAAAAACAAAACAAATAGAAATAACCCTTTCTTTGGAAATAATAAAAAGATGGTCCCCAGTGAAGTCGCCATTTTTCTGTCGCGGGCGAAAAACCGTTTTGTTCCTCTTTTTGTGGGATGAGACACCTGATGCCTTCTTTGGGCTCGAGTGCTCATAAAAAAATGATTTTTCTTTTGTACCGACCAAACTTTTTATTATTTCCAAAGGAGGAAAAGGGAAAAAGCTGCAATAACCTAAAAGTGGGGGGAGAGATCTTGGGTAAGAGGGTTGGTTATACGAAGGGAAGGTATTAGCACCCAACGTATCTATAGTACTCTATAGGTTTCTTTGCTTTGTTTTTCATTCCATGTTATTGAGAGGTTCTTGTGAAATAGGTGGGACCTAAGGTGTTTGTTTGATTATGCTCGCAAAGATCATCGCGATCCTCTGCATACATATCCCTTAGAGGGAATCAGAGCATCTGTAGCTCGGGGTCTACGGGTGCTAAGGTTTGAATGGTTTTTTTTTGTGTTTTGTTTTGCTCGCCAAGGATCGACCTTGTGCCTACGTATTCTCAAAGGGATGTTGAGAAAGTCAGAGCAATCGTAGTTCCCACTTATGCTAGTGGAAGCAAAGAAAAATAGACAAATGTCGTCTAAATGCTAGATGTATCTAATCTATATCATCACATACATCTATTTAATTTTGTTTGAAAATCTTTTCATTATAAGCCCGGGGCCATGCCACTTAGGGTGCTTAGAATGATAAAGATGTTTTTGTTTAACCAGCCTTGTGGCAAAAGTTTCAATGAAGTCAGCCTTGTGACAAAAACTTTGATTAATCAGCCAGCCTTGTGGCAAAAGTTTCAATGAAGTCAGCCTTGTGACAAAAACTTTGATTAATCATCCAGTATGGTGGTAAAACAGTTTGATTGATTAGCCAGCCTTGTGGCAAAAAGAAGTTTGATTGATTGATTAATTGTTTGTGATGATATAGAAGAGATACTCCTAGCATAGAGATGAAAAATGTCTAATCTCCTAGGGTATTTGATTTGGATATTGGGGATGCTTATAAGAAGCCCGTGGGTCCTTGTACGAAGCCCAAGAGGAGGCTATCCGAGGGTCCTTGCATTGTAAGCCCAAGAGGAGGCTATGGGAGGGACAATCCAGGGTCCTTGCATTGTAAGCCCAAGAGGAGGCTATGGGAGGGTCACTCGTTTGTACAAAGCCCAAGGGGAGGCATGGTATAGTTGGTCTGAGCTCTTAGAGCGATTTCACCGGGAAACCATACTCTATGTCCTAACCTAAACTAGGGAGATTCTTTGCACGAAGCCCAATAGGAGGCTATGGGGAACCTAGTGTTGTACTAAGTTGAATAAGCATATAACACAATCACAAGTATGAACAAGTACGAACAAACATGAACAAGTACATGAACAAATATGAACAGTTATACATATATGACAAAGTGTGCGTGTATAATGGAGTTTATGAAGGAAATATACCTGTAAGCATGATCCATTTGTATACACAGGGCTCAGGACTCACACTCGGGGAGAGGTCCATTTAAATTTATTCAACAGCTATGTAAACAGGTATTTACAAAGGGGCTCGGGACTTATACCTACATGGAGGCCCATGGTATATTTTTGGGAAGATTTAAAGAAACCTTCGTTTTTGGTTTGTTATTAAAGTTAAAAATCAAACTGATCGAGATATGTACAAAAGGCGTACAATGAAATACCTAATTTCATGTACTTGAGTGGGTATGTACGAAAGGGCTCGGGACTTATACCTACGTGGAGGCCCATGGTATATTGAAAAGCTTTGAAGTTTGGAGTTTTGTTGTTTTGGAAATGATTTGAAAATTGTTTTAAAAAGGTTTATTTTGAAGAAGTTTTATTGTTTTGAAAACAGTTTGAAAAGTATTGTTTTTTTGAAAAAGTTTTCTGTACAAAGAAAAACTGTGAAAAGAAAGAGGAAAGGGACTTATACTCTCTAATATTCGAGAGGCCCACATCGTTTTGAAAATCAATTGATCAATTAAAAGATTTAATCAAAAGTTTCAAAAAGAAATGGTTCATTGTTTTTGAAAAGAACCGCGATCGCTCGTTTTAAAACGATTTGAATTTTGAAAGAAGTTAATTTAATCAAGATAAACAAAAAGATTGTCTTCAAATGACACTTAGATGATTAGGGTTTGCTCAAAAAAATATTTACAAGTGATTAAGTTTGAGAAATCAAGTGAGAAACAATATTTAAAAGTATTAAAAAACACTTAAAATATGTTATTTTAAACTTAATTAAAAATGTATTAAACAAATATATTTTTGTGATTTTTTTTGATATTCATAAAATACATATATAAAATAATAAGTGTGTAAAAAATGAAGTAAAAATAATTAATTTTGATTGGTTAAAATGATTAATGAAAATGTGAAGAAATGAAAGAAAATAGGTTGCAAAAAAAATGGTTTTGTGTTCACTAGGGCTTGAACCCACGCCCTCTCTCTCACATACCAAAACCTGGACCAACTGAGCTGCGCGCGCAGCTTGTAAGTATAACGCGCTCATTTAATTATATTGAAAAAATGACATTTGAATTTCTGAACACAAAAATGGCGCCAAGAACACACCCCAATTTTGATTTTGAAAATCTCTAAAACTGGATTGTTTTGATCAAGTAGATAGTCTATCTTGCTCGGTTTTGGACGAGAAACATGATGGTGCCCTCATAATTCATTTATATTTGCTCTAAGGTGATCAATTTTGTGATGAACACCAAGAACCCTAATTCTGAATTTGAACATGGAATCGTGTAGGATTGATGAATTGTGAAATTGATTGAGGGCTATTGATCAGTGATAGTGCAGAAACAAGATAGCAATTCAATTTTTCATTTATGATGCATGTATGTATGAGTTTGGAGTTCATGAGGCTTACCTTCAAAAACGGCCAAACTGGGAATCGAATTCTGCAAATGAGAGGTTCCAGATGTTGTTTCTTGATCTGGACAGCTTCAGTGGACCTTATGGAACATGTTTGGATGATTGGAATGAACTGAAAACCTCTGGACCAGTTGGTGATGCTCGATCTGCAGTAGGGCTCAAGTGAGGATCAAGCTTGGTGATTTTGGAGTTACAGGTCAAGGATGATGATTGGAATAGTTCATATATGGTACATGGATGGTGTTTGGATGGTTAGATTGGACAGAATTGAGCTTGAATGAAAATTGGCATGATAAGGCTTAAGTTATGCATATTTGAGAAGTGAGGTAGTGATTCTGAGTTCTTGGTGTTTTTGGGGTGTATGGATGATTCAGACACATCATATATGACATTTAGAAGTTGTGGGAAGCATCACTTTGTTCAGAACTTGCAAGGTTTGGAGGTTGAGTTTTCTACCTCACTTTGAAACACATGACTTGTAATTCAAGAAAGAAGAGAGAAAACCTATAATTGTGAGGTTTTGGTGTGATTTTGAATGAGGTTTGGACCTCTATTTATAGGCCAAGGATTCTGAACTCCAAGCTTTGCAAGTTGATCAAAGAATGGTGATTTGGCATTTGGAGATAAAATGGAATCTTTACATTTAATGCATAATGGTTAAAAGTGACTAAACCATGGTTAAACTTCAAGCTTCTTATCCTCTTCCATTCTGATCTTCTAATCAGAAAATATCTTCAATTATTGTCTTGATGCATCATTACTTGCATTATTTGGCAAAATGGTTCATAACTTAGTGAAAATGGCTTGAAATTTCAAGTGAAAATGATCACTAAATGCATAATTCAAAACCATAGCTATGCTTCATATTTTTTCATGCTCTTGGACATTTTGGAAAGTTCATGTTACACACTTCAAAAGCCTAGTTGAAAGTTTCTTCAAGACCTTTAAGGAAATGGGTGAAAAAGATCCATGAACTTTGAAGAAAATGGAGTTTTAAGTGAAATTTTCATAAGATGCCAACTTTGAAGCTCCATATCTCTTAAATGGTTGATCTTATGGAAAAAATTTATATGTGTCAAAGTTGTTTATTGGATCAAAATCTACAACTTTCATGTTGGAAGTTTTTTTCAGTTTGTAGGTGAAATTTTGAGAAATTCCCTTTCAAAGTTTGGAAAAAACCATGAAAAACACTTAGAAAAATTTTCTAAGTATGAAAGTCAAACTTTTGACTTTTTGATTCTTGATTGATTTTCTTGATTTTTCTTGATCAAATGACTTCTCATATCATATATTGATGATTTAAAACTTCAAAAGTCATGGTTGACCAAAATTCCCAAAAGTCAAAGGTGTTCTTGTACAGTTGACTTTTTCAGACGAATCGCGTTTCTGGAGATTTCAAATGAAACAGGCTACCCTCATCAAATGAATGGTATGAATGAATCATATTGAAGCATTAGAGGATATTGAGCCATGGTTTGAGTTGTAGCACCATGTCCTGATTAAAAAGTCAGTGGTTCAGTGAATTAGGTCAAAAACCCTAATTGTCGACCTGATGAAATTGATGACTGTGGATCTTGAATTGAGATGTAATTTCCATTGTATATTGTCATAGGGGTTATTTGATGATGATTGAAACCTTTGATTGACTCCCTGGGGATTTTTAGGGTTTCCCAAATGTGATCCCTGATTTCAGTCCCTGATAGTTCAAAACCCTGATCTGAGGATTTGTCTGATCAATCTTTGTGTAGGAGATGTTATGAGCCAATGGATTAGGTCAGAATGATGCACTTGAGGTCTTGATATCATGTCCCAAGCCATTAGGTCAAATCCTGAGCAAAAGTCAGGAGTGTGCTGTCTTCAGTCAAAACCCTAATTCAGTCGATTCAAAGCTGTTGAGATTGTTGAAATGAATCTCTGAGGACCAAATGTTGATTATTGATGAAGATGATTCATTTGAGATGAAGGGAGAACAAAACCCTAATTGATTGTTACTTGTACTGATGAGTGATTTCCTGATTAAATCCTGCTGAGCACAAGTAGCAAACACAAGCTATGCAATTTGTTAGAGATGCAAATGATATGAGGTGGTATCTTAGGTCAAAAATTGGGGTATGACAATAGTCATCTACTTACCAGGTCCTGTACCGTATGAGTCTAGCAAGGCTATACCATACAAGTACAATGCTACATTCATTGAAAATGGTAAGTAAATACCATTACCGTCTGTTGTCAACATTGATGATGTTAGTCGAGTCACCAGAAGTGGACGAGTCTTCAACAGAACAACAGAAAATGTGGAGAAACCTTCGGAGGAAGTACCACATAGGCAAGACAATCATCCGACCAATGCTGTTCAAGCGAAAGAAAATGATGAGATCTTGAAGTTAATCTAGAGGAGTGAATACAACATTGTAGATCAATTACTACATACTCCATCTAAGATTTCTGTTCTTTCCCTGCTATTGAGTTCTGAAGCTCATAGGGAAGCTCTATAGAAAGTTTTGGAACAAGCTTTTGTAGAACCTAGCGTCACTATAAGCCAATTCAACAACATCGTTGCCAACATCTCCGCCGGAACTAACCTTAGTTTCTGTGATGAGATCTTCCTGAAGAAGGAGTAGACCACAATCTTCCACTTCACATCTCAGTTGGCTGCATGGGTGATGTACTCACAGGAGTCCTAATAGACAATGGATCCTCTCTCAACGTCATGCCGAAATCAACATTGTCAAGATTATCCTTCAAAGATTACCCTCTAAGAAAAAGTCATGTCATCGTCAAAGCATTTGATGGATCAAGGAAGTCATTTTTTGGAGAGGTAGATCTTCCCATAACTATTGGACCTCAGACGTTTAAAATCACTTTCCAAGTCATGGATATTCCAGCACAATACAGTTGTTTGCTAGGTCGCCCATGGATTCATGAGGCTGGGGCAATTACTTCAACACTTCATCAGAAACTGAAGTTCATAAGAAATGACAAATTGGTAACCGTATGTGGAGAACGAGCTCTGATCGTCAGCAACCTGTCGTCATTCTCCGACATAAAACCAAAAGAAGTTGTTGGAACTAAATTACAAGCACTTTCCTTGGATAAGGAAAAAGGAAAGGAAAAAGCAGCGTCTATTTCTTCCTACAGAGATGCAATCCAAGTTGTAAAGGATGGCACTACCAGAGGTTGGGGGCACATTAATATTCCTACCAACAACAAGAACAGAACAGGAGTTGGATTCTTTCCAACATCATCAAAGACTATTCCAGGAATTGAGGTAGTTCTTCCAATTCAAGAAACTTTCCGCAGCGGAGGTTTTCTTCAACCTGTTCAACAAACAGTCAATACCATCGGTACGGAAAACACCGATGAAGAGGAATGGCTATCCTATCTTAACAAAGCAGGATACATATCCCTATCAGAGTCTGATTCACCTTGCTGTTATCCGACTAAAGGATCTGAAAGTAAGACTCAACCAAGCAGTGACGAAGTTACAAATAGCTTCACCACCAGAAGTCATGGTTCATCAGAAGAAGTTCCTCCTATCCCCGAAGAAACCTGGGATACATTAGGAGAACCAAGCGGAAAATTCGACTACATGGTGAAATACTCCGCTCCTGAAAGTTCAAGAATCTCTCTTGAAGATATTGTTCCAACTGGATGGAACAGTGATTTTGAGTACCTCTCTCAGCCAAAAGAGATATATAACCCTTGCTATTCATCATCGACTGGTGAAATCATCATTGAGGATTATATCCCCAAGTCACCTTCCGAGGCTACGGATCTAGAGTTCACATATCTAGTCAATGCCATCTTGGGAGAAGAGCAAGACCAAAATACAGAAGAGGATGATCTCGAAAGTGTCTCCGACAACGAGTCTCTCCATTCAGAAGATTGGAAGTTTCCTCAAAAGAAAGTTCGACATACTCCACTTGGAAATGGGTATGCTCACACCGCTCAGTCTGCTGAAGTAGAAGAAGATCGTCTGAGTGTTGCAAAGACAGTGGTTGGTAAATCAAGACCTACCACAGGCCAGCTTAAGCCTAAGGTTCCAGATTACTTAGTGCACAATGGGGTTCGCCACTATTGGACAGCTGTTGAAGTTTCAACTGTTGTTCGCACTCCTAAGTAGGAACTTTCACCGTTATTTTGTCCTCTCACCATAGCCCAGGGTGAAGAGATGTTCCATAGGGCTTTGCATTTTACTATTTTTTAGGAAAATGTCCCTCTTTGCTTCACCCAAAGCAATAGAGTTTTGTTTTATAGGGTCTTTGTTTCAAAAAATGATTGTCAATAAATAAAAATGTCATTTTGTTCCGTCGTTAGTTTTTCCTTTTCTTTTTTTCGGAAATTGGTAATCCTAAAAAACACCCTAAAAAAACATCAAAATACTCCATTAACTGCATACACCGAGTCTTCCCTCGTTGTCTAAATAAAACTTATCACACATATGCAGATTAATCATAAAATACCCCGTTGAAACGTGCGACCGTATGATTTCTCCAAGCTTTGAGTTTCCTGTATTCGAGGCAGAGGAAGAAGAAGACGAAGAAATATCAAAGGAAATTTCACGATTACTTCAACAAAAGGAATAGGCCATTCAGCCATACAATGAGCCTCTAGAGATCATTAACCTTGGTTCCGATGGAAACAGAAAAGAGGTTAAGATTGGAGCTTCGCTTAGTTCAGAGATCAGAGAGAGTTTGATACAACTGCTCAAAGAATTCTCAGATGTCTTCGCTTGGTCTTATCAAGATATGCCAGGGTTGGATACCAGTATAGTGGAGCATCACTTGCCATTAAAAGCAGAATGCCCTCCGGTCAAGCAAAAATTGAGAAGAACTCATCCGGAGATGGCCATGAAAATCAAAGAGGAAGTTCATAAGCAAATCAACGCTGGTTTCCTCGTCACTTCAGAATACCCTTAGTGGTTAGCTAACATTGTTCCCGTTCCTAAGAAAGACGGAAAAGTCCGCATGTGCGTCGACTACAGAGATTTGAACAAAGCTAGCCCTAAGGATGATTTTCCTTTACCACATATTGACATGTTGGTTGATAGTACAGCAAAATCCAAAGTTTTCTCGTTCATGGACGGATTTTCAGGATACAACCAAATCAAAATGGCACCTGAAGACATGGAGAAAACAGATTTCATCACCCCCTGGGGCACGTTCTGCTATTGTGTTATGCCTTTTGGACTAAAGAATGCAGGGGCAACTTATCAAAGAGCCATGACTACGCTTTTCCACGACATGATGCATAAAGAAGTGGAAGTCTATGTGGACGACATGATTGCTAAATCAGAAAATTAAGAAGATCATATACAGAATATGACAAAGTTATTTCAACGCTTACGGAAGTTTCAGCTTCGCATGAACCCCAACAAGTGTACCTTTGGTGTCTACTCAGGAAAACTCCTTGGTTTCATCGTCAGCAAACGAGGAATTGAAGTAGATCCAGACAAAGTCAAGGCAATTCAAGAAATGCCTTCACCTAGAACCGAGAAACAAGTTAGAGGATTTCTTGGACGTCTGAATTACATCTCGAGATTCATATATCTCATGACTGCAACTTGCGCTCCTATTTTCAAACTTCTACGGAAAAATCAAAGTTGCGTCTGGACAGACGATTGTCAGAAAGCGTTCGACAGCATTAAAGAATATCTGCTCGAACCACCCATCTTGTCTCCTCCAGTGGAAGGAAGACCTTTGATAATGTACTTAACCGTCTTAGAAGATTCCATGGGTTGTGTCCTTGGACAGCAAGACGAGACGAAAAGAAAAGAGCATGCCATTTACTACCTAAGCAAGAAATTCACTGACTGTGAATCCCGCTACTCCATGCTCGAGAAGACGTGTTGTGCTTTGGCCTGGGCTGCCAAGCGTCTCCGCCAGTACATGATTCAACATACTACTTGTTTGATCTCTCATATGGATCCAATCAAGTACATCTTTGAGAAGCCTGCCTGAACTAGGAGAATTGCCCATTGGCAGATGTTGTTATCAGAATATGACATTGAGTATCACACTCAGAAAGCCGTGAAAGGAAGCATTCTAGCTGAGCACCTGGCTCACCACCCACTCAATGGTCATGAATCAAACAGTTTTGACTTTCCGGACGAGGACGTCATGTACCTCAAGATGAAAGATTGCGACGAGCCACTACCAGACGAAGGACCTGAGATAGGATCCCAGTGGGGCTTAATCTTTGACAGAGCTGTCAATGCTTATGGACGAGGAATTGGGGCAATCATTGTTACACCTCAGGGTACCCATATTCCATTTACTGCCAGATTAACTTTCAAGTGCACAAACAATGAGGCCGAATATGAAGCTTGCATCATGGGTCTTGAAGAAGCCGTGGATCTAAGAATCAAACACTTGGATGTATACGGAGATTCTGCTTTGGTCATCAATCAAATCAAAGGAGAATGGGAAACACGCCAACCAGGGCTAATTCCATACAAAGACTACGCGAGGAGATTGTTACCATTCTTCGACAGGGTAGATTTTCATCACATTCCTCGTGAAGAAAATAACTTGGCTGATGCATTAGCCACACTCTCTTCCATGATTAGGATAAATCATTGGAATGACATTCCTCAGATCGATGTTATGCGCCTGGATAGGCCCGCTCATATTTTCACAGTAGAAGCAATCATCGACGACAAACCGTGGTATCACGACATCAAGAACTTTCTTCAAAAGCAAGAGTACCCTCTTGGGGCGTCAAAGAAAGATAGAAAGACTTTGAGAAAGTTAACTTGTAGATTCTTTCTGAATGAAGATGTTCTGTACAAGAGAAACTTCGACATGGTTCTGCTCAGATGCGTTGACAGAAAAGAAGCAGAAGTACTCATGAGAGAAATACATGAAGGTTCCTTTGGTACTCACACCAATGGACATACCATGACAAGGAAAATACTGAGAGCAGGATATTATTGGCTGACGATGGAGTCAGATTGCTACCAGTATACAAAGAGGTGTCACAAATGTCAGATCTACGCCGATAGAATTCATGTGCCACCATCTCTTTTCAACATACTCTCTTCCCCTTGGCCTTTCTCCATGTGGGGAATCGACATGATTGGAATGATCGAGCCAAAAGCGTCCAACGGACATGGCTTCATCTTGGTAGCTATAGACTATTTCACCAAATGGGTCGAAGCAGCTTCATATGCAAACGTTATAAGACAAGTTGTCGTCAGGATTATCAAGAATCACATCATCTGTCGCTACGGAA
The DNA here is from genome assembly GCF_029867415.1 of Vicia villosa. Taxonomy (NCBI): domain Eukaryota; kingdom Viridiplantae; phylum Streptophyta; class Magnoliopsida; order Fabales; family Fabaceae; genus Vicia; species Vicia villosa. The sequence goes on from NC_081186.1 coordinate 50,172,887, forward strand.
TTCCTAGCAAGATAATCACTGACAATGGGTCAAATTTGAATAACAAAATGATGAAGGAACTTTGTGAAGAATTCAAGATTGAACATCACAACTCATCTCCTTACAGACCAAAGATGAATGGAGCTGTAGAAGCAGCTAACAAAAACACCAAGAAAATCATTCAGAAGATGGTCATCACTTACAAAGATTGGCATGAAATGCTCCCGTTTGCTCTTCATGGTTACCGTACATCTGTACGTACTTCGACTGGAGCAACTCCTTTCTCCCTTGTATATGGCATGGAAGCAGTCCTATCCATAGAGGTTGAGATCCCATCAATGAGAGTCTTGATGGAGGCGAAATTAACAAAAGCCGAGTGGTGTCAAAGCAGATTCGATGAATTGAACTTGATCGAAGAAAGGCGCATGACAGCATTATGCCACGGTCAGCTATATCAACAAAGAATGAAGAAAGCTTTCGACAAAAAGGTTCGACCTTGCACAATCAAAGAAGGCGACCTTGTACTCAAAAAGAGTCAATCTTTTCTCACAGATTCGAGAGGGAAATGGACTCCCAAGTATGACGGCCCCTACGTGGTCAAGAGAGCTTTCTCAGGAGGAGCCTTAATACTCACGACTATGGATGGAGGAGAATTCACCCGTCCTGAGAACGTCGACGCAGTCAAGAAATACTTCGCCTGAATAAAAAAAAAGAACAGCTCGCTAAGTTGAAAACTCGCAAAGAGCGACTTAGGCAAAAAAGAGCGTCTCGGTGAATCGAAAACCCGAAAGGGCGATTCAGGCAAAAGTTAGAGACATAAAAAATAAATAATCAATCCCGGTAAACTTAAACCCGAAAGGGGTAGTTTACGCAAAAGTCAGGGATATATGGCAAGTAACTGTGTTCAGGACAAACTTGATCATTCAAAGATCCATAGTGGAGTATTCATCAGCAGTAGGTCATCTTCTACGAAGCACGAATATAGCGCAACTCGGAGTGGAAGGGAAAGATAACGGTCGTCACGTTTCATCGTAGCCCTTTTCCCAAAAATTACCAATTTCCAACTTTGTAAATACTCCATGGAATCAAGCATTTGGCTGATTACCATTCCATATATAATAATTTGAGCCTTGTGCCTTTCTTTGCAATCGAGTCTTTTTCAGTTTCTTGAAATGCGTTTTTTAATTTAAACAGTCATTTTTTTTAAACGAAATGTTTTCATAAAATAAAAATGAATTTACTTGCAAAACAAATAGAGGTGAAATTTTCTTTCTAAGGTTTACAAACAATAGGAAGAATGCAAACAGCTACTCCGAGAACGGTTGAGACTCTGGGAACCAAGATTTCCCCACGAGGTCGCTTTGCGAACATCTCCCGATGACGGATCTTCACTTCAATTCATATTACTCACTTCGGACAGCCGACAACTGATAACCAGGTATCCCCAACAGAGTTCGAACTACAAGAAGAAGACATCTTCTGATCAACAAGATTCAAGTCGTATCATAGGATTTTACATCCGCGACAATTCTATTCACATTCACTTTGCATTTCATAAATCATCGTAGTATTCATGCATTTTGTCTCACACCATATTTGCGTAATGAGCATAGTCTAGCCAGGTTTTGATAGTGTTAATACCCAAATTACTTGGGCATATACTCAAGATTCCCCTGCAAAGTTGGGAAAGGGTTTTCTTCTTCATGAAGAAGGTTCATACACCCAAATTCCCCAAGCAAGTCAACAAATGGTAATCTCCCTCAAAGAGATAGTTTGTTCACTTTTGGAATTCCCCAATTGAGAATCTCCTGCAGAGCGACGCTCGACAATCTTCTTCAAATAAGATAGTTTGTTTCGCATTTTGATTTCCTCAGAAGTTTGGTATTTCCCCAGCGGATCGACAAAAGATCCCCAACGGAGTCAGTGAATGGTAGTCTTTGTCCAGAAGATAGTTCAGATTCCTCAGCATAAGTAGATGAATGGTAGTCTTCTTCCCGAAGACAGTTCATCCACTTTCGAGCAAAGTCATTAGCCCCTCAAAAGAGCGCGGGACCATATGACAATCCTTCAAAAACGTCAAGTTGAAAGGAGGGATGGTGAAGTTTCTTTATTTACCGTCAAATGGTATCTTACCTCCAAGTACTGGTAAGAAGTTTGATGAGGAAACCAACCTTTGAAGTTTATTTATTTACCGTCAAATGTTATCTTACCTCCAAGTGCTGGTAAGAAGTTTGATGAGGAAACAAACCTTTGAAGTTTCTTTATTTACCGTCAAATGGTATCTTACCTCCAAGTGCTGGTAAGAAGTTTGATGAGGAAACAAACCTTTGAAGTTTCTTTATTTACCGTCATATGGTATCTTACCTCCAAGTGCTGGTAAGAAGTTTGATGAGGAAACAAACCTTTGAAGTTTCTTTATTTACCGTCAAATGGTATCTTACCTCCAAGTGCTGGTAAGAAGTTTGATGAGGAAACAAACCTTTGAAGTTTCTTTATTACCATCAAATGGTATCTCATCTCCAAGTGCTGATGAGAAGTTTGATGAGGAAACAAATCTTTGGAGAATTTCTCTTTATCTGAGATATCGTCCAAAATCACAACTTAGACCAGTTTCGAGATGCAGACATCCGAAACAAGGGGAGGTTGCTTGCCTTTTTCTAAGTGTCAACACTTAGTTAAAGAAGATGGATTGCGCATCCTACATTGCCATCCATTCACCAGAATCCACATGACGTATTCCTACAGGAGTTTGTCTCCTCATTCCCCGCTAAGTACGATAACGGGATCAGTTCATGTAAAGATTTTATCAATTACAACATCTCAGGAGCGCCCAAAATTCGGGTATTCTTTGATATTTAAGTCTCTTTCACGCAGGAGAGATCGAGATATCAATCTCTCTCCCTCCGGATAAAAGAAACTTAAATAGGGGCATCTGTCATACCCTAATTTTTGACCCCCCTGAGATGACATATCTTCAGGATTTTCATCAGGTCAAAGCAAGTACCCAGAGCAGTCACTTCTTCATCTGGCATTTGATCAAGGATGTTCAAAGACAAGAAAACTCAGGCAAAGGATCAATCAATAGAAGGATTGGTCTCTAACACAATCATAGGACTCAAAAGCTTCACTTTTATATTCACCTATGATTGATTAGACACCCAGTCATCTGAGTACAGGTTTACTCAGGTCACCAGACTAGGGTTTTTGAGCCTATCAAGGACTGAAATCAGGGATCACCTTTGGGAAACCCTAAAAAGCTCCAAGACATCTATTAAAGACTTCAATCATCTTAAAGTGATCCATACAATAAGATCCACTGGACATCACACCTCAATTCAAGATCCACAGTCACCAATTTCATCTGGTCGACAATTAGGGTTTTTAACCTAATTCACCTGGATAGTTGACTTTTAATCAGGGCATGGATCCAAAACTCAAGACATAATTCAAGAACCTCTACTACCTCAATATAACCCATTTACATCACTCATTTGAGGAGAAGATCTTAATTCCACACAAAAGTCCAAAATCTCACTTTATCTGGAAAAAGTCAACTGTATGGGATCACCTTTGACTTTTAAGATTTTTGGTCAAACCATGACTTTCAAAGATCAATATCATCAATATATGGATATTAAAGTCATTTGACCAAAGAAATTCAAGAAGAATCATCAAGGAGCAAAAAGTCGGGAATTAGGGTTTTTGAGGGCATTGTGGGAACTCAAAATTTCACCTACACAACTCAAAAAACTTCAACATGAAAGTTGTAGATCTTGCAAAATAAAACAACATCTTACATAGGAACTTTTTTCAAAAGATCAACCATTTAAGAGATTTGGAATTTTCAAGCTTTAGGTTATAAAAACTTAGAAATTTTTCTAAGTGTTTTAACTTAGTTTTCATCCAACTTTGAGCTCATTTTTCACAATTTTCCCAAATGATTCTGAAGAAACCCCAAACTACTGATTTGAAGTAGATGTTTAGGGCTTTCCAAATTGTGCTCAACCTTCTCCAAATTCATTTTGAGCTAGGAGTTATGCTTGTCCAAAGTTGGCCTCATGAAGTGAAATTATAGGTCATGTACAATTTGAAACTTTGCAATTTTGTGCATTTTGCTTCACTAAGAGATGCTACACGACCTCTAATACATCTGAAGACATGCCATACATCCAATTCCATCATTGCATAAGGATTGAAGAAGATTCCCAAAAACAAAGGCATGTGATTATGTAATGATTGCATTTTTGAATTTATGGCAAATGGCGAATCATCAAGGAATCTTGCTCTAAGCCAATTAGAACTCTCCTCTGCATCAGAAATGTTCCCTAAGATCATACAAGATCAATGGTTGGGGAAGCTAGCCCGAAAATGCATCATTGCATTTGAGATATTTTCAAATTTTCTTCATGGCTAAGAAACCAAACTCACTTCACTAAGCAAGCTCACTATACACAATTGCTCTGAACCAATTGCCTATAAATAGAGAGCTCTTTCTCATTCAGAAACACACCAAAGCAACCATATTCCTTGCTTTCTCTTTCTCTCCTCTTGCTTATTGGTTTTTCAAAGTTCTTTGGCAAGAAGAATCGTTTTCTTCAAACCAGAGCTTATCTTTGGAAAGTACGCATTCTAACATCTCAAAGGGGTTCATTTGAGGTGATCCAAGCACCTGGATCACTTCTGTAAGTGGAGGAACACCATTGTTGCTTTCACTTTGGAGCACTTGCAGTTGGAGGACCACAGAGCAATTCAGGAGGTTCCAAGCAAGGTCAAGCATCCAAGCACATTCCTTAGGGTGTAGTGAAGCTATTCAGATGGTCGCAGCTCATCTGTAACTGCAGATTCATCATCCTCCATGTTCACTTGAAGCTCAAATCGAGGGAGTCGAGTAGAGCAATTCAGAAGGTTTGAGGCCACAACAAGCATCCAGTTAGCATCACTGAGTCCCAAGGAAGCTTTTAGGATCATTCATACAAACCCAGGTGCTCTCTAACATCCTCACGATCTTCATTTTCAGAGGTAAGTTTCTCAACTCCACCTCTTTAACTCGTGTACCTTTTTGGTTAAAACTCCATACCATTTCATTCAGCATCATCAGAGGATTAAAAACCCTCTATCATCAGTCATTTATACTTCAGTATAGCCATTTAATTTGAATTTCAAATTTTAGGGTTCTTCACGTATTTTAGATAATTCAGTAGATATAGTTAATATAAATTCATATTAGTTACATATCTGGAATCGTGAGTGAATTTAGAGCAAGTTTGGTCTTTACATCTTTGCAAATGGTTGAGAGTTGAGAGAGTTCAGAATTTCAAAAATCTGAAAGCTTGAGGTTGAAGATGACAATGGTGGTGGCGCGCAAAATTCAAATTCAAGGCTAAAGTTTATTTTATATTGAATGGTAGTTGTTTCATGAACGACTAAAACGTGATAGCCCAGTGGTAAAGAGTGTTTGTGTGTTGCGCGTGCCCAAGGTCTGGGGTTCGAATCCCCCTCGCCCCAGACCTTTTGATTTTATTTTCTTTTTTTGCTTCTATACACTTGAATAACATATGTATTGCAACGAAACCATTACATTGTCACCAAGCGCGCGTTGGCTCAGTGGTGTTGTTTTGGGACTGGTAACATAAAGGGCGTGGGTTCAAACCATGGTGAGACCAAAACATTATTTTTACCACTAATTTCCTTCATTTTTCTCACAACTTCACACAATTAATTCACCTATCAAATTAAATCATTTTCACTTCATTTTTCACACACTTGTTATTTAATATACCTATTTCATGAATAATCAAAAAAATCATAAAAATATTATTTATTTCATATATTTTAATTAGGTTTAAAATAGTATGTTTTAAGTGTTTTCTTAAATACTTTAAATATATATTTTCATTTTTGTTTTAACCTAACTATCTTGTAAATAATTTTATGATAAAACCCTAATCATTTAGGTCTTAATTAGGTATATATTTTATCTTTACCTTGATTAAGTTGACATTTGTCAATTTGCAAAACTGTTTTCAATCTCCGATTAAACAGACGATTAAGGTTTTTAAACGACAAAACCTTATATCATTTCAATCTTTTCTTTCCAACTGTTTTTTATAACAGTAAATCATTTTCAAATGGGCCTCTAATAGAGTGTACGTCCCAACACCTTCTTCTCTTCTTAGCTTGTTTTCAAAACTGTATTTTCAAAATCTTCTTCCTGTTTTTTTCAAAACATTCTTCTGGTATTTGAAGGGCATTATTCCCGGTGAAACTCTTCAGATACCTATGTGACCTTTGTCCATCTTCACTTCTTCTGTTTTCAAAAACCATTAACTGTTTATCCTATATATTCAACTGTTATCCATCAATTACTGGTAAGGCTTTGTACATACTTCTTCAAAGGCCTCCACTCCATCCAGGTTAGGCTTTACAAGCTTTCAATTTACAGTCTTTATTTAAATTATTGTCAAATATTGAACTGTTTATATATATATATATTAGAACTACGTTTGAGTGTAAACCCTAGGACAGTTAAACTATATATATATTATAGGAATATGACCTAGGATTGAGAATGTCTTCTCGGTGAAGGCTCTTTCCTAATTAGAGATCTGTAGTTCAAACCCCCAAGATGAATTATTCCCGGTGAAACATCTTGGCAAAAACCTTAGAATCCAAAAAATAGGACACATCCACCCAAAGAGGAATTATTCCCGGTGAAACCTCTTACCCATTTTCTTAAAGCCAAAATAAGTTCAAAACCACATAGCTTTCTCTTGTGCTATAACAAGGACCCTCGATTAGCCTCCTCTTGGGCTTTGTACAAGGACCCACAGGCTTCTTAAAAGCATTTCCAGCTTCCTCTTGAGCTTGTATACAAGGACCCACCAGGTTTCTTATAAACATAGGAACAAGTCTTTAGTCACCTCTTAACATACCCTGGTGAGTTTCTTCCAATTTAAACCAGACTTTAAACAAGCTAAGTTTGTCTCAAATTTACATTGAGTACACCTTTTGGAATGAGAGACATGGACAGTCTCTGTCGCCCTTATCTTCATCAATTTTCCTTAGCAGAGTCTAGGATCCATATTTGCTTATCCTCAACAAGAGTCAGCCTTCATCTTGGGCTTTAAACAAGAAGTCTCCACTAGACAATCTTTCTGCCAATCATTTTAACAAAAACCCCTGGAAAGGGTTAGCCTCCAAAATCATTCTTTCATCTTAATCAAAACTCCTAGAAAGGGTTAGCCTCCAAATCATTCTTTCATCTTAATAAAAACCCCTGGAAAGGGTTAGCCTCCAAAATCACTCCTTTCATTCTCTTAAGAGATAATTTCCCCAACAAAAGAGTCAAAACCCCTGGAAAGGGTTAGCCTCCAAAGTCAATTAATAAAAACCTGTTTAAAAGAATAAAACCCCTGGAAAGGGTTAGCTTCCAAAAATCATTCTTTTCAAAAGATAAACTCACCAGCTGAGTCAAAATCCCTGGAAAGGGTTAGCTTCCAAAAAAAATCAGTCTTTTAATAAATAAATCCTTCAGTAGAGTCAAAACCCAACAAAAACAGTTAGCCTCAACCTTGGGTTTCATACAAGGCACCAAAATAATAAAACTCCCCTGTTAATAGTCAGCCTCAACCTTGGGCATTATGCAAGGCAGATAATAGAGTCTCCCTAGTGAGTCCTTCATTGTTCAGTAGCCACAACCTTGGGCTTTGTACAAGGCAGATAAACCATATGTCGTGTGTCAAAGATTCCTAACATCTAGGATCTTTTCCCATAGAGTCATCCATACTCAGTTTATTTAAGAGTCCGCCACAACCTTGGGCTTCATACAAGGCAGAAAATAATATTTCCCCTAGTTAGGGTCAGCCTCAATTCTGGGCTTTGTATAGAACACCAAATAAAACCCACCAAAATAGTTTTTCCCTAAGTAAAGTCAGCCTCAATTCTGGGCTTTGTACAGAACATAAAAATCCCTTGTAAATTAATCCCCAGTGGAGTTTTCTCCCAGAGTCATAATAATAATCAATCAATCAAAAAGCCTCAAGCTTGGGCCTCATACAAGCCAGCTAAAAATCAAATCTTTTATACAGTAGATAGACATAGCTTATCTCTATAGAGAGATCTTTCCTCTATCTCACCACATTCAAACAAACAAACATTACATCATTTCATCATTTTAATCAAGTCTCCCCTTTAGGATTTTGAAAGGCATGAGCTGGCAGTAAAACCCAGACATGTGGTAACTTTCCCTAATTTGGATGAGCATTTTTCTTTCATTTAAGAGGCATTTGACTGGTATACTTGCACATACACAAGTAAGGTCCCCCTCTTGAATGAAATGAATTCAGTTATTCTGTCACTCTTTTAATGTTTGTGGTGGAATAGTAGAAATACCTCTCTGTAAAGATAACTTCATGTCTCTTTACTATAAACAGAGATTTAATTCAAGCTTCAACCTTGAGCTTCAAGCAAGGCACCTAAAAAATAATTAATAATTAATTAGTTCCCCGAACTACATTAAGCTCTGACTTCCATTAAGGATATGTAGGCATGAGGTTTGTAACACCCCATATTTTCTAATTTTAATTTAATTGGAAATTAAATTATTAATTAGAATTATTTTGGTATTTGGTTGAATTATTGTAGAATTATGGATTAAGGGCCATTGGGTCGGATGGTGAGGATAGTAGCATGGGGGTGCTAAGTGAGTAAGCCCATTACTAACTATTTTATGTTTTCATAAAATAAGGGAAATAAGGAAAAAGTGTCAGAACGTGAAAAATGAGAAGTGGAAGAGAAGAGCTGAGGAACGTAAAGAGGAACCAAAGAGGAAGAGGGGCAAGGAGGAGGAAAACCCCAAAGCTCAAGGAGAACCAAGAACCTAATTCCAGGTAAGGGGGGATTCTTCGGGTTAGTAATCCTTATGCGATTGTAGGTAGTAGGATTGATTAGGATTGTTGTCTATTTCAATCGTACGTGTCAGGTTTGGGAATTTGTTAGGTTTTGATGAATTTGTATGAATTACATGATTCTGTTAATACTCATGATATATGCTGTTAATACTTGGATAAAACTTGTCTGAAATGTGTGATTATGTGAAAATTGATGGTATTTGTGTGCTATGTTCGTATGTACCTGAAATTGGGGAAATGGGATAGGGTAAATGCTGTCAAGATGGTGAATTTGGCTGTGCAGGTACGTAGGAACCGGTTCCAATGTGGGAGGAACCGGGTTCCACTGTGTTAGAACGTTAAAAATCGAATTTTTGGGTCCAGGAACCGGTTCCCATGTGGGACAACCCGATTCCCCATAGTAAAAATCAGAGGCATGATTTTGGAAGCAGCCAGGAACCGGTTCCCACGTAGGGACAACCCGGGTTCTGCAGCATATTTTCTAAAAATGTTTTATTTTTACAAAACCATAACTTTTGATCCGAGTATCCGATTTATGTGCCGTTTTGGGCGTTGAGAAGCTAATTAGGTGCTTTATTTGATAAAGTGATAAAATGGGCAGTAGCCGACTTTACTTTAAAAACTCGAATCAATTGTTGATGAATTGAAACATGGTATATGTATATGTGCTTATTCATATGACTATTGATGCATGTAGTTATGTTGGTGATGGGATTATGATATCCAATGAGTGATGTTGGTATATAACATGTCGTAAATGATACATGCTTTGTGACTTTACTGTTGAGTTGTTTTAGCAATTTATTACATGGTGTGTAATGATGATAGATGTAACGATGTATGATGATGGTGATGATTGATGATTGTGAATATTAATATGTTGTTAATATTAATATGTTGGTTATGGTGAACGTATGTGAGTGATTGAATGATGCCTATACATGTACATACTTGTTGTGACGTTATTGGTACGAGGTGATAAGCGATGTTAAGCATCGGAATGATGATGATGTATGATGATGTAAGTATGTGTCATGTGTGCATTATTCATAAATCATTTGCATTGGAGGGCTAATTCCCATTGTGCGGAGATTAGCGGGAAGTCATCGTGTGCCCATGTGGGGTGTGAGCGATGAGGCAGTAGTCGTGTGCCCATGTGGGGTGTGAGCGATGAGGCAGTAGTCGTGTGCCCATGTGGGGTGTGAGCGACTAGAGGGCAATATCAAAGAGAGAAGTCCTGTGAATGTGATTCACGAATTTTGGTACCACATGCATAGTGTCAGTTGAATCATATGCATTGGTTATAACATGATTGGATGAGATCTAGTGTTATGCCTTGGTGTGTTTACATGATTGATGTATTAAGGAGTTGTTGTTAATATAACTTGATTATTTGATGGAATGAAGAGTTGTGGGCCGATGGCCAAACATTGTTGAATTGATGCTTGCTTATTGTAATAATTCCGACTATATGTATGTTGGATGGATGATAATTGCTATGAGATTTTATTGCTTATGATTGTATAATGGTTATTAATTCGAATGAAACTCACCCTTACTTTGATGATTTCAGATTAAGGATGTAGCGGCGTCTTGATTGGGTGAAGATAGCTTGTAGGCTAGCCCGTAGTTTGTGTCGAGTCATGCTCTGATTGTAACACTGGGATCGATTAGTCTTAGCGTTACTTGTTATACACTGTTTTTCCATTATTGGTTCATGTATCGTTGATTTTATCGGAAATGTTTTATAACATTGTTGAATGAGTGTCCGCTGTGCTGAACATGTGTTTTGATATTTTCGGATATTTCCTAATAAAGCATGGCAAACGATTTGATATTTTATTAATTGTAGCATCCTTGCTGTATATTTACTCTGATTTTATTATATTTCCATGGGGGTTTAGAAGGGTGTTACAATAGTGGTATCAGAGCAGGTCGGTCCGTCCGGCCAATTGTCAAGTCAGTTGAGTTGCACGACAGTTGAATATTGTCGGCGTATTATCCCTTGGTACGCGACATGTGAGTGAATCACTGTCGGTACTTGGTTGTTTGTTGCGGAAGTTGGTTTGAAACAAGTGGGGGAGAAGCTTCGCTTCTCGGTTATATTTCAGTTGTAAGACGATTGATTCAGTAGGCTGTTGTTGGCAACCGTGCAAACGTCGTTGGAGTGTTGTTTTCCGAATCGAAGGTGACTTGAAATTAAGACTTGATTGGTAATTAAGTTGGAATATCTTGAAGGAAGATGATTAGAGGTAATTGATGATTATTTTTAGGAGAGGAAATTAAGAAGTTGTAATGTATCAGCTTTGCTGATGGGCTGCGAAGTTGTCAGTTGAGTAGCCTTGCATCTCGGAAGAGGTTCAGCTGCAAGTTGCAAAGAGGATTGCGGTTGTAATGTTTCAGAAATCGTACTTCGGCGATGGGATGTGTTGCTCAAGTTATAAGGATGTTTGTAAGTGAAGAGATATGATAAGGAACTGTTTGGAATGTGATCGAGTTGAAGAGAATGAGTTTTGGAGTGAGATTTTCGTATGCAAAACGCAGGAAAATTGCTGAATAGCTGCAGAACTTCGAAAATTCATAACTGGAGTTCTGGACATCCGATTTGAGTTCCGTTTGAAGCGTCGGAAAGCTAAAGAGATGAACTCTGTTATAAAAATGGTTGCAGCAGCTGTAATATATTTAATTGTGACAGGATGATGTTGGAAAGAGGTGAAGTTGCGGTTACGCGTGCTCTTAGAACTAGACTTGTTTGTTGGTACGGCACGGGATGTCAGTGTCAGAGTTTAACGGATTGAAGAAATAATTAAAAGGTTTGTTGAGAAGCAATTTTAGGAACTAAGTGTACCATTTGAGGAGTTTTGGAAATATCATTTAAGGTGTCGCTGCATGGCGTCAGTGTTGCAATTTCGGACAACGATTGGAAAATTCATATCTTGAGATCCGAGTGTCTGATTTAAGTGCCGTTTGGGGCATTGCGAAGCTGACTTAATAACCATGATATATGTTGTTATTTGATGTTTAAGGCTTGTTTGAAATGTGTTCCCATTATAAAAACAGAGGCGTGGGAATTTTGGGTTGTTGGGAACCGATTCCCAGATAGAGACAACCCGGTTCCCCATAGTAAAAATCAGAGACGAGTTATGGGAAGCAGCCAGGAACCGGTTCCTGTGTGGGAGGAACCGGGTTCTACTGTGTGTTTTTGGAAAATTGTTTTTACTTTAAAAACCCATAACTTTTGATCCTATGAGGAGATATTCTGAAGTCGGTTAAGGAAGCGTGAAACTTGTTGAATAGGAATGCCTACGACCGAGATTGTTTAAAACAAAACTGAGTAGAATATGTTGTTGAGGAATAAGTTGATGAGATGTTTGGTAATAAAGATGATTTGAGAGCCGATGGATTTTAGTGAGGAGTGGATTAGTAGAAAGGGTGAAATAAGTTTTAGTACGGTTGAAGTCGTATTTATGATGCCAAAGCAACGACATGTATGGAAGAAGAATTGTAGAGGATTTCTTACACCTATTGGTGTGAGGAAGACTTTGTTGAGAATCCGAGTGGAATGATACTTGGACGCGAAAAATGTCATGGGATTTAGAGTGAAACCAGGAGTATGAATGTTGTCGCGGTCTTTTGCTAAGTTGAGGATTTTGATTTGGAACGAGATAAGTAGAAAGGTACGAGTATATTAGTGATTATGAAGTTGGGAGTACTTAACAGGTGTGTGATGCTAAGTGACCATGAAGCAGATTATGAAAAATGTTTGGATGTTGGTATCTCACTGACAAGATCCACTGAGAGGGAAGTGTGCGAGTTATAACGACTCAGAGTGAACTATTGGACTATGACGATGTTAATGAGTTTGAGTGCAAACTCGGAAAAGGACACTATTATGTAGTAACGACGATTTATCCTTAAATATGGTTGTCGGCTATCTATTGACAAATTGAGGACTTGATCACCCTTAATCTCTTGTTGATAGTAGACGAAATCATATAGATAGGATGAGCTTGTTTGTTACCTTAATGGTTTAGGATATGATGGATACTAATCCGTGAGAATAATCACGCACCATGTTGTGTGAGCATATGAAGAAGTGAATATGAAAGGGTGCAACACATGGGACGGTGACTTAGGACGGGTAATCAAAGTCGCACAACGAAAGTGTGATGTAGAGTGGTGTTATGAGTGCTTCTCGTGGGCAGTGAGGAATTAATATGGCGGAAGCCTACGTAGAGAATATGTGTTGATCTATATGATGGATTTAGAATCTCGTGGATGTAAGGATGTCGTGCCAAAGGATTAGAATCCTTTTGAATAATTGTCGAAATGACGAATATGTTATTATGGTTGTACGTAGTTAACGAGTATGTATTCGGCAAAGTTAAGACGATGAGTTGATACTATACGATGCTACGATAATCTTATGATGTGGTAAGGTGTTATTGTAGATTCTAGATGTAATGAGGAATTATGCTCTATGAAGGAAGAAGTTGATTTAATCCTTAGAGAAGGGCGAGACTCAGTTCAAGCTATTTTGTAAACGATGGTATATTGAAGCTGATGAGTGTGATTATGATTACTTGTTGTAGCAACCTGCCCTAAAAATTAAGCTTTAGAGTCGCCACCTATTCTACCAAGGCGAATAGGAAACCTATGCAATTAAGAGATCAGGGTAAGATACTATATTCAGGTCGAGGGAAGGTGTTAGGCACCCTCAACCCTTTCCTAAAGGTTAACATCTCAAAGATAGAGGTTTATGGCAAGGTTTATAAAGAAAGGTGACAGAGAGTAATTATAAGGCTAATTATATTGACATGATTAGAATTTGGAAGAGGGGGACTCGCCTTGTTGCCAAGTGCCTACGTACCTCCTTAGGGAGGATAAGAGTCTACGTAGTTCGGGGAAGGGTTGTACGCCCTTAGAATTAGAATTTGATATGGAGGTGTTTGAAGTTGTTTTGTGATTTGAAAGGTATTTTGAGTTGCCTGATTGAAAAGGGTGAAAATCCGTAGTTTGGTATTAGTGGTTTGAAAAGGTTTGGGAAGTGTTTTAGGATTTGGGCGTACAACCCTGATTTTAATATGTTACCGTTAGTTGCGATAATCAATAGGTTTGATTACCAAGGCTAACGGATTGAAGGGAGGATTGCTAACCACTATAATCTATAGATTCGATTATCACGAATAGCAAATGTGCGTATTTTAATTATCGTTACTCCTCATAATCGATCGATTCGATTACAAATAATAACGAATTTTATAAAGGGGAAATGCTAATCATCGTAACCAATAGCTTTGATTAAAACCATTTAGCAAAAATAAATTGTTATTTTAATTTATATTCAAGAATTAAATAATTATTTGATTATTATCCACCGCGATCAATTGATTTAATCGAAGCGAATAATAAATTAAATTGTTTGGCTAAATACCCAAGTCGATTGGAAAACCCTAATCCTAATACTTTGGCCAATGGGATTGAGTGAACCCCGATATCTTAATATATTTTATATGATTTTTATGGTTTTTAATAATTAAATTTGATTAAAATAAATAAATCAAATAGTCGGACAAATAATCGAGGAAAATAATTCTACCTAATTATAGTCATATCCTAATTTAATTTCTAACCTAAAAAACAAAAAAAATTAAATTATCTATATATCAAAAATATATTAAGACAAATAAACAATTAAATAATATAAAAATAAAAGGAACCTGGTTTTTTATCCTGTGTTATTAGCCATTGAAGGTTCATGATGGAACCTCAGCCCTTGGTACGTTGGATGTTGTATGATGTGCATCTGATGGTGGTGGTTGATGGTGCACGGCAGGGGCGTGTACGCAGGAACCACTGAATCCGCAGGCCCATACTTACTGAAGAAAATAAGGAAAAATAATGTCGTCTCCATTGATCGAACGCACGCCGTAAGGGACAACAGGCCACATGCTCAACCACTGGGACATCATATCCTTGTTGTTAATGTTACGATTCCAGTGCGTAATATATAAAAGAAACGAACAAAAATAATAAAAAACAGAAGCGCTGTGTCTCCTTCCTCGTTCCAAATCCTGAATATGAAGACAACTTCTTGCTACGGTTTGCGACATGTATCTATAGCATGACCACCTTCCAAACTACAAATTAGCATCAATAAATACACAACAATAACCCAGATTAACTATAGAAGCCCTTATGAATCCATTAGGCTCATTGATTTGGTTTAATTTCTCCTCAAACCGAAAATCCCAATTTGAAGCTCTTAAACCTTATCAATGGCATAACCTTCAATCTGCAACTAAACATAAATTAGACAATCCAGATAGTTCGCAAACATCATTCTAAACACAATGATACAATCGAAATATGTTTATGATGAGTAAATTGCCGTAATCGAAAATCAAAAAAATTTGCAAACCGTGGTCCTTAGGAGCGATTCACTAAGCTTTGGTCGATGGTGATGGTTTGGTTAGCTTCAGAAAATGTCCAGGAACGTGTTAGAACTCTTCAGAATCCTTGAACCACCCTTCAATATTGAATGCAATTTTCAATTTTTTTTCAAAGTTTTGGAACACGGTGTTCTTCTTTGGAGACCCGAAAAAAAAACCCCCTCGGACCATAAAATTCATCTCCTTTTATAATGTCAATTTAGGTTTTCCCCAATAACTCTTGATTGAATCTAATTAAATGCTAATTGATTTGTTGCAATATTTGTTTTGATTTTGAAGATTTGAAGACATTTGGAGTGATATTTGGGAGACTTGCAAATCTGATTTTTTTTTTCTATGAAACGTGATCAACCTGTATAATTTGACCAATTTGATTTTTTCTTTTTCATCTTAATAGCCTAATAATAATTAATAACATTAAAATATTAACATATCATTTTTGATAAATACCCATAATTAAAACTAATAACAATGATTATTCTATTAAAATTAATTAATAACACTAATCAATAAATATTAATAATAATACTAATTCTAATAAGATCCTAAAAATAATCCTAATGCATATAATTACTAAAACCTAATTACAATAGTAAACCTAATTAATTCTATTAATACTTACATTAATAATAAAAATTAATAATACTAATAGTTAGTCATAAAAAAAAAAAAATAATAGTCGAAACAAATGTTAGTAAAACCCAGAATACCCCCAAAAATGATAAAACCCTTGTAATAATTGGGCCCAACGTTTGGGTCCTAAACATCTGTTAATTACACCCTTGTTTTAACTCAACCTGATTTATAAGAGAGCGGGTTTGACAATAGAAATGTCAAACCCCATGACTCTTAATTTTGAACCTTGATGGATTAACAGACGTAGATTTGATCGGGCAAATTTTGGGGTATGACAGCTGCCCCTGTTCAATCTTCTTGAACCTGAAGAGTCAGATAGGCACGTCTGCCTATCGTGATTTAAAGGTAGAAGATGATTGGACACTGAGAATGCCCCGAAATTTGCATTTGTCGGGAAGGATTTTCTGCGGGAGATGGGCTTAGAGATGCCATCCAAGGTAAATACCCCTCTTCTTTTGGAGTGCGAAGCATATTCTTTCGAAAGAACCACTTGCTTTGATTGTAGCACGGCCTAAAAAGGCAACCTGAATTTGATGCGATGTATGATGCAGTAGGCTTCTTAAAATAAATGAGAGCGATGTATGTATATGCATTATGTATGAATGAGTTATGCAATTGAATGATATATTAGTTGAAAGTAGTAACTTTGGGAAAGAAAAATGAAACCTTGTTTGTTGGCGAAGCTTTGAAGAAGATCACTGCCGAGGGACTAACGTGATAAACCCAATTGAAGTATTGTTGAAGAAACAAGGAAAATAAATCCCTATTTACAAGGAGATGTAGCTTTATATCACAAAGAACTCGGTGCCATATCATTGTCAAGGGACTAACGTGATAAGATGTAACGCAGTGGTTACGATTTAGGTTGAAATTGAAAGTGAAATTGAAATGAGTTTTGGCTATTGCCAATGAGCTCGAGGGTTGCGATTTGGATTGAAATATGAGGTGCCATTATCACTGCCGTGATAAGACGTAACGCGAGGGTTACGATTTGGATTGAAATAGGAGGTGCCATTATCACTTCCGTGATAAGACGTAACGCGAGGGTTACGATTTGGATTGAAATAGGAGGTGCCATTATCACTGTCGTGATAAGACGTAACGCGAAGGTTACGATTTGGTTTGAAATAGGAGGTGCCATTATCACTGCCGTGATAAGACGTAACGCGAAGGTTACGATTTGTTTTGAACTTGAAGGTGCCATTATCACTGCCGTGATAAGACGTAACGCGAAGGTTACGATTTGTATTGAAATTGAAGGTGCCATTATCACTGCCGTTATAAGACGTAACGCGAAGGTTACGATTTGGTTTGAAATTGAAGGTGCCATTATCACTGCCGTGATAAGACGTAACGCGAAGGTTACGATTTGGATTGAAATTGAAGGTGCCATTATCACTGCCGTGATAAGACGTAACGCGATGGTTACGATTTGGTTTGAAATTGGAATTGAAATGGAAACGGGATCTAAAAGGGTTTGGAATAGGATTGCGATAGGATTGGAATAGGATTTGAAATAGGATTTGGAAAATAGGAGTTGGGAAATTAGTTTGGAATTGGAATGGGATTTGAAATAGGATTTGGATTTTGAGGTAACGGGCAGTCGGGAACTGGCTACCTGGTGGGAACTGGGTTATGATGTAACAGCCAGACGGGAACTGACTACCAATTGGATTTGATGGTTTTCCAGGACGGGAACTGGACTTTGCAATGATTTGCCAGGACGAGAACTGGACTTTGTAAGGATTTGGATTTGCAAATGAAAATTGGGCTTTTATAGTATTTGAATGTACCATATGATATGCATGGTTTGATGTTGGAGTGAAGCGACATGGTTAATGCGTGACAATGATTTATGATGACTTGGATGTTTTGATGTGTGGGATGATGCTTATGCTCATGCTTATGTTGATTGATGTAATGAGTGGAACGAAGTAATGTCTTCCATAAGACTTCCTGAAAAAGATTTCCGGAATGGATGTGAACATTTGTCTTGAAGGTCTACCTAAAAAGATTTTTGGAAAGGATAATGGATGTCTTAGAAAAGACTACTTAGGAAGGTTCGTAGAATGTCGTAGAGAAGACTACCTGAAGAGATTCCTGAAAAGGATGCCAAATTGTTTTGAAAAAGACTACCTGGAAAGGTACTTAGGACAAGAATGTCTCGAAGATGACTACCTGAAAAGGTGCTTAGAACAAGAATGTCTCGAAGAAGACTACTTGAAAAGGTGCTTATAAGAAGAATGCCTTGAAGAAGACTACCTCAAAAGGTACTTAGAAAAGGAATGTCTTGAAGAAGACTACCTGAAAGGGTACTCAGAAGAAGAATGTCTTGGAGAAGACTACCCTAAAAAGGTTCTTGGAAATGACGATGATTGTCTTAAGTAAGACTGCCTGAAGAGGTTCCTAGAAAGGATGATGAATGTCTTAGAAAAGACTATTTTGAATGAAAATGTCTTACAGAAGATTACCTGAAAAGGCGTGGTGTAATGTGTCGACCAATGTATGTAATGCATGATTTATGTATTTGCATGATGCCCCAATGATAGGTTGTTGATAACCAAGCGTATATAGCTCGCCGATGTTGGATGGTTGTTGGATGCTAGCGCGATTTCCCAATACCTGTTTTTTGAATCTGATTTGACCCTTTGAATTACTCCGCGCCTTCGAACCTTTGAGGTTCTCCACGCCTTTTAACCTTTCGAGGTTCTCCACACCTTTAACCTTTTGAATTGTTTACCTTATGGATTTTGATATCCAAGGCCCCAATGTTTAGCGGGAAAAGATGTCTAGGATCTCCAAGATATGGAGGACTATCCATAGTGTTCTATCCATTTTGAATGTATCCCATGCTTGACATGCCCCTGATTGAGATTGCTTCGAGATGTGACCCAAGTCAACTTGGACCTTAGGGAGAATGCCCCTAGTTAGTAGGATCCTTGATTGTATGCCCCTATAATCATTGAGGTTTTGCCCCTGTTTAGGAAAACCTTCTGGACGTGGCTTCCCCATGCAAGAGTCTTTATTAGAAATGGTCATCTTTAATTAACCAATTTTGAGATCTCCTCGATGCTACGTGTACATTCGTAGATGGCGTTGTACCCTTTGGGAAGTAACTCTAATGTGATGAAGATGCAAGTTTTGAAATCGAAGGAGTGGAAGATTAGAAATGAATGCTTGAAGAAGCGCAGTGGTTAGAAATAGTTTTAACAAACCTAGGAGTCAGTATAACAAAATCCTGCTTAATATGCTTTTGTAGTTGACCTTGCCTCAATTAGGACTTTTAAATGTTGTAACTTGGCCTGGTTCATATTTAAAGAAACAATGGATATAAGGCTCAAAATTTTATTTAACCCATCCCCTTCTCCTTGATGTTCTCCAGATTCTAAAGTTCGCCTAATCCAATGGATATGCTTTGTTTGTAAGAGAATCGTTTCAGTTTTAATGTTGGGCAAAAGCCTTAGTAGAGATCCAAGCATTGATGGTAAAAGTATTGTAAAGATCTAAGAATAGATGAGAAGCTTCGATGATTTAGCAGTCACAAGATTGTACTTTGTGTTTTGCTTTTGCTTTGTTCTTATCCCTTATTTTTGCATGAACCAATTCCTTTGAGTTTGATCCATCGGGATGCCCTAATTTTTGCCTAAGTCATCTTTGTTTTTTTCTGAAATTCTCCATTTTGACTTAGCGGGCGTTTTTCTTTTGAAAGCTCCTTTTGAGATTTGATCCTTGGATATTGAATATTGTGACTGCCATGTCGATTTTGATTTGTAAGCTTCACCTTTGACACTTCCTCGATCTTGAATGATGTAATGAGGAAGAAGATGTTGTGAATGTTATCTCCATTGCTTCCTCAATTTTGGATGAACGCGAGGAAGCAGATATGCTTGTACCTTTGCTTTGCTTGATCCTCATGCTTGAACCTTTGCTTCGACATTTGCTTGAACCTTTGCTTGAATCCTTACTTGGATTGACTGATTCTCTTGACAACCAAAATACACCATTGAATTAATCGAAATCTACCCTGCCCCTGGTTGAAATCAAGGTTTATTTGAAAAGTAGAAACAAACTCCAACTCCTGGCTCGAGGGGGTAACGAGGGATCAACATCCTTATATCTCCACTGTTTGGGAATTAAAACAATGCCTGTACATCATCGGTTCAGTCTTACCTTGAAAGCATAAGTTTAGTGTGACTTAGTTATTTGTATTCGTCATTCTCCCTTAAGTTTGTTAATAATTGAAAGTCGAAATTGAAATAGAACAGAAGGGTGCGAGTGGAAAGTCGTAGTAGTGAGCGAATGAAGCGAATGAATTGATTTCAAAACATGCATGATTATTTTATTGAATTACTGTTCGAAAGATACAACGTTTTACATCAGATAACATTTTGTGATCGTAGAGGTTACAACTTGAAATGATAAACCTATTGATCCTATGGAAAAATCTCCTTTGTTGATCCAAAGACTTTGTTTTACTTCTTAGTTCATGGACTTGTAGAAGTAAAGGGTGATCTCGAATTCTCCTTGGGCACGTCAAACCTGTCGAGAATAAATTGTTAGCGGTGGGTTTTCGTCGTATTGGAACTTCATGAGTTTCCTTTGACTGAACCGCTTTTGCTTTTTCTAAGGATAGTATTACACCATTCGCAATCTTCAGAGTTTGTGGATTGATGAAGAACCTATGGCTCTTTTGCCCCTTGGCGTGGAGTTAACATATGTAGCTTTTCCTCCATCGTAGTCATGCATCTTTGTTCAGGGTATTGCCCCAAGTAGACTGACTCTTGCCCCCAAGTTATCGTAGAGCGTCCTTGTAAGTTTGATATGTTCGTAGATGAACCCCTTTATGGCTAGATACCCCTTGAATGTATCTATGAGGGAACTTCTTTGTTGAACTAATCCTTGCTCGGGGGTAACCTATGTATTTATGATCCTGTTACGACAAGGCATGGACATGCGGCTGGCACGGTGATAGCTTATCTTCCTTTCTCCATAGTTTATGATCCTTTTATTTTCCTCCATGAGTTTCAGGAAACCGGCTAGCACGGTGAGTATGGATGCGGGTGAAGATGGAAATGCAAATGTGTATGTAAATGTATGAATGCCTGAAAATGCGAATGCGTGCGTATGCAAAGGACTCCTTTATTATTTGTATATTATGACTCCTTGTATATAATGCAATGCGGACGTGCGATAGATATAATCCTAAGGATAGCCTATGCGGGTTTAGGGATGACATTAGACTCTAATGAAACATTTGCAAGCTAGATATTATGACACGTTAATGGGAATAGATTAGGAAGTGCGTGGGAAGTAGCAGCTGATGACCGTTCAAGACGGTCACCAAGTCTCATGACCTTCGAGAGGTCGTTCGACGTGTACTTACGAAACTGTCCCTCGTGGGGAGGTTCTCTATGTGGAACGCATCCTATCTAAGGACGATATCGGGTGAAGAGAAATCCCTACAGGCTAGGGATGAAAGATGTATAAACGGAAATCCAAACCCTACAAGTTAGGGGTATACGGGAATAAGCACGGGATGACCGTTCTAGACAGTCACTAGATCTCATGGCCATCGAGAGTCCAATCGACATGCGTTAATGAAGATGTCCTTCGTGGGAAGGACACGTGGTTGTAAAAATACAAAGATGTAAAAGGAAAACCCCTACGGGCTAGGGAGTGCGTAGGAGTAAGCATGGGGTGACCGTTCGAGACAGTCACTAGATCTCATGGCCATCGAGAGTCCAATCGACGTATGCTAACAAAGGTGTCCTTTGTACGAAGGACACGATTTTAAGAATAGGATCCCTATAGGCTAGGGAATACGTAGGGGTACCTGCAAAATTGAAACGCATAGATACTCGAAGCATATAAATTGCAAACATATAATAAGTACATAAGCCCAAAAGTCCTAGGTTCATAGGTTCGACGTAGCGGCTCTTGGGAGCCAACCTTTTTATAGGGGGTTCTAGAAGGTCTCATGGGATCGTTCGTAACCTCCGAGACTTTTTGTCTCTTCGGATTTTAGAACAACTCATTTTATCCATGAGGTTCGAATTTTTGGGGTAGGTTCTCGGAGAGATCAGCCAAGTATGCAGTCCAGCCCTCAACAAAGTCAAGCCTCGTTTTGGACATTTCCGAATACTCTACCCACTCCGAGTGGAGTTATCAATGAGACTCGTAGGCGATTCATACTCCCCTATTGATCTCAAAGTTAACTCCCACACTTAGGGTTTAACACAACATAGAAAATACTAGCAATGCATATAATATATAATCAAACATTTTAAGGCAGGCAAATGAACATTCCAGGAAAACAAAAACAAATAAAAATAAACAAATGATTTAAAATTTATTAAAAAGATGAACCTCCCCAAACCCTAAAAATGGCTAGTTTGCCAAACCCTAAAGTGCGCCAAACCTAAACCCTGCCAAAACCTATAGGAGCATAGTATTCACTATTAAGTTGTCCCCAGCAGAGTCGCCAGCTGTAGCAACCTGCCCTAAAAATTAAGCTTTAGAGTCGCCACCTATTCTACCAAGGAGAATAGGAAACCTATGCAATTAAGAGATCATGGTAAGATACTATATTCAGGTCGAGGGAAGGTGTTAGGCACCCTCAACCCTTTCCTAAAGGTTAACATCTCAAAGATAGAGGTTTATGGCAAGGTTTATAAAGAAAGGTGACAGAGAGTAATTATAAGGCTAATTATATTGACATGATTAGAATTTGGAAGAGGGGGGCTCGCCTTGTTGCCAAGTGCCTACGTACCTCCTTAGGGAGGATCAGAGTCTACGTAGTTCGGGGAAGGGTTGTACGCCCTTAGAATTAGAATTTGATATGGAGGTGTTTGAAGTTGTTTTGTGCTTTGAAAGGCATTTTGAGTTGCCTGATTGAAAAGGGTGAAAATCCGTAGTTTGGTATTAGTGGTTTGAAAAGGTTTGGGAAGTGTTTTAGGATTTGGGCGTACAACCCTGATTTTAATATGTTACCGTTAGTTGCGATAATCAATAGGTTTGATTACCAAGGCTAACGGATTGAAGGGATGATTGCTAACCACTATAATCGATAGATTCGATTATCACGAATAGCAAATGTGCGTATTTTAATTATCGTTACTCCTCATAATCGATCGATTCGATTACAAATAATAACGAATTTTATAAAGGGGAAATGCTAATCATCGTAACCAATAGCTTTGATTAAAACCATTTAGCAAAAATAAATTGTTATTTTAATTTATATTCAAGAATTAAATAATTATTTGATTATTATCCACCGCGATCAATTGATTTAATCGAAGCGAATAATAAATTAAATTGTTTGGCTAAATACCCAAGTCGATTGGAAAACCCTAATCCTAATACTTTGGCCACTGGCCAATGGGATTGAGTGAACCCCGATATCTTAATATATTTTATATGATTTTTATGGTTTTTAATAATTAAATTTGATTAAAATAAATAAATCAAATAGTCGGACAAATAATCGAGGAAAATAATTCTACCTAATTATAGTCATATCCTAATTTAATTTCTAACCTAAAAAACAAAAAAAATTAAATTATCTATATATCAAAAATATATTAAGACAAATAAACAATTAAATAATATAAAAATAAAAGGAACCTGGTTTTTTATCCTGTGTTATTAGCCATTGAAGGTTCATGATGGAACCTCAGCCCTTGGTACGTTGGATGTTGTATGATGTGCATCTGATGGTGGTGGTTGATGGTGCACGGCAGGGGCGTGTACGCAGGAACCACTGAATCCGCAGGCCCATACTTACTGAAGAAAATAAGGAAAAATAATGTCGTCTCCATTGATCGAACGCACGCCGTAAGGGACAACAGGCCACATGCTCAACCACTGGGACATCATATCCTTGTTGTTAATGTTACGATTCCAGTGCGTAATATATAAAAGAAACGAACAAAAATAATAAAAAACAGAAGCGTTGTGTCTCCTTCCTCGTTCCAAATCCTGAATATGAAGACAACTTCTTGCTACGGTTTGCGACATGTATCTATAGCATGACCACCTTCCAAACTACAAATTAGCATCAATAAATACACAAAAATAACCCAAATTAACTATAGAAGCCCTTATGAATCCATTGGGCTCATTGATTTGGTTTAATTTCTCCTCAAACCGAAAATCCCAATTTGAAGCTCTTAAACCTTATCAATGGCATGACCTTCAATCTGCAACTAAACATAAATTAGACAATCCAGATAGTTCGCAAACATCATTCTAAACACAATGATACAATCGAAAGATGTTTATGATGAGTAAATTGCCGTAATCGAAAATCAAAAAAATTTGCAAACCGTGGTCCTTAGGAGCGATTCACGAAGCTTTGGTCGATGGTGATGGTTTGGTTAGCTTCAGAAAATGTCCAGGAACGTGTTAGAACTCTTCAGAATCCTTGAACCACCCTTCAATATTGAATGCAATTTTCAATTTTTTTTCAAAGTTTTGGAACACGGTGTTCTTCTTTGGAGACCCGAAAAAAAAACCCCCTCGGACCATAAAATTCATCTCCTTTTATAATGTCAATTTAGGTTTTCCCCAATAACTCTTGATTGAATCTAATTAAATGCTAATTGATTTGTTGCAATATTTGTTTTGATTTTGAAGATTTGAAGACATTTGGAGTGATATTTGGGAGACTTGCAAATCTGATTTTTTTCTATGAAACGTGAGCAACCGGTATAATTTGACCAATTTGATTTTTTCTTTTTCATCTTAATAGCCTAATAATAATTAATAACATTAAAATATTAACATATCATTTTTGATAAATACCCATAATTAAAACTAATAACAATGATTATTCTATTAAAATTAATTAATAACACTAATCAATAAATATTAATAATAATACTAATTCTAATAAGATCCTAAAAATAATCCTAATGCATATAATTACTAAAACGTAATTACAATAGTAAACCCAATTAATTCTATTAATACTGACATTAATAATAAAAATTAATAATACTAATAGTTAGTCATAAAAAAAAATAATAATAGTCGAAACAAATGTTAGTAAAACCCAGAATACCCCCAAAAATGATAAAACCCTTGTAATAATTGGGCCCAACGTTTGGGTCCTAAACATCTGTTAATTACACCCTTGTTTTAACTCAACCTGATTTATAAGAGAGCGGGTTTGACAATAGAAATGTCAAACCCCATGACTCTTAATTTTGAACCTTGATGGATTAACAGACGTAGATTTGATCGAGCAAATTTTGGGGTATGACACTTGTGTGTACTCATTCTGATGGTTAGAATGTTTAAATAGAGGAAGTAAATTGGAACTTTGTTTTTGAGTGCGAGTAAGTGTTGCTAAATGGTAGATTAGTACCATGTATGATAAAGAAGGATTCTTGAACGAATGAGTAAAGAGAGTCAGAATTGGGTAAGACTGAGAAATCTAATTGGTAATGACGATTGTAATGAGTAATCAAAATAGTGCAGCAAAAGCGGAATATAACGTGTTGGATAATTGCTGGTATGACTTGAGAGGAGTCAGATAGTTGAAATTCAATGGTATAGGAATGTTATTATCGAACTCTTGAAAAAAAAAGCAGTTGGAGAAAAGTGTAAGTGTTATTTCATCGCTCAGATGGAAAAGTGTGTCTAAGGTTGGTATGTTCGGTAGATGGAATACCTTACTGCAGTATTGATCGGGTGTGGTCATGCCATGGTTGTGTAATTATATTACTTAGTTATTGGGCGTATTGTATGAGTCGCACCTTGATGCTCCATTGTCGTTAACCTTGGGAGATATGGCGAGTGGTACACCTTGGGATGGTCAAATGCGACGTATGAGCTGAGATTGAATGCATGAGGCATGCTTATGTTGGTTATGTCAGATGAATTTTGAGGTTCGACTAAGAAAGTGTTAACTGAGAACAGAAGAGTCAGATGAAGGACTCCTATCCGGAACTTTTCGCTTGAGGTATGTTTTCGAGGACGAAAACTCTTTTAGTGGGGGAGAGTTGTAACACCCCATATTTTCTAATTTTAATTTAATTGGAAATTAAATTATTAATTAGAATTATTTTGGTATTTGGTTGAATTATTGTAGAATTATGGATTAAGGGCCATTGGGTCGGATGGTGAGGATAGTAGCATGGGGGTGCTAAGTGAGTAAGCCCATTACTAACTATTTTATGTTTTCATAAAATAAGGGAAATAAGGAAAAAGTATCAGAACGTGAAAAATGAGAAGTGGAAGAGAAGAGCTGAGGAACGTAAAGAGGAACCAAAGAGGAAGAGGGGCAAGGAGGAGGAAAACCCCAAAGCTCAAGGAGAATCAAGAACCTAATTCCAGGTAAGGGGGGATTCTTCGGGTTAGTAATCATTATGCGATTGTAGGTAGTAGGATTGATTAGGATTGTTGTCTATTTCAATCGTACGTGTCGGGTTTGGGAATTTGTTAGGTTTTGATGAATTTGTATGAATTACATGATTCTGTTAATACTCATGATATATGCTTTTAATACTTGGATAAAACTTGTCTGAAATGTGTGATTATGTGAAAATTGATGGTATTTGTGTGCTATGTTCGTATGTACCTGAAATTGGGGAAATGGGATAGGGTAAATGCTGTCAAGATGGTGAATTTGGCTGTGCAGGTACGTAGGAACCGGTTCCCATGTGGGAGGAACCGGGTTCCACTGTGTTAGAACGTTAAAAATCGAATTTTTGGGTCTAGGAACCGGTTCCCATGTGGGACAACCCGGTTCCCCATATTAAAAATCAGAGGCGTGATTTTGGAAGCAGCCAGGAACCGGTTCCCACGTAGGGACAACCCGGGTTCTGCAGCATATTTTCTAAAAATGTTTTATTTTTACAAAACCATAACTTTTGATCCGAGTATCCGATTTATGTGCCGTTTTGGGCGTTGAGAAGATAATTAGGTGCTTTATTTGATAGAGTGATAAAATGGGCAGTAGCCGACTTTACTTTAAAAACTCGAATTAATTGTTGATGAATTGAAACATGGTATATGTATATGTGCTTATTCATATGACTATTGATGCATGTAGTTATGTTGGTGATGGGATTATGATATCCAATGAGTGATGTTGGTATATAACATGTCGTAAATGATACATGCTTTGTGACTTTACTGTTGAGTTGTTTTAGCAATTTATTACATGGTGTGTAATGATGATAGATGTAACGATGTATGATGATGGTGATGATTGATGATTGTGAATATTAATATGTTGTTAATATTAATATGTTGGTTATGGTGAACGTATGTGAGTGATTGAATGATGCCTATACATGTACATACTTGTTGTGACGTTATTGGTACGAGGTGATAAGCGATGTTAAGCATCGGAATGATGATGATGTATGATGATGTAAGTATGTGTCATGTGTGCATTATTCATAAATCATTTGCATTGGAAGGCTAATTCCCATTGTGCGGAGATTAGCGGGAAGTCATCGTGTGCCCATGTGGGGTGTGAGCGATGAGGCAGTAGTCGTGTGCCCATGTGGGGTGTGAGCGACTAGAGGGCAGTATCAAAGAGAGAAGTCCTGTGAATGTGATTCACGAATTTTGGTACCACATGCATAGTGTCAGTTGAATCATATGCATTGGTTATAACATGATTGGATGAGATCTAGTGTTATGCCTTGGTGTGTTTACATGATTGATGTATTAAGGAGTTGTTGTTAATATAACTTGATTATTTGATGGAATGAAGAGTTGTGGGCCGATGGCCAAACATTGTTGAATTGATGCTTGCTTATTGTAATAATTCCGACTATATGTATGTTGGATGGATGATAATTGCTATGAGATTTTATTGCTTATGATTGTATAATGTTTATTAATTCGAATGAAACTCACCCTTACTTTGATGATTTCAGATTAAGGATGTAGCGGCGTCTTGATTGGGTGAAGATAGCTTGTAGGCTAGCCCGTAGTTTGTGTCGAGTCATGCTCTGATTGTAACACTGGGATCGATTAGTCTTAGCGTTACTTGTTATACATTGTTGCCATTTTGGCTATGGATTTATGTATTGAGTATTTGTGTGGAGATGTTTCCGAATACTGTTGAATTAAATTCCGCTGTGCTAAACACATGTTTGATATTGGTTAATTTCTAATAAAGCATGACAATCGACTTGATGTTTTTTTTATTTATTTTAATAATTGTAGCATCCTTGATGTGTTATTACTCTGATTATATTATATTTCCACGGGGGTTTAGAAGGGTGTTACAAGGTTCACAAGGAATCTCAATGAGCTAATAAAATACCAAAAATAGTCAGTCAGTCTGTCTGTCTTTCTTTTATTCCATTCAATTCCTTCTCCTAATACAAAGGAGAAACTTTCCCAATAATCATTAGCAGCACAAACACATTTAGACACAGAGAAGGTTCCTGTAGAGTACTACAGATATGTAGGGTGTTTAAACACTTCCCTATGTATAACCGACCTCCCGGACTCTAGAATTTCTAGTCTAGGTGAATCCCCACACTTAGCAAACTCCTAGGGTTTAGTTGAGATATTTTTTCCCTTTCCTACTTGTAGGACAATAAGAAAGTTCGTGTGATATCGTAGGAAGAACTGAAACAAAATTCATCCCACCACGGGCGCATTCTCCTTCCAAATTTCGCGTGAAGGGTCTAGCGTGCCGTCCTCCCAAGTGAAACGGGGAGGTAAAAAAAAACGACAACCATAGATGGATTGTTTGTAATGATGTGCTGGAACCTTACTTGTGAATTGCATTTATTGTCATAGTCGATCATTGACATGGTTATCGTTTCATAAGTTGATTATGTGATATAATTGTTGTATTTAGTGTTGTGATGAGAAGTGGTGACCAATGTATGATCTTTACATGCTTTGAATATTATCATACGTTTCTTTATAATGAATGATATCTCACCCCTTCTGTTTGAATGTTGCCCTTTGCTGATAACATGCAGGTAATGACGTGGATTAGTGGTGTAATTATTAGCTCGAGTCAGTGTGTCAATGCTCTGATACGTAGCTAAAGGGGTGTATGATGATGTTTAGAGTGGGGTTTTGATTATGTGTTGTATCCATGAATTTGTATATAGAACCTTATGGTTTATGATGAAAAATGCATGAATCTTGAGTTAGAAATGTGTTTTAATTGATGTTTGATGTTAGATGTTGATAGATTTCATGATTATATGTGTTTAATTGCTGTTTAGAATGAGTTTTGGGTGGTGGATGAGTGATTACGCAGGTTTGTCATCGCCGTGATTTTTCTGCATAATTGTGCGTCCCCTAAGCGGATGCTATTTCTTTTTGAAAAAATAAAGTGAGCTCGCTAAGAGGAGTTGGTCCTCTAAGCGGAGCTCAGAGTTGATTTCGCTTCTAGACCTCACCGCTTCAAGCGGGGTTATGGAATTGGTATTTCCACAAGCGCGCTTGACGGCCGCTGAGCGGACCTTGTTTTACAAAACTTGTGCAAGCTTTGAATGGATGTATCTTTTGATTCGTAACTCATTTTTAAGTTCCGTTTGAACCTCCGTGAAGCTCTAATCATTGTCTATCTAATGAATATGAATTGAAAATCTTTGATTATCTTATTGAACCTTTTTCTTGAATCTTATTGTTTATTGTTGTGTTTGTCGTTGTGAAGTGATGTATTATTGTATGATGTTACAACATAGTGACGTGACTGTGACGTGATGGTTTACTATAATAGTAATGATGTTTGGTTGATGTTGATGATTTGTTGTATATGTGGTGTTTGTATGGATGTTGCATTCATCGAGTCACATCCATTGCATAAAAGAGACGTGGCCTTAATGGCAAAATAGACGTGGCCTTAATGGTAACTAGCGACGTGTGCCCAATGGCAAATCTTGAGACGTGAGAGTTTTACTCCAAATGGTACCACATGCATTCGCATAAGTCGAGTCACACCTGAATTGCATTGAGTCTTATTTGATTATTTTCGTTATGATCTGATGACTAGATGATGGATTGTTTGTAATGATGTGCTGGAACCTTACTTGTGAATTGCATTTATTGTCATAGTCGATCATTGACATGGTTGTCGTTTCATAAGTTGATTATGTGATATAATTGTTGTATTTAGTGTTGTGATGAGAAGTGGTGACCAATGTATGATCTTTACATGCTTTGAATATTATCATACGTTTCTTTATAATGAATGATATCTCACCCCTTCTGTTTGAATGTTGCCCTTTGCTGATAACGTGCAGGTAATGACGTGGATTAGTCGTGTACTTATTAGCTCGAGTCGGTGTGTCAATGCTCTGATACGTAGCTAAAGGGATGTATGATGATGTTTAGAGTGGGGTTTTGATTATGTGTTGTATCCATGAATTTGTATATAGAACCTTATGGTTTATGATGAAAAATGCATGAATCTTGAGTTAGAAATGTGTTTTAATTGATGTTTGATGTTAGATGATGATAGATTTCATGATTATATGTGTTTAATTGCTGTTTAGAATGAGTTTTGGGTGGTGGATGAGTGATTACGCAGGTCTGTCATCGCTGTGATTTTTCTGCATAATTGCGCGTCCCCTAAGCGGATGCTATTTCTTTTTGAAAAAATAAAGTGAGCTCGCTAAGAGGAGTTGGTCCTCTAAGCGGAGCTCAGAGTTGATTTCGCTTCTAGACCTCACCGCTTCAAGCGGGGTTATGGAATTGGTATTTCCACAAGCGCGCTTGACGGCCGCTGAGCGGACCTTGGTTTACAAAACTTGTGCAAACTTTGAATGGATGTATCTTTTGATTCGTAACTCATTTTTTAGTTCCGTTTGAACCTCCGTGAAGCTCTAATCATTGTCTATCTAATGAATATGAATTGAAAACCTTTGATTATCTTATTGAACCTTTTTCTTGAATCTTATTATTTATTGTTGTGTTTGTCGTTGTGAAGTGATGTATTATTGTATGATGTTACAGCATAGTGACGTGACTGTGACGTGATGGTTTACTATAATAGTAATGATGTTTGGTTGATGTTGATGATTTGTTGTATATGTGGTGTTTGTACGGATGTTTCATTCATCGAGTCACATCCATTGCATAGAAGAGACGTGACCTTAATGGCAAAAGATACGTGGCCTTAATGGTAACTAGCGACGTGTGCCCAATGGCAAATCTTGAGACGTGGGAGTTTTACTCCAAATGGTACCACATGCATTCGCATAAGTCGAGTCACACGTGAATTGCATTGAGTCTTATTTGATTATTTTCGTTGTGATGCAATGACTAGATGATGGATTGTTTGTCGTGATGTGCTAGAACCTTACTTGTGAATAACATTTATTGTCATAGTCGATCGTTGACATGGTTGCCGTTTCATAAGTTGGTTATGTGATATAATTGTTGTATTCAGTGTTGTGATGAGAAGTGGTGACCAATGTATGATCTTTACATGCTTTGAATATTATCATATGTTTCTTTATAATGAATGATATCTCACCATTCCCTTTGAATGTTGCCCTTTGTTGATAACGCGTAGGTAATGACGTGGAGTAGTCGTGTACTTATTAGCTCGAGTCGGTGTGTCAATGCTCTAATACGTAGCACTCAGGGGGATGCCTAACTTGTTTTTCATTATGTCGTGTTATCTTGTTCTTTATTGTTGTTATTTTCGAATATTGTTATCTCTTATGGTATTATATTTTTACATCCTTATGAAACACGTTGGATTTGTTGATTGCCACGGTCGGCATAGATGCGATATTTTGGTTTATGTTGCTAATGAATTCCGTTGCGATTGTTCTAAATTGTTTGAATCGAATGACTAATCAGTTATGAGTTTTCCTCCGATATATGTGTTATGTATCTATGAATTATGAGCATGTTTATGATTTGGTTTAAGTCAAAATTGTGACGCCTCAAATGTGAATGTTGGTTTTGAGACTTTTATACTCTGACTTCCGTGTTATTTGCGGGGTAGATTTTGGGGTGTTACACCGTCCACCACAACATGACCTCATCATCACTATTCATCCTTTCAACTCGCAACAAACAGCTGTCGCGGGGAAAAATCGTTGTCTTTTTTGGGATGAGACACCTGATGCCTTCTTTGGGCTCGAGTGCTCAAAAAAAATGATTTTTCTTTTGTACGGACCAAACTTTTTATTGTTTCCAAAAGAGGAAAAGGAAAAAAGTTGCAATAACCTTAAAAGTGGGGAAGAGATCTTGGGTAAGAGGGTTGGTTATACGAAGGGAAGGTATTAGCATCCAACGTATCTATAGTACTCTATAGGTTTCTTTGTTTTATTTATTCCATTCTTGTTATGGTGGAGGTTCTTGTGAGAGAGAGGTGGGACCTAAGGTGTTTGTTTGATTATGCTCGCAAAGATCATCGCGATCCTCTGCATACATATCCCCTAGAGGGAATCAGAGCATCTGTAGCTCGGGGTCTACGGGTGCTAAGGTTTAAATGGTTTTTTGTGTTTTATTTTGCTCGCCAAGGATCGACCTTGTGCCTACGTATTCTCAAAGGGATGTTGAGAAAGTCAGAGCAATCGTAGTTCCCACTTATGCTAGTGGAAGCAAAGGAAAATAGACAAATGTCGTCTAAATGCTAGATGTATCTAATCTATATCATCACATACATCTGTTTGATTTTGTTTGAAAATCTTTTCATTATAAGCCCGGGGCCATGCCACTTAGGGTGCTTAGAATGATAAAGATGTTTTTGTTTAACCAGCCTTGTGGCAAAAGTTTCAATGAAGTCAGCCTTGTGACAAAAACTTTGATTAATCAGCCAGCCTTGTGGCAAAAGTTTCAATGAAGTCAGCCTTGTGACAAAAACCTTGATTAATCATCCAGTACGGTGGTAAAACAGTTTGATTGATTAGCCAGCCTTGTGGCAAAAAAAAAAAAGTTTGATTGATTAGCCAGCCTTGTGGCAAAAAAGTTTGATTGATTGATTGATTGTTTGTGATGATATAAAAGAGATACTCCTATCATAGAGATGAAAAATGTCTAATCTCCTAGGGTATTTGATTTGGATATTGGGGATGCTTATAAGAAGCCCGTGGGTCCTTGTACGAAGCCCAAGAGGAGGCTATCTGAGGGTCCTTGCATTGTAAGCCCAAGAGGAGGCTATGGGAGGGACAATCCAGGGTCCTTGCATTGTAAGCCCAAGAGGAGGCTATGGGAGGGTCACTCGTTTGTACAAAGCCCAAGGGGAGGCATGGTATAGTTGGTCTGAGCTCTTAGAGCGATTTCACCGGGAAACCATACTCTATGTCCTAACCTAAACTAGTGGAGATTCTTTGCACGAAGCCCAATAGGAGGCCATGGGGAACCTAGTGTTGTACTAAGTTAAACAAGCACACATATCACACATATGAACAAACATGAACAAGTATGAACAAACATGAACAGGTATGAACAATTATATATATATGACAAAGTGTGTGTATATAATGGAGTTTATGAAGGAAATATACCTGTAAGCATGATCCATTTGTATACACAGGGGCTCGGGACTCACACTCGGGAAAAGGTCCGCTTGAGTTTATTCAAAGCTATGTAAACAGGTTTTCACAAAAGGGCTTGGGACTTATACCTACATGGAGGCCCATGATATTTTTGGGAAGATTTAAAGAAACCTTCATTTTTGGTTTGTTATTCAAAGTTAAAAAACAAATTAATCGAGATATGTACAAAAGGCGTACAATGAAATACCTAATTTCATGTACTGGAATGGGTATGTACGAAAGGGCTTGGGACTTATACCTATGTGGAGGCCCGTGTTTTATTTACAAAACATGGTTGATTGTTTATTAACAGAGCGCGAGGTTTCGCTTTTGAAAAACTGTTTGAAAGTTTGCTTTTGAAAAAAGTTTATTCTGTTGGAAGAAAAACTGTACAAAAAGAAAAGAAATGGGACTTACACTCTCTAATATTCGAGAGGCCCCTGTTTTATTTTCATAAAACAGGGTGGATGGTTTTGAAAAAAAAAAGATGTGAGATTTATTGTTTTAAAAACAGTTTGAAAAGTATTGTTTGAAAAAGTTTTCTGTACAAAGGAAAACTGTAAAAGGAAAAAAAAGAGTGGGTCTTATACTCTCTAATATTCGAGAGGCCCCACTTCGTTTTGAAAATCAATTGATCAATTAAAAAGATTTAATCAAAAGTTTTCTTTGAGAATCAAAAAGAAATGGTTTATCGTTTTTGAAAAGAATCGCGATCGCTTGTTTTAAAACGATTTGAATTTGACAAAAGTCAACTTAATTAAGTTAAAACAAGTTTTAATGCTTAATTAAGACCTAAATGATTATGGCTTGATCACAAAAAAATATTTACAAGTGATTAGGTTAAAAAAATTAAATGAAAAACAATATTTAAAGTATTAAAAATGCTTAAAAATAAGTCATTTTAAACCTAAATAAAAACATATTAAATAAATATTTTTTGATGATTTTTTTTGATATTGTCAAAATAGGTATATTAAATAAGAAGTGTGTAAAAAATGAAGTGAAAATGAGTTAATTTGATTGGTTGAATTAATGGTTGAAGTTGTGTAAAAAATCAAAGAAAATAGGTGATAAAAAGAAGGGTTTGGTCCCATAGGGACTTGAACTCGTGACCTTGAGGTCACTACTCAAAACAAAAGCCAACTGAGCCACGCTTGTGGCTTGTTAGTAATACGCGCTGGGTAAAGTATATTTTCAAACTGAATTTTAAAACTCATGAACCAAAAAACGCGCCAAGAACACAATCCCATTTTGAATTTGAATTTTCTGAAAACTGAACCAAATTGATCAAGTAGATAGTCTATCTCACTCGGTTTTGGACGAGGAACATGATGATGATCTCATAATTCATTTATTTTTGCTCTAAGGTGATCAATTTTGTGATGAACACTAAGAACCCTAATTCTGAGTTTCAATCTGAAATCGTGTATAATTGATGAATTGTGAAATTGATTGAGGGCTATTGATCAGTGATAGTGCAGAAACAAGATAGCAACTCAATTTTTCATTTATGATGCATGTATGTATGAGTTTGAAGTTCAAGAGAGCTTACCTTCAAAAACGGCCAACTGAGAATCGAATTCTGCAATAGAGGTGTTACAGAAGTTGTTTGATGATCTGGATAGCTTAAATGGACCTTATGGAAGGTGTCTGGATGCTTGGAACCATCTGAATTCATCTGGGCATGGTCATGGTACCCGACCTGCATAAGCTTCAAGAGTGAATCGAATCTGATGATTCTGAGGTTATTGGCTATATGTGATGGATTGGATAGTTCATATGTGATGTATATGAGGTGTTGGAAGTGATAGTTTGGACAGAAATGATCTGGAATGAAAATTGGCATGATAAGGTTCATTATATGCAAACATGGAGGTTGAAGAGTGATTCTGAGTTTTATGTGTTTTTGGGGTGTGTGAATGATTCAAACACATCCCAAATGATGTTTATGAGATGTTAGAACCATCACTTTGGCCAGAAATTCAAAGGTTTGGAGGTTGGGATTTCTACCTCACTTTGAAACTTGAAACTTGCAACTTAAGAAAGAAGGGAAAAAACCTATAATTGTGAGGTTTTGGTGTGATTTGAAGAGTGATTTGCACCTCTATTTATAGGCCATGGATTCTGAATACAAGGCTCTTGCAAGTTGCTTCAAAGTTTGATGATTTGGCTTAAGGGATAGAAAGGAATCTTTTACATTAAATGCATATGGTTAAAGTTACTAAACCATGGTTAAATTCCAAGCTTCCTATCCTCTTCCATTCTGATCTTCAAATCAGAAAATATCATTCAATTATTGCTTCTATGCATCATTACTTGGAGCATTTGGCAAATTGGTTCATAACTTAGTGAAAATGGCATGTAATTTCAAGTGAAAAGTCCACTAATGTCAAAATTCAAAACCATGGCTACACTCCATATTTTTTCATGCTCTTGGACATTTTGGAAAGCTCATATTACACACTTCAAAACCCTAGTTGAAAGTTTCTTCAAGATCCTTAAGGAAGTGGGTGAAAAAGATCCATGAACTTTGAGAAAAATGAAGTTTTAAGTGAAATTTTCATAAGATACCAACTTTGAAGCTCCATATCTCTTAAATGGTTGATCTTATGAAAAAAAATTATATGTGACAAAGTTGTTCATTGGATCAAAATCTACAACTTTCATGTTGGAAGTTTTTTTCAGTTTGTAGGTGAAACTTTGAGTTATTCCCTTTCAAAGTTTGGAAAAAACCATTGAAAAACACTTAGAAATTTTTCTAAGTATGAAAGTCAAACTTTTGACTTTTTGATTCTTGATAGATTTTCTTGATTTTTCTTGATCAAATGACTTCTCATATCATATATTGATGATTTAAAACTTCAAAAGTCATGGTTGACCAAAATTCCCCAAAAGTCAATGGTGATCTTGTACAGTTGACTTTTTCAGACGAATCGCGTTTCTTGGAGATTTCAAATGAAACAGGCTAATCTCACCAAATGAATGGTATGAATGGATCATATTGAGGTATTAGAGGATATTGAACCATGATTTGAGTTGTGGCACCATGTCCTGATTAAAAAGTCAGTGGTTTAGTGAATTAGGTCAAAAACCCTAATTGTCGACCTGATGAAATTGATGCCTGTGGATCTTGAATTGAGACACAATCTTCATTGGATATTGTCATAGGGATTATTTGAAGATGATTGAAACCTTTGATTGACTTCCTGGGGATTTTTAGGGTTTCCCAAATGTGATCCCTGATTTCAGTCCCTGATAGTTCAAAACCCTGATCTGAGGATTTGTCTGATCAATCTTTGTGTAGGAGATGTTCTGAGCCAATGGATTAGGTCAAAATGATGCACTTGGGGTCTTGAGGTCATGTCCCAAGTCATTAGGTCAAACCCTGAGCAAAAGTCAGGAGTATGCTAACTTCAGTCAAAACCCTAATTCAGTCGATTCAAAGCTGTTGAGTTTGTTGAAGTGAATCTCTGAGGACCAAATGTTGATTGTTGATGAAGATAGTTCTTTGGAGATGAAGGGAGAACAAAACCCTAATTGATTGTTACTTGTACTGATGAGTGATTTCCTGATTAAATCCTGCTGAGTCACAAGTAACAAACACAAGCTATGCAATTTGTTAGAGATGCAAATGATGCATATGCAGATGATATGAGGTGGTATCTTAGGTCAAAAATTGGGGTATGACAGATGCCCCTATTTAAGTTTCTTCAACCTGAGATATGAAGATTGAAAATCTTCGTTTTGATAGGGTAGAAGAGACTTAAATATCAGAAGACGCAAATTTTGGACCTAAGATACCAAAATTGCGAATGATGCAAGGATATCTTTACCGAGGGATATCAAAACTGACTCCGCTGGGGAAAAGAGATTGGGAAGGATGCCTCAATCCGTTTTTAGGAAGAGAATCCATTTTTTTTTCGGGAAAGCAAGTATATGCTCCACCGGGGAATGATAGCTTTGTAAGAAAAGCTTACCTATCGACATTATCGACTATCAGCATGGGGATAGACTTGTTTAATAATGCGAAGGTGAAAGGTATGAAATTGTGTTACCGACTATCAGCATGGTGATAGACTTGACAAGGTAAAGAGAATTTCAAAGGTTCGGTTAATATTACCGACTATCAGCCTTGTGATAGACATGTTAATAATATAACCAGAACAAAAGGTTACCGACTACCAGCCTTGTGATAGTGGTTTTGAAGACATGATTAATTATCAGCCGAGTGATAAAATGATCCTGGAGACTTTGCTAGGGAAATTACTGGTTATTCAGCCTTGTGAATAGTAATAAGACCCTGATCGTCAAATGATTTTCATGATTGATTTCCTTGAGAGGAAAAGAAAACTTTCGGAAGAGACATGAGCTGCTCAGATGATGAGGCTATTGCTTATTGTCTGTTTTTCACGACTCTATTTGGAGAATCGGAACTTGAATCTTTGGTAAAGACAAGGTTCTAACCAAGAATGAATTGGAAAGAGACAGTCAAACAAGACTTTGTACCCATGAGGAATGAACTCAACTGGGTATTTTCTCCTTTGTTTTGAGAGGAGAAACTAAAGCAACCTTCTTCCACGAGGAATGATCTCAGTGGGGAACTGGAAAAAGAAGATGTTCTTTTTTGCTTATGGGTGACAACCTACTTGGAGAGATGACACGCCCATACTTGTTTCTTTTTCTTTTCTTTTTCTTTTTTTCTTTTTTTTTTTTTTTGAGGATAGATATATCCTAAACAAGTGATTTTAAAGCAGACATTGAAAAATGCAAGAATGCATAAATGATGCAAATATGATGAATGATGAATGTCATGAATGTCGCATGCATGCTGACGAGACTGACAGACAAAAGAGTATATACTGGAGAGGGACCGACGTCGCAATACAACCAGATACTTGGCAAATGTTCTTCAACACGGTGTAGATAACACGGGTGATGAATGGTGTTGCATGTTTTAAACTTCTCTGGGGAAGATAAGCATTTTTACTGGGATGGAAGAGCTTCTTCACTGGAGATGGAAAATCTTCGTCACTGGGGATAAAAGACCTTCTTTACTGGGGATAGAAGAGCTTCTTCACTGGGGATAGAAGAGCTTTTCCTATCATAATCTTTGATTCATCCTATGGAGATAGCTGTTGATGTTCCTTCGGTTGTTCACCACTCAAAGGAAAGTTTCGCTTTTATTTTGAAAAAGAAAAGTAAATTCATTTAAAACTTTTTTTCTTTTTTTCAAAAGTGAATAACACAATTAAAGCGTCATTTTGCAAGCTGAAAGAAATTAAAGATTGCAAACAAAGGGGCACAAGGCTCAAATTTATTTAATAGGATGGTAATCAGCTAAAGGCGTGATTCCATAGAGTATTTACAAAAGTTGGAAATGGTAATTATGCGGAAAAGGCTACATTGAAAGCAATAACCACTATTCCCCCTAACAACTTTGAGTTCCAACTGTGCTTGTTGCTTCAGATTTATAATGATTTGATCGAAGATCCTTTGATGATGTACAGACTCTTCAGGTGACGAAGTATGGACTAATGCAGTTACTTTGTCATAAATCCCTAATTTTTGCCTAGATTGCCCTTTCAGGTTTTCAATCTACCAGGATGAATTTTTTCTGTTTATTGTCTCTAATTTTTGCCTGGACCGCCCTTTCGGGTTTTCAGTCCACCGAGACGCTCATTTTTGCCTAAGTCGCCCTTTGCGGGTTTTCGACTTACCGAGCTGTTCTTTTGTTCTTTTTTAGACAAAGTATTTCTTGACTGCATCAGCATTCACAGGATATGGGAGTTCATCACCATCCATGGTTGCAAGAGTCATGGCGCCGCCAGAAAATGTTCTTTTGACAACGTATGGGCCTTCGTAATTAGGAGACCATTTGCCCCTAGAATCTGGTTGAAAAGACAAAATCTTTTTAAGCACGAGGTCGCCTTCTCGAAATTCACGAGGTCGAACCTTTTTGTTGAAGGCTTGTTTCATCCTTGCTTGGTATAACTGTCCATGGCATAGAGCAGTCATACGTTTTTCTTCGATTAAGTTCAACTGATCGTATCTGCTTTGACACCATTCAGCCTCTGATAACTTAGTCTCCATGAGGACTCTCATTGATGGGATTTCAACTTCTACGGGGAGCACAGCTTCCATGCCGTATACTAGAGAAAAGGGAGTTGCCCCTGTTGAAGTACGCACTGAAGTACGGTACCCATGTAAAGCGAATGGCAACATTTCATGCCAGTCTTTGTAAGTGACGACCATTTTCTGGACGATCTTCTTAATGTTCTTGTTAGCAGCTTCAACGGCGCCGTTCATTTTTGGTCTGTAAGGAGAAGAGTTATGATGCTCAATCTTGAATTCCTCACACAATTCTTTCATCATCTTGTTATTCAAGTTCGAACCATTGTCAGTAATGATCTTGCTGGGAACACCATATCGGCAAATGATGTTGTTCTTGATAAACCTTACAACCACTTGTCTTGTAACATTGGCGTAAGATGCTGCTTCGACCCATTTGGTGAAGTAATCAATTGCTACTAAGATGAAACGATGACCGTTTGAAGCTTTTGGTTCGATCATTCCAATCATGTCGATACCCCACATGGAGAAAGGCCACGGAGATGAGAGAACGTTGAGTAGAGTCGGCGGTACATGGATCTTATCTGCGTAGATCTGGCACTTGTGACATCTCTTCACGTGTTTGTAACAGTCAGATTCCATTGTCAACCAATAGTATCCTGCTCTTAAGATCTTTTTGGACATCGCATGCCCATTTGAATGAGTTCCAAAGGACCCTTCATGCACTTCATGCATTAACA
Organism: Vicia villosa; assembly: GCF_029867415.1. NCBI lineage: Eukaryota > Viridiplantae > Streptophyta > Magnoliopsida > Fabales > Fabaceae > Vicia > Vicia villosa. The sequence continues at coordinate 50,213,161 of NC_081186.1, forward strand.
TGTCTGCTTCGTGTCTATCCACGCATCTGAGCAAAACCATGTCGAAGTTTCTTTTGTATAGCACGTCTCCGTTCAGGAAGAAACTGCCAGAAAGCCTCCTTAGAGTTTTCTTATCTTTGTTTGATGCCCCAAGCGGGTACTCTTGAGTTTGAAGGAAGCGTTTGATGTCGTGGAACCACGGTTTATCATCGATGACTGCTTCAGTTGCAAACACATAGGCGGGCCTTTCAAGGCGCGTAATTCTGACTGTAGGCATATCGTTCCAATGATTGACTTTGAACATGGAAGATAAAGTAGCCAAGGCGTCTGCCATTCGATTCTGATCTCGAGGTATATGATGCAATTCAACCTTGTTGAAGAAAGTCAACAGACGTCTTGCATAATCTCTGTAAGGAATCAAGCCAGGGTGGTAAGTTTCCCACTTGTCTTTGATTTGGTTGATCACGAGGGCTGAATCTCCATATATGTCTAGGATTTTGATCCTTAAGTCAATGGCTTCTTCGAGACCCATGATACAAGCCTCATATTCTGCGATGTTGTTGGTGCACTCAAATAGCAATCTGGCGGAGAAGGGGATATGAGTACCCTTGGGAGTGATGATGATTGCCCCAATTCCATTGCCAAAAGCGTTTACTGCTCCATCAAAAATTAGGCCCCATCTTGATCCGGGTTCAGGACCTTCTTCAGGTAACGGTTCGTCACAATCTTTCATCTTCAAGTACAAGACATCTTCGTCAGGAAAGTCAAACTTGAGAGATTGATATTCATTAATTGGTTGATGCGCCAAGTGATCGGCGAGAATGCTTCCTTTGACCGCTTTCTGAGCACGGTATTCGATGTCATATTCGGATAACAGCATTTGCCATCGGGCAATCCTTCCTGTTAAGGCGGGCTTTTCAAAGACATACTTGATCGGATCCATTTTGGAGATTAACCAAGTAGTATTGTTGATCATGTATTGGCGGAGACGTTTTGAAGCCCAAGCCAAAGCACAACACGTTTTTTCGAGCATGGAGTAACGGGACTCACAGTCTGTGAATTTCTTACTCAAGTAATAGATGGCATGCTCCTTCTTACCAGTTTCATCTTGTTGTCCAAGCATACAGCCCATGGATTCTTCCAACACGGTAAGGTACATGATTAATGGTCTTCCTTCAACTGGAGGAATCAATATTGGTGGTTCTAACAGGTACTCTTTGATACTGTCGAACGCTTTCTGGCAATCTTCAGTCCATACAACCCCTTGATCTTTGCGGAGAAGCTTGAAAATTGGCCCACAAGTAGCAGTCATTTGAGAGATAAACCTGGAGATATAGTTCAATCGTCCGAGAAATCCTCTTACTTGCTTTTCAGTTTTTGGTGCAGGCATCTCTTGAATAGCTCTGACTTTGTCGGGATCTACTTCAATACCTCTTTGGCTGACAATGAAACCCAAGAGTTTTCCAGATCTAACCCCAAAAGTACATTTGTTAGGATTCAAACGAAGCTGATATTTCCTTAATCGTTGAAACAACTTCAAAAGGTATTCAATATGTTCTTCTTCTGTGCTGGACTTGGCTATCATGTCGTCCACATAAACTTCTATTTCTTTATGCATCATGTCATGAAAGAGAGTAGTCATTGCTCTTTGGTAAGTTGCGCCTGCATTCTTCAATCCAAACGGCATTACTTTGTAGCAAAAGGTACCCCATGGGGTGATGAAAGATGTCTTCTCCATGTCTTCAGGAGCCATCTTGATCTGATTATAACCGGAGAACCCATCCATGAAAGAAAAGACGTTGAACTTAGCGGTGTTATCAACCAGCATGTCAATATGAGGTAATGGAAAGTCATCTTTTGGACTGGCCTTGTTCAAGTCACGGTAGTCAACACACATTCTGACTTTGCCATCTTTCTTTGGAACTGGCACTATGTTGGCTAACCATTGAGGATACTAAGAGGTGACAAGAAAACCTGCGTCGAGTTGCTTTTGAACTTCCACTTTGATCTTATTAGCCATATCAGGGTGAGTCCTTCGCAATTTCTGCTTAACCGGCGGACATTCTGGCTTCAATGGCAAGTAATGCTGAACAATATTGGTATCCAACCCAGGCATGTCTTGGTAGGACCAGGCAAACACGTCAACATATTCTTTGAGGAGGTCTGTCAACTTACTCTTGATATCAGCATCAAGGAGCGATCCAATGGTCACTTCTTTTTTGTCTTCTTCAGAACCCAAGTTGATCTTTTCTAAAGGCTCTTTGTGAGGCAGAATGGCTCTTTCCTCGTGCTTAAGTAATCGAGAGATCTCGTCCGGGATCTCCTCTTCTTCCTCTTCTTCGGCTTCGAACACAGGAAACTCAAAGTTGGGAGAGGGCATAGGGTTATTGCATTCAATGGGTTTATCAATAGTAAATCTGCACATGTGATTTATATTTATTTCAGAAAATTTATGAATGCAAGAGTGTATGCAGATTTTTTTTGAAAAGTTTTTTTCGTTATTATTGGTTTTTTAGGATTACCATTTCCAGAAAAAAGCAAAAATAAAACATGTAATGTAGGGAATTCAAAATGACACTTTATTTATGATTCATTTTTGAAACAAAGCCCTAAACACAAACTCATTTGTCTTGGGCAGGACAAAGAGGGAAACTTTTAAAACAAAGCCCTATACACAAAGTTATTTGGGCGGAACATTTGAAAGCAAAGCCCTATAAAACATCTCTCTGCTTTGGGCAAGGCAGGAGTTCAAAATAACAGCGAGGTGATTACTTTGAGCGGCGAACAGCATTCGAAACGTCGACAGCTTTCCAGTAGCAACGAACTCCTCTGTGTATTATGTATTCAGGAAAATTCTCCCCAGAATTATCTTCAGTATTGACATTGACCGCTGGTCGAGCAGGATTTGAAGGTCCTGGTTTGTCAACCTTGTTCTTTGTAGAGTCGAAACAGTCTTCTTCTACTTCTTGAAGAGCATAAGACGAGTCACAATCTCCAGAATTTTCAGGATGTATTTCCCAGTCTTCAGGATGAAGAGACTCGTTGTCAGCGACACTTTCTAAGTCAACTGCGGGATCATCTTCCCCTTCATCTTCAAAAATGGCATTTATGTGATAATAACCATCATCAGGATTATCAATCTTGGCAGATGCATTGAATCCGAAATCTTCAGTAATTTCAGGCTGCTGAGAGAATTGACAGGGCGGATAAGCCTCTTCTGGTTGACTATTATATTCAAAGGAATCTCCCCATCCGGTTGGTTGGATATCCTCAATCGCAATCTTGTAACTTTCAGGTGCAGTATATTTCACCATATAATCAAATTTTCCACTTGGTTGTCCCAAGGTGTCCCAGATTTCTGCAGGAACAGGTTCAGTTTCATTGCCTTTGGATTTCTCTGAAGGAGGATGTGGTTCTTCCTGAGATATGTATCCCGAGTCATTGAGATAACATTTCCATTCTTCTTCAGGATCAGGTAGACCTTCTTCGATGCATTCTTCGATAAGGACATTAACCTCTTGAGGAATTGGGTTAAGGAATCCTCCACTAATGAATGTTTCTTTGATCGGACGAAGGGTTTCATCCTTCTTAGTGCAGCTTGAGAATGTTGGTGAACATCCGAGACCTGCTCTGGTTTCATTCTTGGTCGGGATCACAACTTGCCCCCAGCCAGTGGTAGTTCCATCCTTTACTACTTTCACTGCCTCTTTGTAAGAAGAGATCGATGCTTTCTTCTTGGAAGATTCGTCTTCTAAAGAGAGACCTTGGAACTGCGTTCCTTCCACGTCCTCGGCACTGATAAAAGAGAAATTGGACAAATGACTCACCATCAAGGCTTGTTCTCCACTTATCGTTACCAATTTTCCATTTGTTACAAATTTTAACTTTTGGTGGAGCGTAGAAGTTACTGCCCCTGCTTCATGGATCCATGGTCGTCCTAACAAACAGCTATAAGCAGCTTGAATGTCCATGACCTGGAAGGTGATTTGAAATGTACGTGGACCAATTGTCATGGGAAGGTTGACCTCGCCGATAACAGATTTTCGCGATCCATCAAATGCTTTGACAACTACACCACTGAACTTCATAGGCATTCCTTGGTAAGACAAGCGAGCAAGAGTCGTCTTTGGCATAACATTTAAGGAAGATCCGGTGTCTACCAATACATTGGACAAAGAGTCTGACTGACAGTTCATAGAAATGTGCAAGGCAAGATTGTGATTTCTACCCTCCTCGGGGAGTTCTTCATCACAGAAGCTTAAATTGTTGCAAGCTGTTATGTTGGCTATTATCCCATCAAAGTGATCAACAGTCACATCATGATCTACAAAAGCCTGATCCAAAACTCTCATAAGGGCTTCCCTGTGGGCTTCAGAATTCAACAGCAATGAAAGTATTGAGATCTTTGAAGGAGTCTGCATAAGCTGATCCACAATCTTGTATTCACTTCTTTTGATAAGCTTCAAAATTTCGTCAAAGTCAGGATTGACATTGGTTCCACTGGATTGACCAACATCAGTGTTTGTATTACTGACAGGAGTTTCCACAGGATTCCCTGCTGGTGTACTGATAGAATTTTGTCCGGTCGCAGGAGCAACAGGCTGCTTTGAAGGTAGTGGAGTATACACACGTCCACTTCTTGTTACTCGACTCACATCAGCGATGTTCACAACAGATGAAAGAGTAGGTAGAGGAACTTCTTGTCCATTCTTTATCATTGTGGCATTGTAATTGTATGGAACTGCCTTGTCAGAGTCATAGGGAACAGGTCCAGGTAGACAAATGATTAAAGGAGCAACAGGAACCTTCGGCTTGTTGTAAGTAACTTCCATGCGCTCAGGCATGTTGAAATGAGGAACGATGACGTTAACTGTAGGCATTTCCGAGTTGATATCTGAGACTAAAAGCTCATGCGGATAACATCCTATCATGTTAACTTCATTTTCATCCCTATTTCTGTAGATCTCAATAGTACCATTATCTAGCAAAACTTGGAGATCTCTTCTCACAATCGAACATCCATGAGAATCTACACAACATATGCTACAGGAACCATAGTGATGCTGGCGAAAATTCTGCCCTCGACAGAGAGTGGCGTGCATTTGTACCAAATTGGCTCTTGAGAAATTGATATTATAGACTCGGTACGGACCAGGACATCCATACACCATGTTTACAACATGCCCTCCATGATTGGGCAGCGGATTTGCTTGCACATTTGGATTCAAATTTCTGAAAGAGAGGAGATTAGATCTTACCAACCTCTGAACTTCATGTTTCAAAGCTATGCAATGCTCAAGATCATGGCCAGGCGCTCCTTGATGATAAGGGCATGAGACCTCGGCTTTGTACCACCATGGGAGTTTCTCAGGTACTGGTGGTGGTGCTTTAGTCTGAACAAGACCTCTTTCAATCAAAGCAGGGTACAATTCTGTGTAGGTCATTGGAATCGGATCAAACTGTGGAGCTCTTTGTACACGATTCTGATTATTGTTAAACTGCTGAGCCTGTTGTCGAGGCTGTTGTTGTTGAAACTGCGGAGTAAATCCCGGATTCGGTGTTGTATTAACGGCTGGTGCGATAGCAGCTACCTGTCGTTGACGATTAACATTTCCTCTTGGCTTCCCTTGGGACACCATGTCAACACTTTGTTCTTTTTTCTTTGGGAAACCACTTCCAAACTTTTTGGTTCCGCTTGAAGATCCACCTTCTTTAGTTAGACGTCCAGTTCGGACTCCTTCTTCTAGACGCATCCCCATGTTTACCATTTCGGTGAAATCACTTGGAGCACTAGCAATCATGCGTTCATAGTAAAACGGACTGAGAGTATTCAAGAAGATCTTTGTCATCTCTTTTTCTTTTAACGGTGGATTAATCTGAGCAGCAGTTTCTCTCCATCGTTGGGCATACTCTTTGAAAGTTTCATGGTCTTTCTGAGCCATGGATCGAAGCTGATCTCTGTCTGGAGCCATATCTGAGTTATACTTGTATTGTCGGACAAAGGCCTCGCCTAAGTCATTGAAAGTTCGAATATTGGTGCTATCCAAGCCTGTGTACCACTTCAGTGCGGCACCAGTCAAACTGTCTTGAAAGTAATGGATAAGCAACTGATGATTATCTGCATAAGTAGACATCTTCCTGGCATACATCACAAGATGACTTTGTGGACAAGAACTACCTTTGTATTTCTCAAAGTCTGGGACCTTGAACTTGGCTGGTATTTGTACACTGGGAACCAAACATAGCTCCTGGGCATTCTTTCCAAACAAATCTTTTCCACGAATAGCTTTGACTTCCAGCTGAATCTTGTTGAACTGCTCTTGGAGATCTCCTACAAGATTACGCTGATTTGTGCTATCACCTTGATCATGATAAATCTCATTGCCATCATAAGGAACAGTGTGAACCGTAGGAGTCGGAACTGTCATAGTGGGCTGAGAAAGTGCCATAGTGACTTGAGAAAAAGTTACCCCCTGATTTGGAGTAAACTGTGAACTTTGTGCAGCAGGCGCTTCAGTTGTAGCTGTTTGAACCCCAGAGAAATTATGGCGAAATCCTGTACCAAAGTTGAAAGGCGTGCCCCAACCTTCTGGCATGGAGAAAGATGGAATACCGAACGCAACTGTAGAAACTGGAGTAGTGACTTCAGATGTTACCGTTGCTTGACTGTTGGGTGGCGGCGGCTGATTTTGTGCGGCCATCAAGGAGTCAACCAGAGTAGTAAGACTTTCCAACTTTTCCTGAAGAGTGGTCACTGTACCACGGAGCTCAATATTCTCTTGTTCAGAGTGTTCCATTACTCTTCTTCTGTTCGAACGAGTATTGTATCTGTGTTCTGATTGCGAGCGCGGTCGAGAAACTTTGAGACGCGACAGCTTGACGATCTATTGGAGAAAGATCCAAAAGATGAGACTCTATACAACAGACTCGATATGCAGAATGATGCATGCAAAAAGAAATTTATGATTTTTTTCCAAACATTTTAAAGATTATTTCCTTGCAAACATTTGAACACAAACTATTCTTTTATTCATTCATTTTTTATTACAATAATGGGAGATGTTACAACATTGGAGCGTAGCTCCTTACAGAATCAAATGATACATGAAAATTTAAATAAATCCTAAGCATCTTCATCAGACGAAGAACCAAATGCATTGTGCAACTTGAGCTTCATGATTTCTTTCCCATAGCGAGCTTTCAACTCGGCCTTTTCAGCTCTCAGCTTGTCAACCACATTCTTCCAATTGTCAGGTATCGGAGCGTTGCTTGTTGAGCCTTCAAGCTTTTTCTTGCTTTCTTTGATGTATCTTCTGATTGCGGCATCTTTCCGACGGATCTTCTCATCTTTGTTCATGAGCCATCCATCCTGATAATAGAGAGTTTCTTCGTGTTCTTTCACTTGTTTCTTCAACTTTCTATTTTCCACATCAGTTCTTCGAAACTTTTCTTTCCAAGCGTCTTTTTCTATCCTCATCTTGGTCAAAGTGTCTTGGTATTCCTCCATAGTGGGAATGTTGGGTCGTTGAGGCACCACAGGGAACATGGGTTTTTCATAATCATAAGGCATTTGAAACTCCCTTGCTCTTTTCCTTACCCAACAGGTGTAAGCGCTCGTAGCGATACAGTTCTTTGTCTCACCTTTTTCTTTCCATCGGATGTCGTACCAGGCTTTCACCATTTTTGTTTTCAACCCCTGAGGATCATTTCCTTCCTGATAAAAGTAACTTTCCACTGTAGGTCCAATGGGTTTAGTTGAATTTGCATACCCGAGTTGTCGTCGGGCTAGGACTGGATTGTAGTTAATTCCTCCTTGTGTACCAATGAGGGGTACGTTGGCGAATTCTCCACAGCTTTCAATGGTTTCTGTACCGCAGCGAGCCAAGGTATACCACTGAATATCATTATTAGTAATAGACATAAGTCTTTGAGACCATCGCAAACCTTCCCGGTTTTCCGTGAAAATGGGAGACTTAGGTAAGTGTGAAACAATCCATTTAAACAACAGAGGTGCACAACATACAATAATTCCACCACCTTGGTGATTCCTATGATGGAAAGAGAAATACATGTCACCCAGCAGAGTCGGAACGGGATTTCCATTCAAAAAGACCTTTATGGCATTGATATCAACGAAGTCGTCGATATTGGGAAACAGAACCAACCCATAGATGAGCAAGGCTAGTACAGCTTCAAAAGCTATCATGCTACCAGTCTCAATGAAATCAAAGGCTCTCTTTATTAGAAACTGTGAAGGCAAACCTGGAAGGTTTCCTTTGGTAGTCCAATTACTCTCTACTTCAGATTTCTTCAAGTGAGTTCCTGTTGCAATGACTGGTGACTTAGGAATGGCTTCCAAACCATTGAAAGGTATTTTGTCAGACACAGGAATACCCAAAAGATTGGCATATTCTTCCAAGGTTGGTACCAACTGGTAGTCTGGAAAGGTAAAACACCGGTAGACGGGATCATAGAACTGAACCAGAGTTTTGAGAAGTCCTTCATCAACATGAGTGTTCAAAATAGGCAAAAGCTTTCCATGGCTTTTCCTAAAATCAGAAGGATCTTGTACAAAAGATGCTAACTCTTTCAGTCTTTCCACATTAGGCTCTTTGAAACCGTACCTCTTGGTATACCTTTTTTCCATAACTTAACCCTATAATGTTTGCAAAGAAAATTCTCTAAATTTTTGGAAAAATCATGTTTTTATGGAAAAAGGTTTTTTTATTTTTTTATGGATGTATGAATGCGTGGATGGATGGATGCCACATATTCAAACATGGTAAAGCAAACATGGTAGTTCAGACATGGCAACACAAATATAGTAACACAAACATGGTACACACAGGTTCAAAGGTCCAGCGTCACGAGCATGAGGTCAGAGAACCAAACATGGGATAGTTCTAGTTAATCACCTGCAAAACATGTTCTACTGATACGTCAGAGTCTACATTTTTCTTTCGGATATTACCGGCTTTCCACAATTAAACTCATGAGCCAGCAATATTCTCAAGAAAAACTCGTCTGAGTGTGGTTCTCCGCATGACAACTAATCCAAGTCTTCACCTGAATAGTTTCTGCACCACAACCTAATAAGGCCAGGATGGGTTGGGGTTCTACGGTCTCTCAGCTTCTACAGTTCAATGAAAGCAATAATGTCTTCGCAATTAACTCGCTAAACATATATTACAAACAAGGAACCTCCACTGAGCGGAAGGATTCTCACGTGCGCCTGCACATGACTATACCCTCCACCTAATTTCTTATGTGTACTTAATCCGGGTTAGGATTTGTCCATAATGTATCACTTGTAACAGAATCCACACAAGTAACAGAACCAAAGAACCAAACAAGAACATAATAAAAATAAAACAAATAGAAATAACCCTTTCTTTGGAAACAATAAAAAGATGTTCCCCAGTGAAGTCGCCATTTTTCTGTCGCGGGGAAAAATCGTTGTCTTTTTTGGGATGAGACACCTGATGCCTTCTTTGGGCTCGAGTGCTCAAAAAAAATGATTTTTCTTTTGTACGGACCAAACTTTTTATTGTTTCCAAAAGAGGAAAAGGAAAAAAGTTGCAATAACCTTAAAAGTGGGGAAGAGATCTTGGGTAAGAGGGTTGGTTATACGAAGGGAAGGTATTAGCACCCAACGTATCTATAGTACTCTATAGGTTTCTTTGTTTTATTTATTCCATTCTTGTTATGGTGGAGGTTCTTGTGAGAGAGAGGTGGGACCTAAGGTGTTTGTTTGATTATGCTCGCAAAGATCATCGCGATCCTCTGCATACATATCCCCTAGAGGGAATCAGAGCATCTGTAGCTCGGGGTCTACGGGTGCTAAGGTTTAAATGGTTTTTTGTGTTTTATTTTGCTCGCCAAGGATCGACCTTGTGCCTACGTATTCTCAAAGGGATGTTGAGAAAGTCAGAGCAATCGTAGTTCCCACTTATGCTAGTGGAAGCAAAGGAAAATAGACAAATGTCGTCTAAATGCTAGATGTATCTAATCTATATCATCACATACATCTGTTTGATTTTGTTTGAAAATCTTTTCATTATAAGCCCGGGGCCATGCCACTTAGGGTGCTTAGAATGATAAAGATGTTTTTGTTTAACCAGCCTTGTGGCAAAAGTTTCAATGAAGTCAGCCTTGTGACAAAAACTTTGATTAATCAGCCAGCCTTGTGGCAAAAGTTTCAATGAAGTCAGCCTTGTGACAAAAACCTTGATTAATCATCCAGTACGGTGGTAAAACAGTTTGATTGATTAGCCAGCCTTGTGGCAAAAAAAAAAAAGTTTGATTGATTAGCCAGCCTTGTGGCAAAAAAGTTTGATTGATTGATTGATTGTTTGTGATGATATAAAAGAGATACTCCTATCATAGAGATGAAAAATGTCTAATCTCCTAGGGTATTTGATTTGGATATTGGGGATGCTTATAAGAAGCCCGTGGGTCCTTGTACGAAGCCCAAGAGGAGGCTATCTGAGGGTCCTTGCATTGTAAGCCCAAGAGGAGGCTATGGGAGGGACAATCCAGGGTCCTTGCATTGTAAGCCCAAGAGGAGGCTATGGGAGGGTCACTCGTTTGTACAAAGCCCAAGGGGAGGCATGGTATAGTTGGTCTGAGCTCTTAGAGCGATTTCACCGGGAAACCATACTCTATGTCCTAACCTAAACTAGTGGAGATTCTTTGCACGAAGCCCAATAGGAGGCCATGGGGAACCTAGTGTTGTACTAAGTTAAACAAGCACACATATCACACATATGAACAAACATGAACAAGTATGAACAAACATGAACAGGTATGAACAATTATATATATATATATGACAAAGTGTGTGTATATAATGGAGTTTATGAAGGAAATATACCTGTAAGCATGATCCATTTGTATACACAGGGGCTCGGGACTCACACTCGGGAAAAGGTCCGCTTGAGTTTATTCAAAGCTATGTAAACAGGTTTTCACAAAAGGGCTTGGGACTTATACCTACATGGAGGCCCATGATATTTTTGGGAAGATTTAAAGAAACCTTCATTTTTGGTTTGTTATTCAAAGTTAAAAAACAAATTAATCGAGATATGTACAAAAGGCGTACAATGAAATACCTAATTTCATGTACTGGAATGGGTATGTACGAAAGGGCTTGGGACTTATACCTATGTGGAGGCCCGTGTTTTATTTACAAAACATGGTTGATTGTTTATTAACAGAGCGCGAGGTTTCGCTTTTGAAAAACTGTTTGAAAGTTTGTTTTTGAAAAAAGTTTATTCTGTTGGAAGAAAAACTGTACAAAAAGAAAAGAAATGGGACTTACACTCTCTAATATTCGAGAGGCCCCTGTTTTATTTTCATAAAACAGGGTGGATGGTTTTGAAAAAAAAAAAGATGTGAGATTTATTGTTTTAAAAACAGTTTGAAAAGTATTGTTTGAAAAAGTTTTCTGTACAAAGGAAAACTGTAAAAGGAAAAAAAAGAGTGGGTCTTATACTCTCTAATATTCGAGAGGCCCCACTTCGTTTTGAAAATCAATTGATCAATTAAAAAGATTTAATCAAAAGTTTTCTTTGAGAATCAAAAAGAAATGGTTTATCGTTTTTGAAAAGAATCGCGATCGCTTGTTTTAAAACGATTTGAATTTGACAAAAGTCAACTTAATTAAGTTAAAACAAGTTTTAATGCTTAATTAAGACCTAAATGATTATGGCTTGATCACAAAAAAATATTTACAAGTGATTAGGTTAAAAAAATTAAATGAAAAACAATATTTAAAGTATTAAAAATGCTTAAAAATAAGTCATTTTAAACCTAAATAAAAACATATTAAATAAATATTTTTTGATGATTTTTTTTGATATTGTCAAAATAGGTATATTAAATAAGAAGTGTGTAAAAAATGAAGTGAAAATGAGTTAATTTGATTGGTTGAATTAATGGTTGAAGTTGTGTAAAAAATCAAAGAAAATAGGTGATAAAAAGAAGGGTTTGGTCCCATAGGGACTTGAACTCGTGACCTTGAGGTCACTACTCAAAACAAAAGCCAACTGAGCCACGCTTGTGGCTTGTTAGTAATACGCGCTGGGTAAAGTATATTTTCAAACTGAATTTTAAAACTCATGAACCAAAAAACGCGCCAAGAACACAATCCCATTTTGAATTTGAATTTTCTGAAAACTGAACCAAATTGATCAAGTAGATAGTCTATCTCACTCGGTTTTGGACGAGGAACATGATGATGATCTCATAATTCATTTATTTTTGCTCTAAGGTGATCAATTTTGTGATGAACACTAAGAACCCTAATTCTGAGTTTCAATCTGAAATCGTGTATAATTGATGAATTGTGAAATTGATTGAGGGCTATTGATCAGTGATAGTGCAGAAACAAGATAGCAACTCAATTTTTCATTTATGATGCATGTATGTATGAGTTTGAAGTTCAAGAGAGCTTACCTTCAAAAACGGCCAACTGAGAATCGAATTCTGCAATAGAGGTGTTACAGAAGTTGTTTGATGATCTGGATAGCTTCAATGGACCTTATGGAAGGTGTCTGGATGCTTGGAACCATCTGAATTCATCTGGGCATGGTCATGGTACCCGACCTGCATAAGCTTCAAGAGTGAATCGAATCTGATGATTCTGAGGTTATTGGCTATATGTGATGGATTGGATAGTTCATATGTGATGTATATGAGGTGTTGGAAGTGATAGTTTGGACAGAAATGATCTGGAATGAAAATTGGCATGATAAGGTTCATTATATGCAAACATGGAGGTTGAAGAGTGATTCTGAGTTTTATGTGTTTTTGGGGTGTGTGAATGATTCAAACACATCCCAAATGATGTTTATGAGATGTTAGAACCATCACTTTGGCCAGAAATTCAAAGGTTTGGAGGTTGGGATTTCTACCTCACTTTGAAACTTGAAACTTGCAACTTAAGAAAGAAGGGAAAAAACCTATAATTGTGAGGTTTTGGTGTGATTTGAAGAGTGATTTGCACCTCTATTTATAGGCCATGGATTCTGAATACAAGGCTCTTGCAAGTTGCTTCAAAGTTTGATGATTTGGCTTAAGGGATAGAAAGGAATCTTTTACATTAAATGCATATGGTTAAAGTTACTAAACCATGGTTAAATTCCAAGCTTCCTATCCTCTTCCATTCTGATCTTCAAATCAGAAAATATCATTCAATTATTGCTTCTATGCATCATTACTTGGAGCATTTGGCAAATTGGTTCATAACTTAGTGAAAATGGCATGTAATTTCAAGTGAAAAGTCCACTAATGTCAAAATTCAAAACCATGGCTACACTCCATATTTTTTCATGCTCTTGGACATTTTGGAAAGCTCATATTACACACTTCAAAACCCTAGTTGAAAGTTTCTTCAAGATCCTTAAGGAAGTGGGTGAAAAAGATCCATGAACTTTGAGAAAAATGAAGTTTTAAGTGAAATTTTCATAAGATACCAACTTTGAAGCTCCATATCTCTTAAATGGTTGATCTTATGAAAAAAAATTATATGTGACAAAGTTGTTCATTGGATCAAAATCTACAACTTTCATGTTGGAAGTTTTTTTCAGTTTGTAGGTGAAATTTTGAGTTATTCCCTTTCAAAGTTTGGAAAAAACCATTGAAAAACACTTAGAAATTTTTCTAAGTATGAAAGTCAAACTTTTGACTTTTTGATTCTTGATAGATTTTCTTGATTTTTCTTGATCAAATGACTTCTCATATCATATATTGATGATTTAAAACTTCAAAAGTCATGGTTGACCAAAATTCCCCAAAAGTCAATGGTGATCTTGTACAGTTGACTTTTTCAGACGAATCGCGTTTCTTGGAGATTTCAAATGAAATAGGGTAATCTCACCAAATGAATGGTATGAATGGATCATATTGAGGTATTAGAGGATATTGAACCATGATTTGAGTTGTGGCACCATGTCCTGATTAAAAAGTCAGTGGTTTAGTGAATTAGGTCAAAAACCCTAATTGTCGACCTGATGAAATTGATGCCTGTGGATCTTGAATTGAGACACAATCTTCATTGGATATTGTCATAGGGATTATTTGAAGATGATTGAAACCTTTGATTGACTTCCTGGGGATTTTTAGGGTTTCCCAAATGTGATCCCTGATTTCAGTCCCTGATAGTTCAAAACCCTGATCTGAGGATTTGTCTGATCAATCTTTGTGTAGGAGATGTTCTGAGCCAATGGATTAGGTCAAAATGATGCACTTGGGGTCTTGAGGTCATGTCCCAAGTCATTAGGTCAAACCCTGAGCAAAAGTCAGGAGTATGCTAACTTCAGTCAAAACCCTAATTCAGTCGATTCAAAGCTGTTGAGTTTGTTGAAGTGAATCTCTGAGGACCAAATGTTGATTGTTGATGAAGATAGTTCTTTGGAGATGAAGGGAGAACAAAACCCTAATTGATTGTTACTTGTACTGATGAGTGATTTCCTGATTAAATCCTGCTGAGTCACAAGTAACAAACACAAGCTATGCAATTTGTTAGAGATGCAAATGATGCATATGCAGATGATATGAGGTGGTATCTTAGGTCAAAAATTGGGGTATGACAACAGCTTAAACAATATGCAGAAACCTCCACAGCGCCATTCCAGCTTCACATCATCGATTGATCTTCAACAACGCTCAACTTGCTATCTGATTCAACAACGACAATTCAATCATCTTGCACACCAGATTTCGCAGAGAGATTTCTGAAGAACAACCCCTCTCTTCAATCGATCAACATCGCAACGCTTACAACATTCAACATCAAAAAGCTGAGGGATGGAAAGTTTGGTTGATATCCGTTTGTGTTGTGTGAGCAGAGAGTGAGTAATCGCGGTTGAGAATTTTCTTTATGTGGTGATTTTGTTTTGTCTGAAACTGAGCTGAAGATATAGGATAGGAGAACAGAGAAAGGAATTTAGGTGAGTAAGATTTTTGAGAAGCTTGAACCGATACAGAGTGTGGACCAAATTGGAACAGGGGAAGCGAGTACTTTATTCTCCATTGAGTTTTAATAGGGTTTATTGTTGATTGTGGGCTTGAGTGATTTTTGAAAGGCCCAATCTAGATTTCCATATGCACACCACCCTGCGGATTACACCCCATACTGGATTCAACATTTTGTTTTGGGCCTTACAAACAATTCAAGGTCCAACATCTTTTTGGAGCTTTCTATGCTTTTTATTTTTTATGATATTTTTTAGTTTATATTTGTTTAATACAAAAAATACAAAAAATATTTTCTAGTTAATTAGATTTCTTCTTTATTTTCAAAAATACAAAAAATATATATTAGTATTAGTTTTTTTATTATATATCAAAATACCAAAAAAAAATTGTTTTAATTTTCTTTTTTTTATTTAATACTTGATGATCCATTTGGTGAGAGTTTGGGATCTAATTTTTCAATATATCTCTCTTCTCCTACTCCATTATTTTGATCTTTCCTTTGAATTGCAAGTTTAGAGGTCTAATTCCTCTTCAAAGTCAATGGACTTAGGGCCTTGATGGGATGAAAATCTTAATCCGCAATATTAAGTGATTGAACTTGAAGATAGAAGGAACTTTTGAATGTGATTCCATATTTTATTTATTTTTATTTTGGTCGATGAAAATCTTCGATATTATTGGAATTCTTTTGGATTCTTGATGAAGATGAGACCGCTACCTCTTTTCTTTTCGTGCGGTATTGCTTTCGAAGAACGATCTACATATCGTTTCTCTCGCATGCATTAGCAAAAAAATTGTTGACCGGCCTTGTTGTAGGGTGACTTCTACATAAGTCACTTGGCGATCTGCTTAACATAGCGCAACATTGTCCCTAAATCGAAAAAGATCCAATATTGCAGAGATTGTATGCGGTTGGTTTAAGACTTATGGAGATTATCGTGTAGTCGCTATGATTTTATCAATTTTCTGATGAACTTTCATTGAATTAAAACCCGAGATCATCATTCATTACTATCGATCTCCATTACTAACAAAAATCGATGATATACTTGACAAGTTTCAAGATGGTCATCTTACTAACAATTAACAATTGACTTTAATTTCTGCACTTTATTATATTGTTCTTTATATTTCTCGCTTTATGCTTTATTTTATCATTCATCATGTTTATGTTTCCGCCATTTTTCTCTTTGTCCATTTGGACATATGTTTATGTTTCCGCTATTTTCTCTTTGTCCATTTGGATGTATGTTTATGTTTCCTCTATTTTCTCTTTGCCCATTTGGACATATTGTTTATGTTTTGCCATTTTTCTTTTGTCCATTTGGACCATATTTTATTTTTGTGCTAAAACATTAATAAACAACTTAAAACGATAAAAAATACTTTAGGCTTTCTATGGACTATTGGTTACTATCCCGGGCATTTTGGAGATCTGAACCTCTGAGACTTAGCATTAGGGTCCTTGCTGCTTTGATATCTCCTGGCCTTGTTATACTGTTTTTCTGTCTGGCGTTGGGTTGTTTTCTACTTTTGTATGCAGGTATTTCCTCGAAAGTCCTTGATGGTTAATTCCAAGGCATTGTGATAAGGAATTCATCTGTACAGAGCCGTTACTCTGCCCAATTTTCGTCAAGAATTTATAATGTATTTCGAAAGTTTGGTGCAAGTGGTGCAAAAGATAATCGAGTTCATCTGGATTCCTAAGTGGTAATGTATTGGTTTAGTGTTGGTAATCCAAAGGATGAGAAATCTACCTTGACTCTTAATGTCAAGTGTTGGCTTCTTACTTGGTTAGATCATTCTTTTCCTTAAACTTTTATTTCACGCACTAGGATAATCCCTTCATCTCCTCCCCTTCTTTAATTTTCAAAGTCTTCTCCCTTTTTCCAAAACCTTCTTATGTTTGCAAGTTCTTTTAAAAAATCTTTCTTTAAAAATATATTTACCCTTGTTGGCATTTTTTTAAAGTTTAGACACAATTAATTATTGTAGTGAGTTGCGATACCACACGATTTTGATATTGATTGATATGATGGAATATTTTCCACTTGAGAGAGCTAGTGGCATACTTGTTGATTTTATCCAAGTTGGAGCCATTCTTTCATTTGTGATGCAAAGAATCCATCTGTTCTCATGTTAAAGATCAATGGCTGAGTATTCTCTCCGACGATGATAAAGTGTTTATTCCTTTTAAAAATCTTCCCTTTTAAGTGGAACTACATTAGCTCTGACTTCTTCATTGCACTAAGGAGGTATGTAGGCACAAGATGTAATGTCTCGCCGAGCTTATTTTAAAATCAAACAAACCTTTTCTTTCGCACACAATATGTTTTAATAAACACGGATTTTCAAAAAGGTTCTTGTGGAGTACCACAGATATGAGGGGTGCTTAAAACCTTCCCCTTGTATAATCAACACCTGTACCTAAGATCTCTCTTTGTTTTAAAAAACAAACTTTGGGTTTATTTTGCTCTTTTTCCCATTTCTTTGGAAACAGTAAAGCGCGGTGGCGACTTTCACTGAAATAACGAGTCAAGTCAGTCAATGACTTTGATCTCAGATTTTCCCCGCTACACTTACATATGAGGCCACCCTATTATTTTCAATTTCTTCATTGCTCTTTATTTTTATTTGTTCGTTGTTTAAACCGTATGATGATTCCTGATGGTTTTTTTTAATCATTTTGTTTATATCAACAATTTCCAATATTTTCTTTCACACTTTTTTTATTCTAACTAATTTTTTGGTTTTGTCTTGAACAGACACTTAACCTTATTTTTGTCTTGAACAGACACTAATACCAATTCGTACTTTTGCAAATTCTTTTCAAAACTACCTTTTTAAAATTATTGGTGATTTGTTTATTTTGGCCAATGATTAAGTATGAGGCCACCCTTTCTCCCTTTTATATTCATTTTTTTAATTTGTTTGTTATTTTATGCGAGATGATGGTAACTGGTGGCTTTTATCTTCAATTTTTTTTTATCATTATAATATCACTAACAACTATCTTTTACATTGATAAAATTTCGGTTTCCAAGGTTTAACACCTAGGAAACCTAAAACCGGAGGCCGATGCCAAAAAAACCATAACAAACCATTAAACTCCGCCATAACAACTATTCTTTACATTGATTCCGCATCAAGGAAGGAGGCACCAAAGGATAGGAGGAAAGAACTCATAAAAGGGCAGAAATATTACCGGGGAAAATCTCCTCCCCGTAGGTTGGTCTTTCTGTTACTATAACTTGCATATGTTTTGTTGCGAATTTTGTTTTGCTGTTTTATTTTGATATCTCAACACTATTTACGGTTCGATTATGAGTTATATGTTGTCGTGTCTTTTATGTTATTGTTATTAATAATATTATTTTCATTATTATTGTCATAGTTATTATAATTATTTGTATTATTACTATTATTATTGTATTATTATAATTATTAGCAGTATTATAATAATTATTATTGTTATCACTATAATCAGTGTTACAATAATTGTTATTGTTATTACTATAATCAATATTCATAACAAATTATTATTATTGTTATCACTATAATCAGTTATCACTATAATTGCAAAAAATGAATTTATGCATATTAGTAATTTTCTCCCCGACTAATTGACCATCCATAAGTGGTAAATAATTTATTCATAACATGTACACTAATCAAACCTTTTAATCAAAATAATTTTAATTTTTACAAATAATACGATGAGTGGGTTCCAAGTTCATCACATCTTCGAATTGGTCGACCTGACGTCGTACCAATCAATTATTTAAAATAAAACAATTAAAATCCATGAAACTAACCAAGTTCCCCTTCGCTCCATGCGACGACAAGCCAATTACTTCGCCTAGCACGGTTTAATTCAAATAAAGATCAACTCTTTATCAACCAATCAATTACTTCGTTTAGCGCGGTTTAATTTTGAAGAAGATAAACTCTTCTTCTACTAACATAATAAAATTTAAGACATTTTAAAAAAAGGATTAAATATAATTGTTTTCAAATCAAAACTTCGAACTACACCTACGACTATGCAATTTTCAAACCCTGACGAGTTTTGAAGGATCGCTCAAAAGCAATTTTACGCAATCCTTTAAAAAACACCAACCAAACACTACGAACTACGAAATGGACTCTGATTCTTCATAAGGAGGATACGTAGGCACACAGTTACAAAACCAAGGCGAGTCCCCTAGCTAAAAAATTAAAACCCTTTCTTACGTGCATGATAATAATACCATTTAAATAAAAACTTCATTAAATCCTATACCTAAAAGGGGGTCCCCTTGAGTACAAGGGAGATAAAGGGTGTCTAACACCTTCCCTTTATCTAATCGACTCTCGAATCAAGAATCTCTAGACAATTAGGGTTATCTGTTATTCCCCCGTCCTTAGGACAAAAAGTAATGGTGGCGACTCTCAATTTTTAAGCTGGTTGCGACAGGAAGATCATGAAAGTTTGCAAGAGATTATAGGTCACCTATGGATTTTTCAAGGAAATTTCATCAACTTCCAAAGACCATAACTTGCTCATTTCTTAATATTTTTTAGTGCCTCTTTTTTGCTATGGACTTTTCTTAATGTGCTCTTCAAATCATCTTCAGGGATCAAGAGCTAAAACATTAAGGAAGATCTTGGAATTATGTAAGACATTATAGGTCACTTTGAGCTCTTAAATTAGAAATTTTTGTATGCAAAATATCCAAATGAATACTTTTTTGGCACGTTGTGTTCCTTGAAGCAAGGTTTTTCCAATGCAAAAGGAATCAATCCATAAAGCCTCCTACATTGTGAGTTATGCATTGATGAATAAGGCACCTTGAGACTGAAAATTTCACCATGATCAATTTGTAAAACCTTTTAAAACTTGATTGATTGGGCGAATTAAGGTACAAATTTAATCTAAACATGTTTAACAACCTTCCAGAAGGTGATTAGAACCTTGAAACACAAGTTTTGGTTAAGTTTTGATGAATTGCAAGTCACACCTCTCATGCCTTCGACCTTCACACAAAGTCACTCCAATTCTCATCATTTCACATGCTTAAACATTCCACAAGATTCCCTATAAATAGAGGATGATTCTCCTCTCATTTTCCAAGCTTTGGAGAGCCAAAAACACCCTGACAAACTCTCTCCTCAACTCCCTTTTCTGTAAATTCGAATTCACCTTTCAAGAGCTTCCAGTTTCAAACTCTTGATCTAGAAATCTTCCTTGATCTTACTTGAAGCTAACCACATCAAAACCAAAGCAAATTGTGCCCTAATTTGCTCAGACCAAGTCAAGTCTTAGAGCTCTTTCACCTTACTTTGAGCAGGTAGTTTGAGGCATCCGTTTACTTCATTTTTTATACTATAATGTAGCCCTTAACTTGGTGATACTTTCTGGATGTTCAATTTTGATGAACAGGTGCATTAACCATTCATATTTTAAAAAATCATCTTCACAGTTTTTCTGGTTTTTTTCAAATAGAGTGAGTTGCACTTTAAATAAATGTCTCGAGAGTGGTTGAGATCTTCTTGATGAGACGAGTTCAAGGATATCACTAGCATTTGATTTGGTTACAGTTTGAAGGATCTTCATTTTTTTTTCAAATCTCCATTGATTTATTTGGCTGGAGGTTGAAGATGACCTACGTGTCATCTTCAACCAATAAGAATATGCCAATTGAAATGTTTTCATTGGTTGTTGTTTTATTTGCTTTGTGTGGTTGCTTTGGCTGAGGTCTATGATGCACTGCAAGCTGATGACCATTGGATCTTACCACGTCATTTAATGAAATAGATTCAACGCTCCCTGTTTTTTTCTTCTTCTAATTTTTTGATTTTCACTTTATTTTCATTTTATTTCTTTTTCTTTCAAAAATTCATAACTCCTTCATTTTAATTCCAAAAATTACGAAAAAATACCAAAAATACCTTTAATCATTTATGATTTTATGAATATTTTTCTATATTTCAATTTTATCATTTGATATTTTTAATATTTTCTCTCATTTTCTTCATGTTTTAATTAGTTTAAAAATGTTTCTAAGTATTTAAAAATTCAGGAAAAAATTATGAAATGATCCTATGATGTCCTTGACCTATGGTGATCTTTGGTTTGAATTTATTTGATGTTTAGAGGTGTGATTTAATTTTTAGCCTTTATTTTCATTTTAAAAATTGTTTTAAATTTCTTTTTTTGATTTAATGCTTGATGATCCATTATAGTGAAGGTTTTTGATCTGGTTTCTTCTCTCTTCATCTCCCTTATCTTGTCTTGTGGCTATACGTCTTGATGAATTCATTGTGTTGAGATTATGGTTTTACCATTCCTCTAATGAACCATTAAGATAAAGTCCCATAATGACCATGTGAAATTTATCTGAACTTGTGATTTTGTGGTAGGTTCACTCCCCTCTCTCTTCATCTCAATCCCATTATTCTTTTTTGCTTTTGATCAATTGGACTTAAAGATTCATCTGGTTCAATTAGGGTTGGATTGGTATTGATGAACTTTAATAATTTCAAATCTACTTCAAGGTGATCATGAGATCATTTTAAGTACTTTGGATTGATGATAAGTTTGTCCTAGGTACTAAGAAGGATTTGATTGATGTAATGATCTTATTAAACTCCTTGACTTTGGTCTTGATCATCTTATTTGTTCTTTTTACATGTGTTGCAAGTTTTAGGAGGATGATGTTCTATATCATCTCTCTATCTTGTTCTTAAATACATAAATTGCTATTGACCAGCCTCATATAGGTGCAACTTCTACATAAGTTCACTCATGATTGCTTAACATAACGTTAAATTTGTCCCGAATTTGATTACTAACATTAATATTAACCACTAACTTTTACTTTAATGTAATTTATTATTCTGCACTTTATTTTTCCGCCCTTTATTTTATTTTCATTTACCATTCATTGCATTTTAATTTTGTGCCTTTTTTCCCTTTGCTCACTTGAGCGCTTATTTTCTCTTTGCTCACTTGAGCCTTTATTTTTCTTTGTTTGTGTAAAACACATAATGAAAAGAGAAAACCTTAAAAGACTTAATTGTGGATTATGGACTATGGTTACTATCCTCAGCTCAAGGAGATTGAACCTCTAAACTTAGGATTAGGATTTTGACCTTGGAACCTTCCTCTAAGACTTGTTCATCTGAGACCTTTGGATCTTGTGTTATCCTCTTGTTATTTTGTCTGAAGTCCTTGGAGTCCAAGGCATTGGGAATTTTTTCTGTGTGCAGGTGTTATTTTGAAATTTCATCTGGTACAAGAGTAATTGTTGAGATATCAAACTCATCTGAGACAAATTCAAGATTCATCTGATAGATGCTTAATTAAATTGTTATTATGGTCCTTGGTTATTCATCTGCTCAAGTGTTTTTGTTGCTATAATTTGAAGTTAATCCTAAGGAACAGAATGCTTATGTTAACTTCATGTCAAGTGTTGGCTTCTTTGTTGGTTAGATTATTCTTTTCCTTAACCTTTACTTTGATGCTTTAGGATAGTCTCTTCATCTCTTCCCCTTCATAAATTTTCAAAATTTCCTCCCATTTTCAAGATCTTCTTTGTTTTCAAACTCAAACTCTTTTCATAAACATCAACTATTTTACCATTTTGGCTTTTCCTTTTAATTTTTTTTCAAAAGATTAGACATGAGTAATTATCATAGTTGAGATGTAATTCTTCTATCTTCATGATATTGATTGATATGGTGTTGATTCTTTTCCATTTGAAAGAGCTAGTGGTATACTTGTTGATTGCTATCCAAGTTGGAGCACTTCTTTCATTTATAATGCAAAGATCCATCTGTTCTCATGTTCATGACTGGTGGTAGAGTTTTCTCTCCTAAGATGACAAAGTGTCTCTTCATTTTGAAAACAAACTATCATGTTACTTTTTTAGCAGAACTACAAATGTTTTGACTTCTCTGATCGCGACTTTGTGTGTCTATTAGTCGGGATAACTGCAAGTGCACAATCGTGTCGTGTAGTTTTAAAAGATATCGAATCCACAGGGACTATAAATCGACCTACCGTTATCTAAAGTTACTATGTAAAGCTAAGGCTAATGATATTTGGGTTTTTTATAAATGGGGAAACTAAAATCTTAAATCTAGGTAAAATATAATAACAAACGGATATCAGTATGTATTTCATCTAACTTAGGTGATCCGAAGTTCCATTGGCCAGATTCTAATTAAATCAAAGATCTTTACTAACTATGTTATTTAAAAGTCCTCCTCTCAAACTCTCGCTCTATTGGTTCAGACTACTGTCCTAACTCGTAATGTACGCTCTCGCCATCCCATTAGATTTAGGAAAGCTTTTTGGAAGCAACGTAATTAATAAAATGCTTGTTTTATGAAGTCGTTATCTACTTAAATCTCCTAATCTCAAACTCTCGCTCTGTTGACTCGGAACATGCTAATATCCCTAACGTACGCTTTCGCCATCCCGCGCGGGTGTAAAAACACTTTTTGAAAGTAAATAAATTCTAATCAGTTTTAATACGCTTTCGCCATCCTTAAAACTAATGTCCTATGTCTACTATCCAGTTAAAGATCTCAAGCTTTCGCTCTATTGATTTTAACCTTTGACTGCCTTAAGACCTCAAACTTTCTCTCTATTGGTTTTAAGACTTACTAATTAAATTAGACATACAAACCAAAAACAAGTGATATTTAATAAAACATAATTAAGCCAATTTATTTCGGATCCCTTTTGTTAGATTACTTTACATACCGACATCTAAATAAATTAGCAAGACATACTTAAAGAAACAAACATGAAATTATAATTATTAAACATGAAATTATAATTATTAACCATGAACATGCGCATATTTAGATTTGTAATGATAAAACAATATTATAAGAACAAGAAACTAAAATAATTGCAAATAAATAAACCTGGAAGTAAAGCAGACAAAGCGAACTTGAATTAAATTACGAACAAAACAAATCTTGAAACTTGAATGAAGCTTTCAAATAATGTCGGCAAGATTGTGATCCAAGAGTACATAAATTGTAGGCCTAAAACTAATGGTGTGGTAGTTCCTCAATATGAGAAACTACCACTTTTACAAAGTGATAATTTATGCCTAAAACTATGAACAGCGCTTCCGCGCCTAAAACTTGGATGCCTTCAAATGAATGCTCAGATTCTTTATATAGTGAATGGAAGTGGAAGTTATCACGTGAGAAGTAGTGGAGATAGTGGGAAGTTGAGAAAATCATGGAGTGAGTTGACTTGGAATTGTCCACGAAATTAATGGAGAAAGTGGCGGGGTCCACGTGCTTTTGGAGACGGGCGTCTCTTAGTGGGCTTGGAGCTTGGAGACGTGCCTGTGAGCTGGAGACGGGCGTCTCCCACTTGGAGACGTGGCAGTGGACTGATGGGGACGTGCGTTCCTTGATTTATGGAGGGTAAGACGGCCGTCTCCCACTTGGAGACGTGGGGGCTTCTGCTTCACGTGGGCTGGGCCTTGCGTGTTCCACTTTGGATTCCTCTATTTGCACCTCACTTCACTACAGTACCTCCAACTTGATTCTTTTGCATTTTTAATACGATTTCTTCTGATTTCTTCTTCTTTTTACTCCTTTTCTTCAAATACTTCTTGCATGAACAAAATACTTGAAACAATAGAAATACCAGTATAATACCAACATAAAGCAACTTAATTTAAATAAAATAGAGAAATAATCTATGTAAATCAAGCCAAATATGTGATACATTTTCGCGTTATCATTCTCCATTGCACTGAGGAGGTATGTAGGCCAGAGATGCGATAACTTGACGAACATAATTAAAAAAAACCAAAAACTTTCTTTTCATCTTTTGCACATAATTCCGTTTTTACACAAATTTTGAAAAAGGTTCCTGTGGAGTACCACATATGTGAGGGGTGCTAACACATTCCCCTTGCATAATCAACTCCTGTACCTAAGATCTCTGTTTTGTTTTACTAGTTTTGATTTTAAAAACTTCTTTGGGTTTTATTTCGCTTGCTTCCCATTTTCTTTGGAAATAATAAACCGCGGTGACGACTTTCACTTAAATAAGGAGTCAAGTCAATTAATGGCTTTGGTCTCAATTTTTCACCGCTACAGTAAGGGATCAATATCAAGTTCAGATAGCATGAGGATTATTATAACACAATTTTTGGGATATTGTGGGGAAAACCTGGATGAGTTTATGTCTAGTTTAGGTGAACCCAAGTACTTGACACTTTTTTGAGATACTTAAATTCAAAAAGAAGTGTTAATTAATAAAAGTCTCATTAGATAACAAGATTTATGAGAGCGCCTTTGCAATTTTTTTATTATATCAAGAGGTGTTTAATCAATGATTAAGTATCGCAAAGCATGTCACGATACAAAATTTCAGTAGTATTCTTAGCTGAAAGGATTTGGATCTCATGAATTATAGTATAACGTATTTATCCAGATAATATACTTGCTTTTGAGGGACCTTGCATGGTCAAGATCTTGTGATTCATATAGGATTTATGTGGCGGTCATGTCGCTTCTATAAGTCAAGGGATATGTGATTTATCTTGGTAATTAATTCAAGGGATATGTGATTTTTTCTGATTATGAAGTCAAATGGTATGTGATTTATCCTTGTAATCATTGTTGACCGAGTGACTCTAAACACAAGAGGGGGGTGGATTATGTTGGTTGAAAAATATTTTGAAATAATGATTTTTTTATATTTTAAGTTCATTTTAATATTAAAAAAGAGTTTGAGCTTCAGATTAAAAGAAAGAAAGAAAAAGATATGAAGAGAAAGAAATAAAGCATAAATAAAATAGAGTAATGGAAATTAAAGAGATAAGTGAAAGATATCATGCACAAGAGATTTATATAGGTTCAACCTAACCACTAAGCCTACTCGTGTCCGCAAGAGTTCCCTCTTGATAATTCCACTGAATATATGAGCTTTTAAATGGTTATTGCCATGAACCTTCTTACAATCAAATGGAGATTTTACTGTCTAATCCCACAAACTAAACAAGAGATTATAATAGGCTAATCTCAAATCCAAATGGTGTTAGAACAAGATTTGTTCTGATCAATATTCTTAGTTTTGATGATAACAATGTATATGAATTTTGCTTGAGATAATGTGGTACTCTAATTCTATGCAATTTCCATTTCAGGAAATATATAAAGAGTATGCACAAAATCAGCGCAAGAAGCACTGACTCAGATGGTTCAAGTATGCAACATCAGAACATGCTCTCGCAAGACATCAGAAGATGGTCAAGCAGAATCAGAACATGGTCTATTGAAGCATCAGAAGAACTTGAGATCAGAAGCAGAAGCACCGAAGTTCTCATGGTATCACGCTAGAAGCACTTCAAGGTCAGAAGACAAGAAGATGCTCTGCACCAAGCTGTTTGACTCTGATGATATTCAAATGTTGTTTATACAAACATCAGATCAGAAGCAAGTACAAGATGGCAGGCTACGCTGACTGACAAAAGGAACGTTAGAAGCTATTAAAGGCAACGTCAGTTATAGTAGCAAAAGCAAGGCTCGAGGTAGTTGACAAAAGAGTGAAACATTAAATGCAATGCTGTATGGATCCCGCAACACATTAAATGCTCCCAACGGTCATCTTCTCAAACGCCTATAAATAGAAGTTCTGATGAGAAGCTAAAAACAACACTTTGCGCAAACATACAGAAACTCTGTCAAATTCTAAAAGCTCTCAAACTTCATCTTCAACCTCACTTCATTACCGTTGTAATATCTTAGTGAGATTAAGCTTAAACTTAAGAGAAAAATCACAGTTGTGATAATAGCTTATTAAGAAGCATTGTAACTCTTATAAGAATTTGTTTACATTCATTTGTAAGAACTAGAGGAGATCAAGTTGTGATTGGATTCTCTAGAAAGTCTTAGAGGGTATCTAAGCATTGTGTTCCTAGAGTGATGAGGCTGTGATCAGAATACTCTAGAAGACTTAGAGGTTATCTAAGTGGAAAACCATTGTAATCTTGTGTGATTAGTGGATTAAATCCTCAGGTGAGGTAAATCACTCCAAGGGGGTGGACTGGAGTAGTTTAGTTAACAACGAACCAGGATAAAAATCATTGTGCAAATTGTTTTTATCTTAAGAGTTTTTAAAGCTACACTTATTCAAACCCCCCTTTCTAAGTGTTTTTCTATCCTTCATTTGGCATCAGAGCGCCGGTTCTAAGGTTCAAGCACTTAACCGTGTTTAGAAAAGATTTCAGAAGAGAAAAACGCTTAAGTCAAGATGGCTGGTGAAGATCCAACACCTACATCTACATCTGGCTCTGCTGAGCAACATAATGGAAATGGTAACAATGGTTATACTAGACCACTAGTATTCGATGGTGAAAACTTTGAATATTGGAAAGATAAACTTGAAAGTTAGTTTCTTGGTCTAGATGGTGACTTATGGGATCTTCTGGTGGATGGTTACAAACATCCAGTGAAAGCTAGTGGTGTAAAGCTCTCAAGATAAGAGATGAATGATGATCAAAAGAAGCAATTCAAAAATCATCACAAGTGTAGGACTGTTTTGCTGAATGCTATTTCTCATGCTGAATATGAGAAGATATCTAACAGGGAAACTGCATATGACATATATGAATCATTGAAAATGACTCATGAGGGAAATGCCCAAGTCAAGGAGACTAAAGCTCTTGCCTTGATCCAGAAATATGAAGCCTTCAAGATGGAGGATGATGAAAACATTGAGAAGATGTTCTCAAGATTTCAAATGCTAACTACTGGATTAAGAGTTCTTGACAAGGGATACACAAGGGCTGATCATGTCAAGAAGATCATCAGAAGCTTGCCAAGAAGATGGGGTCCTATGGTGACTGCTTTCAAAATTGCCAAGAATCTGAATGAGTTTTCTCTTGAAGAATTGATCAGTGCTCTGAGGAGTCATGAAATTGAGCTGGATGCTAATGAACCTCAGAAGAAAGGTAAGTCTATTGCATTAAAATCTAATTATAAAAAATGCACTAACGCTTTTCAGGCTGAAGAAGAAGATTCTGAAGAATCAGAATCAGAAGAAGAAGATGAACTGTCCATGATCTCCAGAAGGGTAAACCAACTCTGGAAGAGCAAGCATAGGAAATTTAAGAACTTCAAAAGTTTTGAGAAGCCTGAACGTGGGGAATCTTCTGGAAGCAGAAGATCTGACAAGAAGAAGGTCACATGCTATGAATGCAATGAGCCTGGTCACTACAAGAATTAGTGTCCAAAACTTCAGAAGGAGAATCCCAAGAAGAAGTTTCATAAGAAGAAAGGTCTTATGGCAACATGGGATGATTCAGATTCAGAATCAGAATCAGACTCTGAAGGCGAGCAGGCAAACATTGCACTGATGGCCACAGTTGATGATAGATCAGAATCTACATCAGAATCAGATTCTGAAGAGCTATTTTCTGAACTATCTAGAGAAGAGTTAGTTTCCAGTTTAACAGAACTTCTGGAACTCAAGGCTCATCTTAGTATCAAATACAAAAAGCTGAAAAAGCTATTTGATTCTGAAACTAAGAAGCTGGAAGTGGAAAATTCTGAACTGAAGGAAAAAGTTTTAAAATTATTCAAAGATATTGGATCTCCTTCTGAATCAGAAAAATCCATTCCTAGTCTCAATCATATTCTGAACGAATATGACTCGAGCTTCAGAAAGTTTTTATCTAGAAGTATTGGCAGAAGTCATCTTGCTTCTATGATATATGGTGTTTCTAGAAACAAAAGAATTGGCGTTGGCTATGAGGGTGATACCCCACACAAATTTGAACCTGTAGATGATATGAAAATCACATACAAGCCATTCTATGATCAGTTCAAATATGGCCACTCACATGATATTAGGCTCACTTCACATGCCAAAAGCTTTCATGCTACACACACTAAGAAGCATGTGACACAACCTAGAAAATATCATGCTGCTAAACCTAACGAATATCATGCTGTACCTCCTGTTGTTTATTATGCTAAACCCAAGTTCAATCAGAACTTGAGGAAAACTAACAAGAAAGGACCCAAGAAGTTGTGGGGTACCTAAGGAGAAGATAATTTCTGTTGCAGATATCCTTGGCAGCAAAGAAGACAAAGCACAACATGTCATGGTACCTGGACTCTGGGTGCTCGCGACACATGACGGGAAGAAGGTCTATGTTCCAAGACCTGGTGCTTAAGTCTGGTGGAGAAGTCAAGTTTGGAGGAGATCAGAAGGGCAAGATAATTGGCTCTGGAACCATAAGTATTGGTAACTCTCCTTCCATATCTAATGTACTTCTTGTTGAAGGATTAGCGCATAACTTATTGTCCATAAGTCAATTAAGTGACAATGGTTATGACATAATCTTCAATCAAAAGTCTTGCAAGGCTGTAAGTTAGAAGGATGGCTCAATCCTATTTACCGGCAAGAGAAAGAACAACATTTATAAGATTGATCTTTCTGATCTTGAGAAGCAGAAGGTGACTTACCTTATGTCTGTTTCCGAAGAGCAATGGGTCTGGCACAGAAGATTAGGACATGCTAGTTTGAGAAAGATCTCTCAGATTAACAAACTAAATCTGGTCAGAGGACTCCTTAATCTGAAATACAAATCAGATGCTCTTTGCGAAGCATGTCAGAAGGGCAAGTTCTCCAAACCTGTATTCAAGTCTAAGAATGTTGTTTCTTACTCTAAGCCGCTAGAACTTCTGCACATTGATCTGTTTGGCCCAGTCAAAACAGCATCTGTCAGAGGGAAGAAATATGGATTAGTCATCGTAGATGATTATAGCCGCTGGACATGGGTAAAGTTCTTAAAACACAAGGATGAGTCTCATTCAGTGTTCTTTGAATTCTACACTCAGATTCAATCTGAGAAGGAGTGTAAAATCATAAAGGTCAGAAGTGATCATGGTGGTGAATTTGAGAACAGATTCTTTGAGGAGTTCTTCAAAGAAAATGGTATTGCCCATGATTTCTCTTGTCCTAGAACTCCACAGCAAAATGGAGTTGTAGAACGAAAGAATAGGACTCTGCAAGAAATGGCCAGAACCATGATCAATGAAACCAATATGGCTAAGCACTTCTGGGCAGAAGCAATAAATACTGCATGTTATATTCAGAATAGAATCTCTATAAGACCTATTCTAAATAAGACTCCTTATGAATTGTGGAAGAACAGAAAGCCCAACATTTCATATTTTCATCCTTTTGGATGTGTTTGTTTCATTGTGAATACTAAAGATCATCTTGGTAAGTTTGATTCTAAGGCACATAAATGTTTCCATCTTGGATATTCTAAACGCTCTAAAGGCTACAGAGTATACAATACTGAAACATTGGTTGTAGAAGAATCAATTAATATCAGATTTGATGATAAGCTTGGTCTTCAAAAGCCAAAGCAGTTTGAGAATTTTGCAGATTTAGATATTGATATATTAGAAGCTGAAGAACCAAGAAGCAAAGTATCAGAAGCTGAAGATCTCAGAAGCAAAGGATCAGAAGATCAAGTTGCTGCGTCTTTAGAGAGTCTCAGAATCTCTGAAGAGCCAACGGTCAGAAGATCTTCTAGACTCACCTCTGCTCACTCAGAAGATGTCATTCTGGGAAAGAAAGATGATCCTATCAGAACCAGATTTTTTCTAAAGAATGGTAGTCAGAACAATTGATCAGAATCAGAAGATGAGAAGTTCTATCGTTCATCAGAAGCAAATTCTGTAACAGCTGTCATCAAGTGTTTTCTGATGGTGAACACGTGTTCACACGATAGGTAAAAGCGTGCGTGAAACTGATGGGACGCCGCCCTAGGTAACTATGTAAATCATTTCAAATATCATGTTCTCTCACCTAACGTCACTCATCATTTAATGCATTTGATTTCAATTGATTTTGTAACTGTTCATTCTCATAAATTAATTGCATTCTTTTTCAAATCCGCCCCTATATATATTCATTTCAAATCATAACGTTTCTCTTTTTCGCTCTCATTCTCTCTCTTCTTGCATGCATTTCTGCAACTTGTTTGCCCTTTTCTCAAACGCTAAACGCAAACCCAAAAAAGTATCCAGTAATCTCAGTAGTGCTTTAATGGCTGCTTCATCATCTCAAAACGTTGGTTCCTCTGTTCCTCTACATCTTCAAGAAGAAGAACAACAAATTGTTCCAGTTATCTCTTGCTCCATTCCCAGAAATGAGTTAGAAGTAATCTATGAATTAACGGTGGACTTTGATAGTCTTGAAAAACATGAGTTCCATCTGAAAGAGGATATGTTGTTTCAAGGATGGACTTCTCTGTTCTCTAAGTTCTGTGGACCTGTTTACCCAGAACTAGTGAAGGAATTTTGGGTGCATGCTGTAGTTGCCCCTAAATCAATCCTGTCGTTTGTTCATGGAAGATTTGTTGTTGTTACTGAGAACATCCTAAGAATGATGTTTGATCTAAGAAACCCTGAAGGTGTCTATAAAATGGATCAAAGAGCAGATTGGGATGCTGTTCTGAATAAACTATACCCAGACGTAAAGAAAACAAAGCGTGTCAAAGACATGAAGGATCTCTACAAAATCTGGACCAAGATTTTTCTGGGGTGTTTCTATCACAGAAAATCAACCCACTATGTAGATTTTGTCAACAAAGAGCAGCAATATATTTTGTACTGCATTGCCACTCAGAAGAAGGTTGATATTATCTACATAATTTTCAATCATATGTGGAATGCTATAAGAGACTCCAGAAATGCCTTCAGAACGAAGAAAGGTAATATTATTCCTTTTGGAAGAATAATCACATATCTTCTGATTCATACCAAGATTGTTGAAGACTTGGAAGCTCAAGGAGTTATCAAGGATCCTGTTACTGATACAGGAAGCTGCTTGAATGCTCACACCTTGAGAAAGATGAATCTCATTCAAGAGGTTAGAGTCAGTCCTCAACCTCTCCCAGGAGCAAGAAGCAGAAGAAATCTTGTTCTTGCTGAGTTTGAATCATTCTTCAGAAGTGAGCTGCCAGGAGTTAGGACTAAATATCTTAACTTTCTCAAGGAAGATAAAGCCAAAGATGCTCCTGCTAAAGGTGGTCGCAAGAAAGTTTCTACTTCCAAGCTTGCAGTTTCAGAAGATGTTTCAGAAGCTGCACGAGAAGCTGTAGTAAAGAAAGAAAGAAGGACAAAACGTAAGTTTGATCGCCCTTCTGTCAGTCAGGAGAAGGAAGTCCAAGAAGAAGCTGCTGCAGTAGTTGATGAGAATGCTGCTGGAAGAGAAGTTGTTGCTAAAGAAAATCTGGTTGTATTAGTTGAAAATAAAAAGACTGAACAAGAAGGTGCTGAGAAGAAGAAGAAAAAGAGAAAGTTGAAAAATAATAAGAATGTAGAAGATGGAAAGGATGTAGAAAAGAAGAAGAAAAAGTAAAGAAAATTAATAATAGTAGATTCGGATGAAGAAGAAGAAGAAATTCCAGAAGCTTTGAATCAGAAAGAAGTTGAAAATCAAGAAGTTGTGGATGGAGAGAAAGAAAGACTGGAAAATGCCAGAAGAAGAGAAATTTCTCTTGGGAAGGCAAAGATTGTGGAAGAGAAGAAGAACAAGAAGCAGAAAAGACTTGAGGCTAAATTTGAAGCTCTTCAGAAGATGTCCAAAGGTATACATCTTTCTGAACCTGTCTCTGCATCTGTTTTACATTCAGAATCTGTACCAACAGAAGTTCCGGTTAACCCTCAACCAGAAATTCTACCAGAAACAACCCCAACAGAATCACCTCAACTCATCCATGTTCACACACCTCCTTCTTCTCCCCAAACCAATGTTCTTACCCCACCTTCTTCACCTATCACAAATGTTCTCATTCCTTCTTCTCCACCCACAACCAATGTTGCTTCTGACCATTCGTTTGAAACCCTCATTCTTAACATTCAACCCCTTCAAACCCTCTTTCCTCCTCACTCAAATATCTCCACTTCTCAACCTCCTCCTCATGCAAACTATGAACCCATTCCTTCTCCCTCACAAAATAATCCCTCCATCTCTGACCTTCCAGATTCTGCATCACATGAGCAATTACTTCGTGATTGCAACTACACACCCAAGCCTCGTCCTGAACCTGAGTTAGTGGTGTTAGAATTTGAGAATGAAGCAGAATCATCTCTTTGTCTCGATAGGGATCCTCAACCCTATTTCCTTCTGAGACCAGATTTTGCCATCACCAGACTCAAATCCCGCCGGGAATTTTCTGTTGGTGTACATTTTGAATTGTTAAATCTGAGATTGCAGACAGATTTAGAGACTTTGAAGGCAGCACATCATGCCAGGATGGATGATGTTGAACTCAGGAATCTCTGGAGGATGTTCAGAACACAGATGAACTATGAGTTATGGAAGCTTCAGAAGAAATGTGAAGCAGAAGCTCCTGGTCATCTTGGAATTCTGAGATCCTATGATGAGTTCTGGAATAGTCCCCTTGGAGGCAGGCATTGTTTTGAAGAGAAAGCTTTTGTTGATGAACTGGCAGAAGCTTCAGAAGCTGAACAAGAAGCACACTCTTGGGAGATTATGGTGTGGAAGCCTAAGTTTCATGTTCTGACTGGAGACTTCCAATGGTTATTCAACTGGTTAAGAATGAATCCTTCGGAGGAAGCACCAGATATGGTTATTCCTGAAGTTGTCTACCCTTCAGAAGTTGCTGCTCCCATTCCTCCAAAGAATCTTGCTGAGATTCTTCAATCCTTGGAGAATGAAGATTCTGAGATCCCTGATCCAGAATTTGCTGAAGTTGTTTCTGAGTCAGACTCAAATGTTGAGATGGAAGATGCTGAGAATCATCCTGCTAAAGATGATATTGTCACTTTAGATGCCGTTGCTAGTAATGCTATCCTTCTGAATGATAGTAGTACATCTTCTTCTGCTGCACCCTCCGCTCTGATGAACACTATCAAGGCTCTTCAACAGAATCAAGATGTTCTTGCTTCTCGCCTAGATAAGCATGATCAAGCACATGAAGAATTCAGAAACTTCATGAAGAAGCTGAATGAAAGCACTGCTGGGATTCACGACATGTTGGCCAAGATTATGTCTAAGCTAGGCTAGTCGTAGTCTTTTTGTGTCTTAGTTGTCTCCTTGTTCTTGCATTTGTCTTCTTGCATCTCCTTTTGTATCTTCTGATAATTCTTCTGATGAAATCAATGAAAATTATCTTCTCTTCTCTCATATTGTTTGTTTTTCATCTGAATCTTTTATGCTTTTTGATGTTATGACAAAAAGGGGGAGAAAATGTGATAAATGATCTGATTTATATTATCAGTTGCTGGGAGTAAGTCTCCATATTTCTAACAAAATTTGCAAGTTCTATGTCTTTGAGTGTTTTGCAGGATTGAAGACATTCTAAAAAGCTCAACATGAGAAGCAAAGACATGGTGAAAAGAAATTCTATATAGAAACAAGCTCATGGAAATTGAAGCAAGCTGAGTGCTGTGAAGCTTCAAGATTAGAAGCAAGAAGGAAGAGTGTTATGATATTCTTGTGATAGAATATGCTCTAACACATTCTTACTCTTTATATGTTCTGATACATTTTTTCTATGTGCTCTGATACATATTTTATGTTCTGATGCATTTTATGTGTTCTGATACATAGTATATGCTCTGAAACATATTTTATGTTCTGATTCATTCATGCTCTGACTTTTGTCGTTTAGTTTGTTCTGAAACATTTTAGGATGTAGAGATGCTCTAATGATGCTCTGGTACATTCAACAATGTTCTGATACAATCTAGCATGCAATGATTCAAGAAGAAATTCAAAGCTCTGAAGCTGTCCTATGGAAGCAAAAAAAGCAGAAGCTCTGAATGTTCTGAAGATCTAAGCATATGTGATCGTCTCAACTGAAATGGAAAATACTCAGGGAAGTCCTTTATTTATAAATTTCTTCTAGTATTTATTTCAGGGGGAGATTATTTATCTCAAGGGGAGATTGTTAATCTCAGGGGGAGACATATTCACACATTATGTTTATATGCTTATGCTATAACTGTGTAATTGTCTTTAGCCGTCTGATATTCTGATTGCAAATTCATATCATTTATATATGTTTTTGTCATCATCAAAAAGGGGGAGATTGTTAGAACAAGATTTGTTCTGATCAATATTCTTAGTTTTGATGATAACAATGTATATGAATTTTGCTTGAGATAATGTGGTACTCTAATTCTATGCAATTTCCATTTCAGGAAATATATAAAGAGTATGCACAAAATCAGCGCAAGAAGCACTGACTCAGAAGGTTCAAGTATGCAACATCAGAACATGCTCTCGCAAGAAATCACAAGATGGTCAAGCAGAATCAGAACATGGTCTATTGAAGCATCTGAAGAACTTGAGATCAGAAGCAGAAGCACTGAAGTTCTCATGGTATCACGCTAGAAGCACTTCAAGGTCAGAAGACAGGAAGATGCTCTGCACCAAGCTGTTTGACTCTGATGATATTCAAACGTTGTTTATACAAACATCAGATCAGAAGCAAGTACAAGATGGCAGGCTACGCTTACTGACAAAAGGAACGTTAGAAGCTATTAAAGGCAACGTCAGTTACAGCAGCAAAAGCAAGGCTCGAGGTAGTTGACAAAAGAGTGAAACATTAAATGCAATGCTGTACGGATCACGCAATGCATTAAATGCTCCCAACGGTCATCTTCCCAAACGCCTATAAATAGAAGTTCTGATGAGAAGCTAAAAACAACACTTTGCGTAAACATACAGAAACGCTGTCAAATTCTAAAAGCTCTCAAACTTCATCTTCAACATCACTTCATTACTATTGTAATATCTTAGTGAGATTAAGCTTAAACTTAAGAGAAAAATCACAGTTGTGATAATAGCTTATTAAGAAGCATTGTAACTCTTATAAGAATTTGTTTACATTCATTTGTAAGAACTAGAGGAGATCAAGTTGTGATCGGATTCTCTAGAAAGTCTTAGAGGGTATCTAAGCATTGTGTTCCTAGAGTGATCAGGTTGTGATCAGAATACTCTAGAAGACTTAGAGGTTATCTAAGTGGAAAACCATTGTAATCTTGTGTGATTAGTGGATTAAATCTTCAGGTGAGGTAAATCACTCCAAGGGGGTGGACTGGAGTAGTTTAGTTAACAACGAACCAGGATAAAAATCATTGTGCAAATTGTTTTTATCTTAAGAGTTTTTAAAGCTACACTTATTCAAACCCCCCCTTTCTAAGTGTTTTTCTATCCTTCAAATGGAGCTTTTAGTAGACCGAGCTCACAAACCAAATAGAGATTTTAATTTGGCTAATCTCAAGAATCAAACATAGATTTTAACTGGTTATTCTCAAGAACTAAGAAAAAAATTCCTTTATTGATATTATAAAAGAGATGATACACTTTTTAGTAAATTAAATTTATTCCACATCACCAGAAATCATAAATATTTCTCACTCTCTAATCACCAAGGCAACTTTGTGAAGAAATAGAAAAGATAACATAGAAGAGAGTATAAATGAGAAAGAATATATTAAATTTCAAGTTTAAAGAAAAAGGGAGGAGAATCCCTCTATTAATAGGATAAAAATTTTCTCAAAAAGGAAAAAATATCTATGAGTTTCAAAGAGATGACAACCCTACTCCCAATATAAAAACCCTACAACAGTTATGTGTCTTAATCGATTAAGAGTTTGTTTTTGAAAGCTTGGTATTAGTCCTTGCGATTGACTAATACTTCTGAATCTATCCTACTACCAACTAGCGGAGAGCCTAATTAAAGCCAAGGTAAAACTCTATATGGTCTGGCCTAACACAGAGATTGTTAGCATCCAGCGAGACTCGAACTTGAGACCTTGAGAGGAGCACACTCTCAATACCTAAGTCTTCACCAATAGGGCAACCCCTAAGGTTAATTAAGAGTGTTTTTAATCAATTAAAAGTATTTCAAATTGATTAAGGATTCTTTTTATTTTCTCTAATCGATTGGACTATTTCCTTAATCGCTTAGGTAGTGTACAAATGCTTCCAAAATGATTAAGAGCACTCTTGGTCATTTCCATGTTAACCTTGATACTTATTCCATAGGTTTTAAGGTGTTTTTAGTAAATTTATAGAATTTTAAAACATTTTTGTTAGGTTTTGGTTTGTTAGCTGCATTTTGGTAAGACAATAAGTTCAAAAAGATGTTGGACAAGATGCCGTGACATGTTGCTATGATATTGCAGCCTGTGTTATTTCTATTTCTAGAAGATCTGTTTTTACTATTCCATAAGATTCATGGATCAAGCAGCACATTGAAGATTGGATTCTCTAAAGATTTGTTTCAAAGTTTTAGAGATAACATAATATTTGGTTTGCTTGATTGGATGTCAAAACCTTTTTCCTTGCATTTGAAGATTTGATTAGATATGATTTGATTTGCAGAAGGTTATAGCTAGATTGAATATCTAAGCCCAAGCACTGCAATGGCTTATAAAAGGAGACGTCTAAACCTAATAAGATCACGAAGCTATGGAATAAAGATTAGTATCTTTTAGGGTTTCGTCTGTTATTTCTGTAAGTCACTCATGTATCATGTTGATACATAGAGTTTGACTGATTGTTCATTATTCATTGTGATTCACTCATGAGATTTTAAGCAAGAGTGGAATCTATTTTATTATAAGTGTGTTCTTCTGTCAATTGTTATTGTTGACAATTACAACTGTTTGATAGTGGGAAGTGAGAGGGGGTTCTCATATCTAGGAGTGTCCTAGGTATAAGTTGCATAAGGTAGTGATTAGGTGATAAGTTGTAAACTAGGGTTTTTTAAGCTTTGAACTAATACTATCATAATGGATTTGCTTCAAGGCTTGGATGCCCCCAGAGTAGGTGAGTTGCACCTAACAAAGTTAACAATTGATTGTGTCTTTTACCTTATTCTATTTACTTCTGTATATTTTCTGGTACTATGGACAAAGATAGAGGTTTCACAAATAGATTACTTCTTGGGATGGCACCAACTATGACTACTAGAAAACATGTAAGTTGGCCTTACTAAAATCTATGGATAACAAAACATGGAAAGATGTCATAAAGGTTAGAAACATCCTGTTTTGTCATACAAGGATGGGAAGGACACTATTTAATTAAAGCCAGAAGAAGACTAGTCTAAGTTAATAAATATTGGTACTATGGCCAAAAATGCATGGGAAATTCTTAGAACCACTCATGAAGGCACATCAAAAGTTAAAATGTCAAGACTTCAGCTTCTCACTTTCAAATTTGAGAATCTCAAAATGAGGGATGATGAGTGTATTCAGGACTTTCACATGAGTATACTTGATATTGCCAATTCATCTAGTGTCTTGGGAGAAAATATGTTAGAAGAAAAACTGGTTAGAAAAATTCTTAGATCCTTGCCTAAGAAATTTGACATGAAGCTCACAGCTATAGAAGAAGCTCAAGACAACTGTAACATGAAAGTGGAAGAACTTATGGGATCTCTTTTGATCTATGAACTGGCTATTAGTAATAGATCTAAAAAAAGAACAAAAACATAGCCTTTATCTCCAATATTGATGATAAAGAGGCTCAATTTGATTTGAAGATTGATGAAGGAATTGCATATGCTATTGTAACTCTTGGGAGACAATTCAATAAGGTGTTGAAGAACATGGATAGTAAGACAGGACAAAATGGTAAGAACATCTCTCTCAACATCAACAATAACAGTAATTCCCAAAGGATGGAGGAGATGATACATTAAGGAAGTAGTGTTCAATGTTTTAGGTGTGAAATATGTAGTTACATTAGATCAGAAAGTCCCACATATCTCAAAAACCACAACAAAGGTTTGAATGCCTTGTCTGAATAGGAGAATCGTGAAAGTGAGTCTAACTATAGAATTGCTAAACATGTTGCAGTCCTCACTGGTATATGTAAGTCTGATGAAGACCCATGTGATGAGAATGTCTCTTATGAAGAATTTATTGATTCCTACAAAGAGTTGTGTGCCAAAAGTGAATAAGTATGTAAGAAATGTGAATAACATAAGAGAATCATAGCTCAACTGTAGGTTGAAAATGAGAAGTTGTTATCTAGTGTCTCTGGTCTTCAAGATGAGGTTACCCTGTTGACTTCTAAACTTGAATATATGACCAAATTTGTAAGAATGTTAAATAATGGGTCTGATAGGCTGGATGCAATTCTTCAAGTTGGAAAAGGGGATGGAAACTCAACATGCATATGTTTTAATTACCAATCTCAAGATAAACAAGGAAAAATCCATGTGAATAAATATGAGCCCAAGATGCCCGAACAAATGTTACAACATCCTACCAGACATCAAGAAACTTAAACTGAAGTCAAATTCTTGCCTTGGACATGTCATGATTATGGAAAATATGGTTATATAAATCCTTTATGTTATAGGTTTTATGGGTATCCAAAGTGTTCAACACAACCTAGGACTAATCATGGGATGATTAAAACTAAAAAGAAATGGAAACCTAAGACTACCAATTATGGTCTCATAGTCAATATTCCTTGTAGAACTCCATCTAAAGAAGATTGTCATTGTGACAGTGGATGTTCTAGACATATGAAAGGGGTTAGCAAGGATTTAGAATACTAGAAGGCTTACTCCTCAAGATTTGTCACATTTGGTGATGGAGAAAAAGGTAAAAACAAAAGAATAGGAAAGTTAGCTAGTGCTAGACTTCCTATACAGGATAATGTGCCTCTTCTACAAGGGTTAACTACTAATCTAATTAGTGTTAGTCAGTGATGTGATAAAGACCTAAAGATAAATTTCACCAAGTCAGAATGTGTAGTAACTAATGAGAAGAATGTGGTCCTAATGAAGATGTCAGAAACAAAGGCAACTTATATCTATGGGTATCTCAAGATTCTACTTTCCCATCCACATGGTTAACATCCAAGGAAACAGATGTTAACCATCTCAGATGGACCAAAACTACGAGTGTCTAAGTTTTTGTGTTTCTAAAGTTGAAGAAAAAAAATGTTCTCAATTGGATTGGATGAATCCAAGGTTAAAAGAGTATAATGTCAAACATGATGTCTTGACAGCATATTGTGATACTCTTGAACATATGGTCACCAAGAAACAACAGTAAGATACATTCACTAAAATTTTGAAAATAAATTAGCTTGTGAGTTTAAGGGAAAAAATGGAAATTTATATTTTTGAAAAAATGTGGCAATTACTATTGAGGTTACGTTTTTTTCCTCAGTAAAAAAACGTTTCAACATATCTCGTATGCTCTCTCATTCCCCAACCGTTTCAAGTTCAAGCAAAACTCAATATGAAAAAATCTTCCGGTTCAAGATCCAACAAGGACTCAATCAACATCTTCACAAAAATGATATTTGTAACACCCTTGTAAACCCCGCGGA
Organism: Vicia villosa; assembly: GCF_029867415.1. Taxonomy (NCBI): domain Eukaryota; kingdom Viridiplantae; phylum Streptophyta; class Magnoliopsida; order Fabales; family Fabaceae; genus Vicia; species Vicia villosa. Next base: position 50,253,503 of record NC_081186.1, read on the forward strand.
AAATTAACATTAAAATCAGAGTAAAACATGAAGAAGGGTATTACGACGCCAACAAAATAAACAAATATTCATGTCATGCCATAAAGGAACGATAAACCAAAAATTATTCAGGTAGCATGTTAACACAGCGGAATATTCTTAACAACTGAATAATCAAACATCTGGAGTCGAAGACTCATAATTCAACTGTAAACCATAAACAAAACAGAAGTCTATCAGCCAATTCTAAAATAACGTTCCCGGTGTTACACGACCGGAGCATGACACAGACCCAACTGACTCTAACGAACTACTTGATGAGCTAATCCTCACCAAGTACACAAGCTACTCCTCAATCTGAAAAATAACAACAGTAAGGGTGAGTTTCATTCGCATTAACAAATGTTATAGGAATATAAACAATACAACTTCATCCATACATTATTCACCCAAATCAATTATATTAAGATAATATAGCAACATTCGTCAATTACAGTCATTCATACCAAAATACACACAAATTATAACATTGGACAACTTCCATTCATGTTACAATTATACACAACAACCTAATGCAATGCAACTAAATGCATGTGGTACCAAACATGGGATAACCCATCTCACCGATCCACCACCATAAAGATTCGGCTACTTCTCTCACCAATTCCACACAATGGGAATTAGCTACCGCTGTCCCACCACCATAAGGGATACAACCCACAATATGATTATGAAATGCATGCATCACATACCGCATGCTAATCATCAACACCAAACAACTGAACAATCATAATCATCAACCGATGCAATAACAATATAAGCCACCACAACCAATTAAATCAAGTGTTTTAAATTAAATTCGAGTCAGAACTCAAAACACTATTTTATTGCATAAATCGCTTAATTAGCTTGGTTCGCGGCGCGAAATGAGCGTTCCAAAAATCCTTGGCTCTCTGCCAAGCTATTCGCGGCGCAAACACCTGTACGCGACGCGAAATGAGAAAAATTTACGCCTTCGCGGCGCCAACACGGGTACGCGGCGCGACCTGTGCGTATCACAACATCCTGGCGTTCTACCCACCTGTTCGCGGCGCCAACCCTGTGCACGCGGCGCCAACCGGCGATTTCAGAAACCCCAACCTGCAGAAAACAGCATTCTATACCTCCCAAATGCTCTCAAATCATACCAGTACGAATTTCAGAAAAATGAACCACACATACAACATAAATTGCACGTTTACACATACTTCTAATCATGTTTAACATCATTATTCAACACCAATCATCATTCACAACCTAAATTGAATCAAAGTTCTATAAACCCCAAAACCCCAAACCCGACATACAATCCAATTCGGAATCCTAACATACAAATTCTATTGAATCATTCATACAACCCATAATAGAGGTTAATGAGAAGAATCCCCCCTTACCTCGATGTCGAATTCTTGGATGCCCTTGCTCTTCACACTTGCTCTTCTCCCAATTTCACGTTCAGCTCTTTTCTTCTCCTTTTTGGTTCTCTTTTCACAAAATCCTCCTCTTTTCTATTTTATTAAAAATATAACCTTGTTTTAGCAAAAGGCTTTGCAATTGACACACCCCCCAATTGCTACTTGCGACACTGGCCCATTAGCCTCATCAATCCATATTTCTCAAATAATTCAATTAATTCTATTATTTAATAAAAAAATTAATTAAATTAAATAAAGAAATTTATGGGGTGTTACAATATTCCTCTCACCACTGTTCCTTCAAGTATCCCAACAAAGAGAAGGAAAAAGTCATCTGCTGTGAAAACGGGTTCACCATCTAAAGTAAGTAAAGCTTCTCCTTTTGTGTCTTTCCAAAAGAAAACTAGTAATAATAGGATTGATAAGCCCAATGTTGCTGTCAAGAAACCTCATTCTATGACCAATTTATACACTGATCCTGTTGAAACCCCGAATGTTGAACCTAATGCTGTAACCTCCACCAAGAAATTTAATGTTAATAAACCTGAAAGTAATCTTAGTTTGAATTCTGTTGATACTGTCTCAGTTGATAAAATTATTCGAAGGTTAATCTCAAGTTTCTTGGGTATTTACCCTAATGATGTGCCAAATGTTACAACATTCATGGCCTAACCATATCATCCCACGCAAGAACCTGACAAAAGAAATGGTTCCATTGAGGGTTCTGAAAATCCTCAAGTGGAAAATGTTGTAGAGGATGTTGTAGATCATATGTTTATGGAAGGGGAAAGAGGCTCTTTTGACAAGGAAGAAGAAAACATTACCGTGAACAATGGTCAGAATACTGATATTGTTGTTGTTGATGAATTGGACACTGATGATGAGCTAATTTTCTAAGAGATTGACTCCTGAGATAGCTAAATATTATAGAGTAGAAAAGGAAAGGTTGTCAAATCCACAAGCAACCTTCAAAAGACTCCCAAGAAGAGTCCTGCTGTTGGACCTGTTAAGAAGTGGAGTAAGTTGTTACTCCTGTTGTCAAGAAAAAGTCATTGAAAAGGAAGAAAGTTTCTTCTAGGTCTCATAATTTTGACTATGATGTCGAACTTGATGTTCAAGACATAATACTATCAAAAATCAAGAAAGTATCTAGGAAGAAGATTCCAACTAATGTTCCTGAAGTTCCAAATGACAACATTTCTCTGTGTGAAGAATGTTTAGAAGTGGAAGTTTGTCTACCAAAGAAGGTTGGCGTTGGAAATGGAACTTGGCAAGGATGCCTTTGAGTTCAAAGAAGTATTAGCCTTAGTTGAAGTAGCTGGGTTAATAAAGAGTGTGACTGGTTTTGGAAAATTTTAGGAGATGCTTGTCAAATAATTTCTTGTTAATCTCTCTGAGGATTGTGACAACAAAAGGAGTAAGGAGTACTGAAAAGTTTATATTAGAGGAAAATGTGTGGATTTTTCTCCAGAAATAATTAACAGATTTTTGGGTAGAAGTGAAGAATAACAAGCTGAAGTGGAGGTATCTTATAATGTCATTTGCAAGGAAATTACTGCAAATCAGGTTAAGGAATGGCCACGAAAAAGGAAGTTGTCAGCATGATGCTTAAGTGTGAAATATGCAGTGCTTCATAGGATTAGAGCAGCCAATTGGGTTCCAACCAATTTTACTTCCAACATTTATATTAGTTAGGGTAAGTTCATTTATATTATAGGGACTAAAACCAAATCAGACAAGGAAGCTGGCAAGTCAACCTCAAAGGAAGTTCTGATTTATGAACTATATGACACATGCAGAGCTTTACATAATATTATAAAGATCTGCACCGAAAGAAAAATCAGGCTTGAAAAGTTAATAAGTTCTTTGGATGAAGAAAAGGATGTGGCAGATGGTGGTGAAGAAGGTCCAGAAGAAGAAGAAGAGAATGATGAAAATGAAGAGGGTGATGAAAAAGAAGAGACAACCAGAAACATGGTGCTTAAGGAGCTGTGTTCTCCTTAGTTGTAATATTTTAACAAATATAGTACAATGTTCCTTTGATTGCTATGGTTTATAATTGGATGTTGTTTATTTGTGCTTCCATTATTAGTGCTTCCACCAATGATTGTTTGTTTTCATCTGCTTTTGTTTTCTTCCATCAGTGGATTATGCTTGGATTAGATTGTGTGCTTCCAACTTCATTTTAAATTTTACTCTATTTTTGTTAATTTTTGGCTAAAAAGGGGAAGTAAAGTGTGTTGTTAGTCTTTTAGGAGTAAAGAATGTTGTCCTGATGTCATGTCAAATATCTTGACATGTTGATGAACATTGTGATAAGACTGTACTACTGCTTAGGATGAGTAGTCTTTGGTTTTTTTCTTTATAGTTGCTTGCTATATATGCAACTATTTAGGGAGGGCATGATTGCCTGTCATGCTTAATCTGAACTGCTTTTGCTACTACTGCTGATATGTGTGAACTTAGACAGATTATGATTATTTGGATGTTCCCTTAGGGGGAGTTTTGGCTCGGGAGTACTGTGACAGGGGAGCATAGTGCTTGTATATTGTGTTGCTGGTTCTGTGATGTCAGACAGGATGCCATGATATCTAATCTCTAGAAATTTCTGGAGTGTGAAGGAATTGTAATCTATGGTAATTTGTGTGTGAAGCTGGGTCTCTCTATAACACCCCCAACTCTATACTAAACAAATAAGGCATACATTTGCGTAAATCAGAGTAAAGAAGCATGCATCTCACGAGGGCGTTACACATATTTCAAAATAAAACAAACATTTTATCTTTAAACATGCAATGGTCATTTCCAAATAACACGGGATTTAAAACAACATGCAAATCACAGCGGAATAATCATCTCATCAAATAAATGGTAAAGTCGAATGATTCCCATACATCATCCACCATATCTCAACATCTCGGCTCAAGGCCATTCATCAACAAAATAATGTATTCAAATACGAAATACAGTACAAGTAAACAAATATCTTATAACAACGAGTCATAAAATATAAACCCAACCCCATGTGTTACATATGACCAGAGCACAAGTGACTACTTAGTCACGACACCTTACAAAGATCTAAATCTCTAAGCTAAGCCTCCTTCGAAGCATCACTATCCACGAAACCTGCACGTTACCAACAAAGGATAACATTCAAACAGAAGGGTGAGAATTCAACTTCTTATAGATAAACATAATATGGGAAATGTAAGACACAACAAGAATACATTTCAAGAATTCATCACTCTTCACATAAACATACATCATATGCAATTAATCAAGATTCACATATTCATGTTATACTACTTAGCTCATTCAATTCCACATAATCAAACATGATTTCTAAACAATGTACATAATCATGTTTCACCAACATGTGGATTCTAAGTACATATCATTTTCGACAACATTCACGAAGTAAAAATTGAATTCAAACATAATCATATTCTAAATATATAAGTTATCATCACATAATCACATATACATGTTTTTCCAAATATATAGTCATGTATAAGATTCACCGATATATCGCAAGTATGAACATATATCACCAAATGCGCATATTTATCTCTATCCCATTTAACAAAACATCATAGAATATATTTACGTCATTGGAATCGTATCATTAATACTACAAGTATACATGTAACCACCTCTCTTACACATGTATCATCCTCAATCAAACATGATTCACATATCGACACATATATACATATATCATTAGTACATATAAATTAACATCTACATCACATATGTTTCAATCACATATATCACATTCATAACACAACAACTAATTCGTATCAAATGAATCACAAATCCACATATATGCATATCCACCAACATCATTCCACACAATTCATATCACATAAATCACACCAACAACAACATTTCATACCGACACGTGCGACTCAAGTGTGACTCAATGCGATATGCATGTGGATCCCTCCGTTATCATTTTCGGTCACGCCGATTGCCACTCTCTACGGACAAGATAACCACCTCAAAGCCCCATACTCGTTAAGATTTCAAACCCCATACTCGTTAGGTTTGGGACAAGCAAATAATCTTCGCAAGATTACCCGACATTGCCACTTTCAAAGACTCATGCTTGTGTACGTGTGCAACAAAACAAGACTCATGCATTTAAGACGATCTCTCTATCTCTTAAACTACGCAATCACATCTTTACAACTTTGCACAACATTACACAACATGACTTTCAATCCAATATCACACATCAATTAGCATTTATCAATCAATCACATAGTTCATGACATTAACATCTCATAAGGCATCCATGAACATTAGTCATACAAGATTCATCCATAACATACACATATAACTACATGTTATTTTCAATTAACATCATAATTAAATTAAACAAATGCCAATCAACCCTACTCTATCGTGTAGAAAATCTCATTAGCTTCCTAACGCTTCGAACGGCGCATAAAATGGAGTTACGGATCAAAAGTTATGGTCTTTACAAAATCTGCTCAAAATTGAACCTCTAGGTCGACGCAAACTCAGTTAGGTCGACTCAAAACTCCTCTAGGTCGACCTAACGGAAGGAAAAATAGATTTTTGGCATTCTGGACTATTTAGGTCGACTCAGGTTCTGCATAGGTCGACCCAGGCTGCGTGAAAACTCAGATTTCACCATTTTTCTTCCCTAATCCCCTCATACAACACCCATTAACCCATGTACAATCCCTACATCAATTGAAAACAAATTTTGCACATATAAAAGGTTCCTAAACATGTTCCTAACCATGGGTCATCCATACAACACATTGAACATGAACAAATCACAAAATCCAATTGGTTTCACATAAACCTTATCATTTTCTAAATTCATGAAATGGAAGAATAGAAAGCATACACAACATTACCCAATCATATAAACCTATAAGAACTTGGATTCAAACCCTTACCTCTTGAATTTCTCCTTCTAACTTCAAGAAATCTACAATTCCTCTTCTCTTGTTCTTTCTCCTCTCTTCTCTTCTCTTCTCTTCTTTTCCCCAAATTGTGTTATCTCTAAAACCCTAGTTTTCCTCTTCTTACTATATTTCTCTTAATGGGCTAGTTATGTTATTACCCACCCATCCAATTATTAATTAGGCCCAATACATAGCATACTACTAATAACTTAATTAAATCATAAAACACAAATATGCATATAATTAGATATTTTAATTAATTAGTAATACCACATAATAATTAAATAAACAAATAATTAATAAAACACACAAATAAGATAATAAATAAAATATCTAATAAAATCGGGCTGTTACAACTCTCCCCCACTTAAAAGATTTTCGTCCTCGAAAATTCTCTTCAAGCAACTAACCCCAAGTACAAATCCTTCATTCAACCTTCAAGTACCTTCACTTCTAATCTCAAATCACTCCGCGAACTTCTTCAGAACCCAAAATAAAACTTCGGAGTTGTATCCAAAACAATACTTGACGGAATACCATACAAACACACAATCCTCTCGGTGTACAACTTAGCAAGTCCTTCCATCAAATAATCCATCCTTATCGAAATAAAATGAACACATTTGTCCGTCTATCCATAATAATCCAAATCGCTTCACATTTACTCGACGTTTTCAACAACCCGAAACAAAATCCGTAGAAATATGATCCCACTTCCACTGGGGAATAGATAATCGTTGTACCAACTAAACGGTTTCTGACAAGTCCAACTCAAGTACACAATTCCGCCATATCCCTCTTCATAATTTACCACTAAACATTTTCCTCAAATCTCGTTACATTTTAGTAGCATTATGATGTATACTCAAACCATTACGATGTCCTTCATTCACAATTCTCTTTTCCAACTTCGAAGTATCAGAAATGCAAACTCGATCACGTCCTTCATGACTCTAATCTCGTCAATCTGAAAGTGATTACCTTTACCTTAATTAATCCATGCCATCTCGTCAACCAATTGCAATCCAATTTCTGACTCTCTCTAATCTCGTTAAGAACACCAGACGTAGGCTTCAACATACTAAGCTTAACGCAAGAAGACGTCGCTTCACAACCAAACTCAAATCTCGAAAATTGTTCCAACAATTTTCAACTCTTGAATCCTCAACATAGAAATATGCAATGATTTCCTACTCAATGCATCGGCTACAATGTTCTTTTTTCCAAGATGGTAATTTAAACCAAAATCCTAATCTCTCAAGAATCTATCATCTTCTTTACTTCATTCTCAACCCTTGTAGTCACTACGCACCTTAATTCTCGATCCAAACAATAATGTCTCTTATGTTCCAAAACAAACACAACGACATACAACTCCAATGTATACATCGAATAATTCTTATCATGAACTTAAAATTACCTTGAAGTATAAACTACCACTTGTCGATATCTACATCAACTCACCACATCTCGAATCTCATATCCAAGAAAATTCACATATTCCAACCAAAACTCACATTCAGAAGGCTCCGCACAAACTTATTTTCTTTCAACATCCATTACACAATCCTTAATGTTCAGTGTGTTCATTGCCCCTCTTGGAATCAAAACATCCTTAAAACATTACCTCATTAGGACATTCCTTCTTCTTACTCGATGAAACAAGTGCAACTTGTCATACCCCAAAATTTGCCCTCCTATTCAATCAAAGGTTCCTCAATTTCCCAAGAGTACTCGTGACAAAGCTCCTCATAATCCAAAGTCTCCAAAAATAGGGTTTGCAGTTTATCAAAGGATTTTGAATCTCTGAGGCCTCAAATGGATCTCAAGGTGTCACATATGTCTCAAGGTATATCCATGCCAAAAGACAAGCTTCTATTCTCAAGGAAATTTCATCCTCTACAACTTTGATGTTGGTCCCAAGATCAAGAAATGCACCATTTGGGAGATATGGTCAAAGAGATTATAGGTCCCCCAGAAAAGTCAACAAAAACACCTTTTGGGTCAAAGCTCATAACTTGAGCATAGAAAATTCAATAGAGATGAAACCAAAAGGTCATTTAGAGGATTCTTTGAGCTTTCCAAAAAGTATTAGAACATGGTCATATGGCAAAGATTGAAGGAGATACAAGGTTTGGAAGTTGGTCGATTTTCAAGGGAAGAGCAAAGTACTAATTGGCAAATTCTCAACTTTTAAAGCAAATGGGCCTAAGTATTTGCTTCTAAATGTTCTTGTGATGATATTTAGGGCCCATATTTCCACTTCTCCACTTTCCATGATTTTTCTCATTTTTACTTTGAATTATATACTTTTAATTCAATTAAAAAAACAATTAAATCATGAAATTCATTTAGGAGATGCATGGTCATAATTTGTTATGAGATTTATGTCACAAAATAATATGTAAATCAAGAAGAATTTGTGGAAATAGGTTTAGGAAAAATATGGCGCAAGAATAGAAATATTATACACATATTCACTTAAATTTCCAACTCTCCAAAGACTCAAGGTCCAAGCCCATGTTTAACCTAATACCATTCACATATATGGTAAAAACACTCAGTCACAAAGGGGGGACGGGAGGAGCAAGGTCATTAGGGTTTCCAAAACTCCAAACTTCAAGGAAACTAGGGCACAAGAATTCTTCGTGCACAGTCCTGCTTAACGGATTCTAGGGGTATCATCATCCTCCTGAGGTATCAAGGAGTGGAACCAAACAGTTTGCACACCTCGAAACAACCCAGAACCCCGCCACCGAAGTTACACCGTTTTGGTAAAGTAAGAGATCCCTAACCAATGATTCACATGATATAAACTGATCTAATTCATTCGTTCATGTTTATGATGTTGTTTAGGGTCAGTTCAACGCTTTGTTTTTGATATTTAACGCAAGGAGGGTTATGTGCCATTGTTAGGGCATTAAGTTCGTGAGTCCTCAAAACCCTATATGCAAGGCGTTTCAGACCATAATAATGCCATAATCGGACTCGCAGCCCCCAAATTAGTAGGACTGGGTGGTTTCTTTTGCTTTCGAATCGTTTTTTTGCAGGTTTGATTGGTGATGCCGTCGGAGAAGAAAACCGCCTTCACTGTTCCGGCGGCGGTGAATCTTGGGTCTTCAGTGGACTGCGTGCGTGGCGTGTTCCAGGATTTCCATTCGCCAGTCAAATATTCCCAGGCTCTCTCTCTTAACGTGACTGGGTAGTCAACCAGGATGGGGCCCGCGCGTTGATTCTTTGTACATTGTTTAATAATTGTTTTTTTAATTATTCTGTCTATTTATTTAACAACTAGAGCATGTAGTACAAATGGTTGGAAAGTGAGAGACGGAACCTTGAAGTTGCCGGTTCGATCCCCAGCGCCTTCAAGAGACATTTTCACTTATTTTCTGCGTATAGATCCTGTGCATACCTCCTCACCAAACACACCATACACCTTCACGTCAAGACCAGCAGATCACTTCAAGACCAGATCTAACGCATCAGATTGAAGGATCACCATATTCCTTCAAAAAGCCACCCTACAGGATCAGCACCCAGGTTCTTAATTGTTCATTTATTTATTTATTTGTTTAATGATGTAATTAAATTAATATATTTTTATGGTATATGGTTTAATTTATTAAATTAAATTAATAATATATTTAAATTAGGATTAGGGTTATAATTAGGAGTTTAGAATTATTTATTCGATTATTCGACTTTATTGATTTAATTAATTTTAATTATTAAATCACACAAACCCTTAAAGGTTAAGTATTAGGATTTGCCCGATCCCATTGCCCATTTGGCGAAACACTAACCTTCGATTAATTCTCTCTTCGACCCGACTAAATCTATTAGTCGCATTAGACGAGAGATGAAAAAATACATAAAATCCAAAACACATTTGATTTGCTGCCCGCGACGATCAATCTATCGATCTGAGTAACCAGCAATGCCCCTTAATCCGTTAGCTATACTGACCAAATCTATTGGTCACCGCATCTAACGGTGCCATATTAAATCAGGGTTGTACACCCAAACAGTGAAAACACATCAAACCACAAACCACAGATTTTCATCTCTTCAATACTGCGAAACTACGAAGGTAATTCAAAATACCTTTTCAAAACTGCGAAACGGTAATTCAAAATACCGTCAACACACTCATATCAAATTCTAAGGCGTACAATCCTGTGCCCGAACTACGTTGACTCTGATTCTCCCTAAGGAGATACGTAGGCACTTGGATAACCAAGGTGAGTCCCCCTCCCTAAAGTCTCAATTTTTCCCCTATTCAATTCCTTAGCTATTATCTTAAACATTTTAGCCATAAGCCTTTACCTTAGATTCAAAACCTTAGGAAAGGGTTGAGGGTGCCTAACACCTTCCCTCGACCTGATTATAATAACTTACCCAGATCTTTATACTGCATAGGGTTTCCTATTCGCCCTTCAGAATAGGTGGCGACTCTAAAAGTCTTTATTTTTAAGGCAGGTTGCTACACAACTCTATGACCATACACTTAGACATATGAACCTCTTCTCAACAACTCCTCAATTCGACTCTTCAACTTCTCCTTAGTCGCTTTACACAATACCAAGTTAGTAAGAGAAGTTTATCTCGTCCAATACGATCTCGTCTTCTATCAACAATAGATTAAGGGTGATCAAGTCCTCAATTTGTCAATAGACAGTCGACAATCATAATGAAACATAAACCATCGTTACTAAACCATAATAGTGTTCCTCCAGAACTCGCACTCGAAATTACTTAAAACACAAAGATCCAAAATTCCTCTTAAGATTACAATTACTTGCTTCAACTCCAAACAATTTATACCAAAATTCTCATCAACTTGCTCTAACAAAAATAAACTAAATCAATTCTCAAAATCTCTACCAAAGATACTCAACAGACAATTCAAATACACATAAGAAGTAGAAACAAAACTTATAGCAGGTGTATCAATAACCATACTTCTACGCATATCAGATAACACAAGATTTAACCTCTTAGCACAATCCAAAGAAATAAAAGAATGTGTTGCATTATTATCAATAATAGCAATCAAAGGTGTACCATTAATAAAGCACGTACCTTGGATTAGCCTATCATCGGTAGTGGTCTTAGCACCCGACAACGCAAGTACTTTTCCCTTCGCTTGTTCCTTATTCGGCTTATCACACTCGGTACTAATGTGACATTTCTCTCCACAGTTGTAGCAAGTCACCCTCGAACCCGCTCTACAATTAGCAGTTATGTGGCCTGGCCTGCCACACTTGGAACAAGTAGCAACCTCTTTCTTACACTCAGCAGCACGATGACCTTCAACACCACATTTGAAACACTTAAGTGGATTAGGAGTCCCTCCCCCACTTAGCTTCTTGCCAAAACCAGATTGTTTCCTCTTGATATCCTAAGGTCTCCCACTGGATTATCCTCTTCCTCGTTTCAACTTTAGAAACTCCACTTCTTTCTTCCCACGCACATCTTCTGGGAAATAGTTTTCCAAAAATGCATCACGAAAAAAAGTCCAAGTGACTTCAATACCTTCCTCATCGAATCTCTGCACAATATTAGTCCACCAATCCTCAGCTCCTTTCGTCAGCATGTGATTACCCAACAGCATCTTCTGTACATCCGTACAAATCATGATTTGAAAAATCTTTTCCATTTCTCTCATCCATGCATGTTCTTTGTCCGGTCCATAGTTTCCTTCAAAAGTCGGCGGATTGCACCTTAGGAAGTCTCCAAAAGCACATTACTCATCCTTTCCTCCATAACCGACATTCTCTTGCGGCGCTTGTCCAACCGCACCAGTCCACCACATCACCACCTCAACATTAATGTCAATATTCCTTCCTGGAGCCATTGTCCTAAGACATCCAACGACCGACAGACAAACAGTATTGATCGTGTGAGATACACAAATCCAATACAAAAAGGGATAGGAAAACATAAATGACATGGCCAACTGACGGACCGTGCTCTGATACCACTATGTAACACCCCTGACTCTATACTAAACAAATAAAGCATACATTTGCGTAAATCAGAGTAAAGAAGCATGCATCTCACGAGGGCGTTACACATATTTCAAAATAAAACAAACATTTTATCTTTAAACATGCAATGGTCATTTCCAAATAACACGGGATTTAAAACAACATGCAAATCACAGCGGAATAATCATCTCATCAAATAAATGGTAAATTCGAATGATTCCCATACATCATCCACCATATCTCAACATCTCGGCTCAAGGTCATTCATCAACAAAATAATGTATTCAAATACGAAATACAGTACAAGTAAACAAATATCTTATAACAACGAGTCATAAAATATAAACCCAACCCCATGTGTTACATATGACCAGAGCACAAGTGACTACTTAGTCACGACACCTTACAAAGATCTAAATCTCTAAGCTAAGCCTCCTTCGAAGCATCACTATCCACGAAACCTGCACGTTACCAACAAAGGATAACATTCAAACAGAAGGGTGAGAATTCAACTTCTTATAGATAAACATAATATGGGAAATGTAAGACACAACAAAAATACATTTCAAGAATTCATCACTCTTCACATAAACATGCATCATATGCAATTAATCAAGATTCACATATTCATGTTATACTACTTAGCTCATTCAATTCCACATAATCAAACATGATTTCTAAACAATGTACATAATCATGTTTCACCAACATGTGGATTCTAAGTACATATCATTTTCGACAACATTCACGAAGTAACAATTGAATTCAAACATAATCATATTCTAAATATATAAGTTATCATCACATAATCACATATACATGTTTTTCCAAATATATAGTCATGTATAAGATTCACCGATATATCGCAAGTATGAACATATATCACCAAATGCACATATTTATCTCTATCCCATTTCACAAAACATCATAGAATATATTTACATCATTGGAATCGTATCATTAATACTACAAGTATACATGTAACCACCTCTCTTACACATGTATCATCCTCAATCAAACATGATTCACATATCCACACATATATACATATATCATTAGTACATATAAATTCACATCTACATCACATATGTTTCAATCACATATATCACATTCATAACACAACAACTAATTCATATCAAATGAATCACAAATCCACATATATGCATATCCACCAACATCATTCCACACAATTCATATCACATAAATCACACCAACAACAACATTTCACACCGACACGTGCGACTCAAGTGTGACTCAATGCGATATGCATGTGGATCCCTCCGTTATCATTTTCGGTCACGCCGATTGCCACTCTCTACGGACAAGATAACCACCTCAAAGCCCCATACTCGTTAAGCTTTCAAACCCCATACTCGTTAGGTTTGGGACAAGCAAATAATCTTCGCAAGATTACCCAACATTGCCACTTTCAAAGACTCATGCTTGTGTACGTGTGCAACAAAACAAGACTCATGCATTTATGACGATCTCTCTATCTCTTAAACTACACAATCACATCTTTACAACTTTGCACAACGTTACACAACATGAATTTCAATCCAATATCACACAACAATTAGCATTTATCAATTAATCACATAGTTCATGACATTAACATCTCATAAGGCATCCAAGAACATTAGTCATACAAGATTCATCCATAACATACACATATAACTACATGTTATTTTCAATTAACATCATAATTAAATTAAACAAATGCCAATCAACCCTACTCTATCATGTAGAAAATCTCATTAGCTTCCTAACGCTTCGAACGGCGCATAAAACGGAGTTATGGATCAAAAGTTATGGTCTTTACAAAATCTGCTCAAAATTGAACCTCTAGGTCGACGCAAACTCAGTTAGGTCGACTCAAAACTCCTCTAGGTCGACCTAACAGAAGGAAAAATAGATTTTTGGCATTCTGGACTGTTTAGGTCGACTCAGGTTCTGCATAGGTCGACCCAGGCTGCGTAAAAACTTAGATTTCACCATTTTTCTTCCCTAATCCCCTCATACAACACCCATTAACCCATATACAATCCCTACATCAATTGAAAACGAATTTTGCACATATACAAGGTTCCTAAACATGTTCCTAACCATGGGTCATCCATACAACACATTGAACATGAACAAATCACAAAATCCAATTGGTTTCACATAAACCTTATCATTTTCTAAATTCATGAAATGGAAGAATAGAAAGCATACACAACATTACCCAATCATATAAACCTATAAGAACTTGGATTCAAACCCTTACCTCTTGAATTTCTCCTTCTAACTTCAAGAAATCTACAATTCCTCTTCTCTTGTTCTTTCTCCTCTCTTCTCTTCTCTTCTTTTCCCCAAATTGTGTTATCTCTAAAACCCTAGTTTTCCTCTTCTTACTATATTTCTCTTAATGGGCTTAGTTATGTTATTACCCACCCATCCAATTATTAATTAGGCCCAATATATAGTGTCGCACGCTCGCGAAAAATGAACAGAGTCGCCACCAATATATTTATCCCATAAGGGAAAGGAATACCGGGAAACCTAACAAAGGAAGGAACAGGGTCTTGCGACCAGAGAATCAAGGTACGGGAGTCGGTTACGCAAGGGGAAGGTATTAGCACCCCTCGCGCCCATCGTACTCGATGGTATCCACCTATGTTTGTTTCTATCTAAAGGGTGTATACTATGTCTATGTCTAAATGCGAAATGAATGCAAAATGTAGGGAAAAGAAGAATTGTACTCGCACGGGCCCTACCCCGCTGCCTACGTATCCTTTTCAGGAATCAGAGTTACCGTAGCTCGGCTCACGATTTTTTTGTTTGTTTTTGTGTTTTTTAATTGGGCGGAGTTAACGCTCGCGTTCTTGCACAAGGGGACAGCCTAGGATGCAATGGAACGGAGATAACGATGCCCTTAAGAAGAAGAAAGAGATTGGTTTGTGTCTTTTAGGGTAGATGAGTGATGAACAGTACCCAATACCGGGCCACTCACCACTTTCTCTACTTTGCTTTAGTCTGAACCATTGTTAGATGTTTTAAAGCGTTTTTGGTTGTGTATTTTTTAAGGGAATTTACTTCACGATTCGAATCACATAAAATGTATAATGATCGAGAAGCAGATTAGGGAATGAGTCCCACTCACTTCCATCCCATTATGTAATGTTTGAGAAACAGATTAGAGAATGAATCTCACTCATTTCTCTCCCATTAATTAATGTTTGAGAAACAGATTAGGGAATGAATCCCACTCGTTTCTCTCCCATTAAGTAGTGACCGAGAAACAGATTAGGGAATGAATCCCACTCGTTTCTATGCCACTAAGCGATTGAGAAATAGATTAGGGAATGAATCCCACTCATTTCTCTATCACTTGCTTAATGTGATTCGCATCTTCCTTTTATTAATGTTTTAAAGAGTTGAAAAGAGAAAGAATGCAATGGGGGACTAACCTATTCTCTAGTCTAAGTTATTCTAAAGAAAAAAAGAGGAGGGAAAGCAATTAAATGAACAAACAAAATTAAGGACCAAGGGCATTTTAGACAATTCACATGCATGAGAAATATTCGTAAAGAAAAAGAATTAAAGTCTACATTATTCACAAAGATATTCACAAGCTACTCTATTTTTATTCATGTGAGAAGCTAATTTTGAATTATCAAAGAAAAACTATCTATTTTTTATTTATGAGTTTTCAATCAAAATAAAGTTTCTAAAAATCTAATTAGTTAGAAAAATGTTTTTGTTATTTTTTATTTAAGAAAAATTGAATTAATAGGCAAAAGAAAGTAAAATAAAGTCAATTTTATTAATTGTTTTTCTTTGTTATAGCAAAGGGGTGTAACAGCAATTTTCATGTGAACTAGAAATCGGTTAAAAGCAAACTGGGCCAGAAAAATAGGGGTGTGGGAATAGTGATTTGCGTACAGGCCCAGTCTTACTAGCGTGTGGTGCACTAGCAAATGGGGTGTGCAATTCCAGAGATAGGGCAAAGCCCACCGCGTGAAGCCCAACGTTCTTTTGTTCACTTCATTTCATTTTACTATCATTTCAGTTATTATTCCTCTAGCTATATTATATGATATGTTTTTTTTATGTGAAAAATGCATGTGACAAATATCAATGGGTCATGGTACTCTTAAGTGGGATAGGACAAAAATAAATCTGGACCAATCATCACGTTCCAAGTCATCAATTCAATCATTGAAGAAACGAAACACACCATTAAATGGGAAAATGAACCAACAGAATTACGCCACGTAAGCAGAGAGGATAGAAACAAAAGAAACAAACTCGGACGCCGGAACCACTGTTCCGGTCGTCTTCCCCGGCGGTTCCACGGCGGCGATAGCGCCACGTTTTCCAGAAATCCACGAGGATGGTACCGCTCGACTCGGATTTCCGCGCTGAACATGAATCTGCCATTGTTCTCTCCTAAAACTCCCTCTAAGATCCAAACCGAGAGCAAAACTAAAGCCCTAACATCATCAAACTCACGCAGACCACAAGGAACATCATCATTCATTTCTACTCTCATCTAGAACTCACGTATAGTATCCAAAGTCAAGGGAAACAATCCTTCACAACATTACATCTCAATAAACGCCACAGTAAGTAACACACATCCAATGCACATATTCTAGCCATATCACTATGCACATATTGAAGAAAGAGTAAGGTACCTTACCTGAGGGAGATTCTTGAATCAAGAAGATCAGAAAACCGCTCCACACTTCTCGAACTCGCGTTTGAAGGAGATGATGAAATAAGATTGTAGTTGATGTTCGAATCGTGAGGAATAAACTCACAAAAGCTTGAGCAATGGAGACGTCGAATCGATCCTCAAACCATTGCAATGATGTTGAGATGACTGAGGCTGAAGCTTTTATGGAAGTGATGATGAGAGGAATCAAACGCTTCCTGCCATGAAAGTGACTGAAAGATAATGGTGATGATGCTTATGGTTGATTGAAGAAGAGTGGAGGTTAGGGCGGTGAGTACGAAACTTGGAGGGGAGAGTGATGAAGACCGGCTATGAAGGTTTGGTTATGGTGGCCGGAGATAGTTGAGGAAGTTGGTTACGGTGGCCGGAGTTAGTTGAGAAGGTTGGTTACGGTGGCCGGAGTTAGTTGAGAAGGTTGGTTACGGTGGTGAGTGGTGGTTAGAGGTGGAGTATGAGGGAGAGGGTGGAGGAGATGGTGAGAGAATGAATGAGAGAAAATGAGAGAGAGAAGAGAAGAGTGAATTCTGAAAAAATGGAAAATGAAGTGTGTCCTTTGAATTGTGGAGGAGCTTTGCTTTTATAGTGCAGGTCACGTGATGTGTTATGGTGGAGAGTACTGTAGCGTATCTTTTTCATGCTTAATACAAGTTATGCCCTTGTAGTAAATTTCTTCTTTGCCTTTCACGTGCAGTATTTTGCATGGCTTTTTGGGTCACGTACGATACGCATCTTATACGGTTTCATATGGAAAAAAGCTGATGGTATGAAAATGCTAGGAGTTGTGATGGTTTGAATATGATGATTGGCTTTAAATTGCATGGCTGGTGACTAAAATCCAGTTGAAACAAATCTGACCCAAACTTCTGGACCTAACAATCTTCGAGTAGCGACCTTAACGATCCTTTCCTCGTGTCGATCGAAAGATATCACGAGAGAGCGAGGGATTGGTGTCGAGCTTTCACGGAGAAACTATTCGTAACATGCTCATAAATGTCCGAGAATTCAACCTTTTTCAACTGGAATCGTTCACATGTAGATTTCTCTAACCGTCGGAGTTTTAACAGTCTCAAATACTCTACTTCGAAGGGCCTAATCTCACTGTGTGTTTACTCAAGTACCAAGTTGTTACATTCAATGGAAAGTCGATGCATGGTGGAACAAACTCCCTGTTGGTGACTTCTCGAGACGGGCCTTGAAACCTCACGAAAATTACCTGTGAACATCCTTCCTCACCACTGGTTTTCACTTGGACAAAGAAGATTTCCCGATACCTGGTCAGCTTCGAGTTACCGACTTCTAATAGCAACATCTCGATGAATGCTCACTCGATTGCAACAAACTTGCTGTCAATAGAAAGAGAAAAGATCAAAGAACATTTTTCATGTTAGCAATCTCTTGAAATAAGGCTTGGAACATCATGTGAACTAGGCTTAAACTTCAAGAATAAACTTGCTTCAATGCTGCAGGCAGCATGTGTAAGCCTAGCTCGACGTTGTTTTTTTTTACTAATCCAGGGCGTGGTTTCTTCATCACTTATCTCATCAACCAATGGTTCAAATGATTCGATCCAAGATTCTTCTTAAAGAGGGTGTGGCATAGACGAGGTTTCATGTGGAAAGTGCCAAGGGATGACGTCTGTAGCTCTCGTGAAATGATTTGGAAAATGAGGGTATGCAACTGCCCCGGGCCTGCACGCATGACTCCCTCCCATGTCAGCTTAACATCATTCCATGGGCATAACTTTGAGACTTTGGAACTTGACCATCCCGCCTCCGATCTTTATGATTCTTTGATCGATAGATAGAGGACATGGATGAGAGTAGTTTAATATTGAGCTTGAGTTAACTGGACACTTATGCTTCTTTAAAATGAGCTTTTAATTCAGCCCGCCACATGCTTGGCAAAATGCCTCGTGCTTGCCTTGGATTTGTGCCCATGCCTTGGCTAAAACGTGACTCGGTGCGGCCATGACTTTAAGGCTCCATAAATGATTCGATACTCATTCAATTTACACAATTCTTGTTTCATTGCATAGAGGGCATGGAGGGGAAGAGATGCATACCAAGTTTGCATTCATGGCACTTCTGTAGAGCTTTAAAAATGGCTGGAGATTTGGCATGCCATGTGTTTGACAAAATGCTAGGTCATGACCTGACTTGTGACCTAGATTATGACTTGGGTTGAGTGAGTTTTCAGTAACTTCACACCAATTTAACTCTTCATACAAGCTTCAAATGAAAAAGTGTCCAACTACAAAGTTGTTCTCCTCCATGAGAGGAACAACTTTGATGTTGGAATTTTCTTCAAAAAGTGCCATTTGCCACGTGTAATCTAATGCTGAAGTGGACTGCTCAACCAGATTTAAAGTATCAAAATTTTTCTAAGTGTTGGAAACTTGTTTTTTGCTATGTTGGCAACTTTTTGTCGAACTCCCGATTTTATCCATTCATCGACTTTTCTTGATTAATTTTCCACCAAAAGTCAATATTTGAGTAATTCTTCTGATTTTGACCCAAAAGTCAACTGTTCTAATTTTTCTGACTATTGATGAAATTCCCGATTAAATCCCTTCCAGCCAAATCCAGTCAAACAAACACATCCACACAGTCAGTATGAGAAGTTTTCCACACATAGAAGCCACTTCTGATTAAATGTTGACCAGAAAGTCAACTGGTTGACTTTGGTCAAAGAAACCCTGATTTAAAGAACCAGATGATTCGCAAGCTTGTACCCTCTAATCAATGCCCTGATTTGAAGCAGAGAGACGCCCCAATCCAGGAGGACTTCAATGAACATAGGGCCACATGATTATACCTCAGTTTTCTCATTCTTTGATCATACTTCTTTGCTATGGAGCTTTTTCTTGCTGGCCCTTGAATAACACCTATGATATGAATGCATGAGTATGGATTATGACCTAAGTGACGTATGTACATGAATGCAAAGCCTAAGCCAGTTAGAAGTTAAAGGGTAGGACAAATTTAGGGTATGACAGCTGCCCCTATTTAATTGTCTTAAACCTGAAGGTGAGATTGATGCTAGTCTTTCGAACCTTCAAGGTGGAAGAAGATTAAATATCACAGTACCAGAAATTTGTCCTGAAAAGATGGTATGAATGCTATCCTTGTTTTTATTTTGATATCTGCTGGGGAAAGAGAATTCTCTTTTTGTTTTTCTGGTGGATATATTTACAGTGAACAATGGATTTGGATGGAGATAGCTTATAACGTGGTAGCGGTGCCAATACAAGGTTCTCAAAGGAAATGATTCTGTTGTATGAAACTGTGGTTAGAAAATACGGGTTTGATGGAAAGGTAGGACCTACGATCTGTGACTCGAAACTAGGGTAAGGTCAACGGACCTACGACCCACAAGAATTGAAAAGGACGAGGATAAGGTTGACAGACCTACGATCCACAAGAAATGAAAAAGATGAGGATAAGGTCAACGGACCTACGATCCACAGGAAATGAAAAAGACGAGGATAAGGTTGACAGACCTACGATCCACAAGAAATGAAAAAGATGAGGATAAGGTTGACAGACCTACGATCCACAAGAATTGAAAAAGATGAGGATAAGGTTGACAGACCTACGATCCACAAGGAAATTATTGAAAAGATGAGGATAAGGTTGACAGACCTACGATCCACAAGAAATGAAAAAGATGAGGATAAGGTTGACAGACCTACGATCCACAAGAAATGAAAAAGATGAGGATAAGGTTGACAGACCTACGATCCACAAGAATTGAAAAAGATGAGGATAAGGTTTACAGACCTACGATCCACAAGAAATGAAAAAGACGAGGATAAGGTTGACAGACCTACGATCCACAAGGAAATTATTGAAAAGATGAGGATAAGGTTGACAGACCTACGATCCACAAGAAATGAAAAAGATGAGGATAAGGTTGACAGACCTACGATCCACAAGAAATGAAAAAGATGAGGATAAGGTTGACAGACCTACGATCCACAAGAATTGAAAAAGATGAGGATAAGGTTTACAGACCTACGATCCACAAGAAATGAAAAAGACGAGGATAAGGTTGACAGACCTACGATCCATAAGGAAATTATTGAAAAGATGAGGATAAGGTTGACAGACCTACGATCCACAAGAAATGAAAAAGATGAGGATAAGGTTGACAGACCTACGATCCACAAGAATTGAAAAAGATGAGGATAAGGTTGACAGACCTACGATCCACAAGAAATGAAAAGGATGAGGATAAGGCCAACGGACCTACGATCCACAAGGATGCAAAGGATGAGGGTAAACAATGAGGCCGGAGCACGAGAAGATTATCGAAAATACTGAGGATAGGGATTGAGAAAACCCAGTATCGGCACCGTGGGTGGAGGAGATTTGTGATGTAGTAGCAGATATCAATCGGGGTTTGTAAGGACATTTTATGTGGGGATGTATCATTGTCCTGATTGAGGGCTGATTTGCATTATCTGGTTTATGCTTTGTATGCATGTTTGACTTTTTCTATGGCGTAATGTTCCGCTTTTGACGGATATGTTACGCTTTTGAGGATGCAAATGCTATATGCAATGGATTCTATATGCAAAGAGGGCCAAATAAAGGCATTGGTGAGGTAAACACCAGGGAGAATCCCCTTAGTGTTAAGGACCATGTAGAGATGCCAATGGATATTGGATTCTGCTTTGTAAGGTGCACCTTCTTTGACTTGAAGAACAATTTCTGACTTCTCACCATGTGCCACTGCTTGGAGGATTTTCTGCTTGAGGATATTCCCTCGATTCACCATGTTGGGGATGAGAAATCCAGATAAGGAGCCTTGATTAGGGAAGTAGGACAACTCCTAGGAGAAATAAACTCCTATGCTTGAGGAATGGAACCAACTCTCGGGAGAAATAAACTCCATGCTTGGGGAGAGACCAAGGTTCTAGGAGAAATAAGCTCCTATGGTCATGGAGCGACCAAAAAACTCGGAATTGTGCCCCAAGCTTCGTGACTTATGGAGGAATTTGCCCCAAAGGATCCTTGGAGAGATTTGTCGAATCTCGACATAACTGCCCCAGATTGGTTGAACTTGAGAGAGATTCCTTGACATGATTGCCCCAGATTGATCAAAGCTTGAAGAGATTTATCGACGCGATTTCCCTAGATTGCACATTTGAGAGGTCAAACCTCGACTCAATTGCCCCTGATTAGGTACGTCTTACTAGAATCCTCAAGCTTTCTTTGTTTTGAAGTCAAACAGACATGGAAACAACTTTACCACGCTCAACGGAGTCTTCAAGGTAATCAGGGAAAGCATTAACTGTTCATGCCCAACGGAGTTCTTTGGATGACTTGCCCCTTGATGGTCAACATTTGAGATGATTAGCTTTTCCTCCTCGGAGTTCTCAAGTCTCTTGTACTTTGACATGGTCGAGTTACTTACTGATTCTCATCATGGTAATTTCCTTGGTGTTAAGCACATATTTTGTATGCAAAAGAATGTTAATTATAAGAATGATGATTCTAATGCAAAGCCTAGGTTAGCCTTGAAGTTTAAAGCTTTTTATGAAATGAGGTTGCGACCTTTTGTGACTGAATCACTAGTTGACACAACCTCGATTTTTGCATATGGAAGATAAAGCAAGCATACGATACCAACACGGATGTGAGTCTCACTTCATTGGGAGTCAGCTAAACGTTATCTCGTCAGAGTGTGCTTTCGAAATAAACCCTACTTCAATTAGGACTTTTAAGGGTTGTAACTTGGTCGGGTTCACGATTTTCAGAAAGCAAAAGATTTTTAGGCTCAAAATTATTTGGTGCCCACCCCCTTCGTGATGTTCTCCAATCCTATGTTCAGTTAACTCGACACGAGTGTTCATCCCTCACAAGGATTTTTGAAATGGTTGAGGAATCAATGAGTATTTTTGGACATGGCGGTCGCTCACCTTTTATTCTTCTGATTCATTGTCACACGACTTTGTTCTTGCTTGGAAATTTCATCATCATTCTTTTCTATGCTTCTTTTGCCATTTTCTTTTACTTTTATTTTTTTTTATTATTTTTTTTGCCATTTTTTTTTTGCTCTTTTTTTTATGAACAAGTCGTGTGACCTCGCATAGTCTTTGATTCGTCGGAGGTGATTGCAACCGCCTCACTCCTTTGATTTGATGAAGGATTACCATTGTGGCATCGTCATCTCTTGATCTCTAGATGAAATAAGGATAATCATTACGGTCTTGACTTTCCCCAACCTTTTGGAGGATAACCATTGTTGTATCCTTAGATGCATACCCTTTTGGTGAGTTTTGAACACTCAATCAAGTTAAATGAACACTACCCTGCCCCAAGGTTAAAATAAGGGTTTTTATGATTAGAAAAGAAACTCCTTCTCCAAGGCTCAAAGGGGTTGTCGAGGGTCTATCTCCCTTATATCTCCGGTGTTTGGGGATTTGAAACAATGCCTGTACATCCTCAGCGGGGTTTTATTCAAAAGCACACGATTAGAGATTTTGCATTTTTTATCTTTCATCATTCTCCCTCCGCTCTTTGCCTAAGCAAGCGATTAGTAAAGTTGGTATCGTAATGCCAAAAACATTTTTGAGTGAAAACGAATGGATTGCTTCAAGACGAACATAAACAATGTATTTTATTTTCATTCAGAAATTAACAAGTTTTTACATGCTAGCAATGCTTAAACAAACAATGAAATGTTACAAATGAGAATGCAATAAAGAAACTAAATGAATGCCATTGTTGAGGAGACTTGACTCCGTCTGGACTTATTGATCTTGAATACTTTTTGCAGTTCTTTCCAAACACTTCAGATTACTTCAAAAGAGAACTCCAACGAAGTCACCCAGGATTTGTAAACTTTCGCCTTGCTTTAGGGATTCGAGCAATGCGAATGATGCAATGCTCAAGATAAGAGTACGTCTTGCTTACCCCTCGTGCGGGAGCCCAAAGCATAGTTGCTAGAGTAGTAATCGCCATCATAAATGGGAAGAATCTTGTATGATCATCAACTCAAGAGAACTACTTGTGGTGAAGAAGACCCAATACTAGAATCTTAACCAATTGTGATTCCAACAAACAAGGAAACGAATGAGCACAAGGCAATCACATCAATTTGTTTCTCATGTTCTTCTCGTCTCTGTTAACTAGCAAGGCCACTGAGAAGGAGATCCTGAGAAAAGACAACTGAGATATGAAGTAGAACCTTGAGAATGAGAAGCATTGTGAAAAACACTCTTGATTACCACATGGAAGAAGATTTTGACAAAGTCATCCAGGAATTTGTAATGCTTTAGGGATTCGAGCAATGCGAATGATGCAATGCTCAAGATAAGAGTGCGTCTTGCTTATCCCTCGTGCGGGAGCCCCAAGCATAGATGTTGTAGAAGTATTCATTATCAAAAGTGGAGGAACCTTGCATGGTCATCAAACTGAGAACTTGTGGTGAAGAAGACCTTGAGAATCAGGAGCATTGTGTAGAATACTCTTGATTACCACATGGAAGAAGATTCTGACGAAGTCACCCAAGAATTTGTAATGCTTTAGGGATTCGAGCAATGCGAGTGATGCAATGCTCAAGATAAGAGTGCGTCTTGCTTATCCCTCGTGCGGGAGCCCCAAGCATATTCATTGAAGAAGTATTTACCATTAAACATGGAGGAACCTTGTGTAGTCACCAAACTTAGAGAAGCTATTTGTTGCAAAGAGATCAAACACCAACTGAAACACCAACCTCCACGGATACAACTGAGCATAAGAACCTTGAGAATGAGAGATGTTTCTACAAAACATTCTTGATTACTACTTGAAAGAGATTCTGACAAAGTTGCTCGAGAATTTGTGGTGCTTTTATTATTATCATACCAACCAACTCAGACAAGGAAGTAGTTTTCAACCAAAATAGGGAATACTGAAGTGAGAATACGGAAATGAAGTGATGATTGCCAATGTTGAGGAGCCTTGACTCCATTTGGGCTTATTCTTCTTTTTTTTTTTTTGATACTTTCTGGAATACGGGCATTCACTTATGCGTGAACTCTTCGTTTTATGCGCAGGCCATTTGGAGTGAATGATATTACTTTGGAGTCAATGAGATCTTGGACTTTGTGTTTCAAAATACTACAATCCTCAGTTGAATGTCCAGATGTCCCAGAATGGTACTCACACCTTGCATTTAAGTCATATCCTTGAGGAATTGGTGTTGGAGGGGGCTTAAACTCCCTTAGTTGGACCAAAGAATCCTTGAGCAAATGAGAAAGCAGCTGACTATAGGTCATAGGAATTGGGTCAATTCTTCTTGGTGGTCTCCTTGGCATTTGTGGACCCTGCTGATGGCAATGATTCCAGTACCCATTCTGTTCAGGTGTCTTCCTCTTTTGACCTGGCTGTGAAACAAATGGAGACTGATGAGGTGGGAAACCTGGAACCCAAGATGGTGCATTATGCTTCTGATTTGAAGTAGATCTGACATAGAAGTATGAATCAACCTTTTCTTCCACCGCAATTGGAACCCCATTTCCTTGAACAAACATACCCTCAGGGGTGAACAAAATCACTTTTGAATCAATGAGATCTTGAACTTGATGTTTCAGTGCCCTACAATGCTCAACATCATGACCAGGCGCCCCAGAATGGAACTCACATCGAGCATTGGCATCAAAGTTGGGGGGAAGCTTTTCAGGCGTAGCCAATTCTCGTAGCTCAACCAACTGAAGCTCCAGCAAACGGGGAAGTAACTGAGCGTAAGGCATCGGGATAGGATTGAGAATTCTCTGAGGTATCTTAGGCTTTTTTCCACACATTTGGCCCCCTTGAAGAACAAATTGGCATGGAGGTAATGGCACATGGAGTTGAGAAGGAACTTCCTGAGGTATTCCATGAGTGGGAAGGGATCCTACTGAAGAGAAGGGATCAACAACTTCCGTTGCAGCAGTAGGAACAACATCCCCTTCCTTCCTTAATACCGTCTTCAGAACTTCCATGACCAAGCTCAATTGAGTCTTCAACTGACTATTCTCTTCTTTTAGTGCATCCTGATTATGGACCAAATCTTGCATCTCCAACATAAGATGACCCATTTGTTCCCTCATCTCGTCCATTTCCTCACGGAGTTGTTCCATAGTTGACTTTGGAGTCGCGGCGGTGGGAAGTCAAATTTGTTGTTGATCTGAAGGAGATTTGAAGAGAAAGGGTCCCATAAGTCTTTGAAAGAACCATGAAATGCTTGATAGTATGAATGCATGTTTCATTTATGAGAGATCCTAAAGTCTTTTCACACACTTTCATTTTTCTTTTTTTGGAATCAAAGCTTCTCTTTTTTTTTTTTTGTATAGAATATCTTTTCTTTTCTTTTTTTGCTTCTCTATTTCCTTTTCTTTTACATATCTTTTCTTTTCTTTTCTTTTCTCTTTTTTTTGGAAATAGACTTTAGGATCTTTCATAAATGGAGTGGACAAAGCAATGATGTTATGCAATGCAAAAGCATGGGATCAACGGTCAATATAATCTTAGTAACCACTGTACAATCCTCTGAATAACTGATACAGGTCAAATGTCACAGGATCAAAGGTCCGACACCCTTTTGAATACCAGGAAAACAAATAGTCACCAACAGAACAGAATAGTCACCAACGGTACCTGTCATGTATATCCCACCCCACTCACAGGTGTAGTCTAGGTCAAGGTAGGTCAATGGCTTCCAGCGTTATCAGTTCTCCTGAAACACCATCATTGTCGCAAATACATGCCAACAACGGTATCTCATTTGAACCTCGACTGGTCGTGGGTCTCATGATCGCAATCAACAGAACCTGACATTCTGTTGGCGTCATGACTATCCACTCTATCCTAGGTATCCTATGTGTCACTCTGGCCTGGGTATTGGGCCTTTTACCTCATAAAACATCCCACCCAACCTGCAAAACAGAACAGAAGACCCCAAGGAACACAGAATATAATCCATATGCATGATGTGCAAACAGAAATAAACATGATATGCAAGCAGAAAAGTAAACATGCAAACATATATACAAGGTATAGACATAAAAACAAATAAACACCCAGTAAATAAACAAACAAACGCAGGCTAGGATCGACTCACTAAGGATGGACCAGCAACAGGTCTAGCAACATCCCCAGCAGAGTCGCCAGCTGTCGCACGCTCGCGAAAAATGAACAGAGTCGCCACCAATATATTTATCCCATAAGGGAAAGGAATACCGGGAAACCTAACAAAGGAAGGAACAGGGTCTTGCGACCAGAGAATCAAGGTACGGGAGTCGGTTACGCAAGGGGAAGGTATTAGCACCCCTCGCGCCCATCGTACTCGATGGTATCCACCTATGTTTGTTTCTATCTAAAGGGTGTATACTATGTCTATGTCTAAATGCGAAATGAATGCAAAATGTAGGGAAAAGAAGAATTGTACTCGCACGGGCCCTACCCCGCTGCCTACGTATCCTTTTCAGGAATCAGAGTTACCGTAGCTCGGCTCACGATTTTTTTGTTTGTTTTTGTGTTTTTTAATTGGGCGGAGTTAACGCTCGCGTTCTTGCACAAGGGGACAGCCTAGGATGCAATGGAACGGAGATAACGATGCCCTTAAGAAGAAGAAAGAGATTGGTTTGTGTCTTTTAGGGTAGATGAGTGATGAACAGTACCCAATACCGGGCCACTCACCACTTTCTCTACTTTGCTTTAGTCTGAACCATTGTTAGATGTTTTAAAGCGTTTTTGGTTGTGTATTTTTTAAGGGAATTTACTTCACGATTCGAATCACATAAAATGTATAATGATCGAGAAGCAGATTAGGGAATGAGTCCCACTCACTTCCATCCCATTATGTAATGTTTGAGAAACAGATTAGAGAATGAATCTCACTCATTTCTCTCCCATTAATTAATGTTTGAGAAACAGATTAGGGAATGAATCCCACTCGTTTCTCTCCCATTAAGTAGTGACCGAGAAACAGATTAGGGAATGAATCCCACTCGTTTCTATGCCACTAAGCGATTGAGAAATAGATTAGGGAATGAATCCCACTCATTTCTCTATCACTTGCTTAATGTGATTCGCATCTTCCTTTTATTAATGTTTTAAAGAGTTGAAAAGAGAAAGAATGCAATGGGGGACTAACCTATTCTCTAGTCTAAGTTATTCTAAAGAAAAAAAGAGGAGGGAAAGCAATTAAATGAACAAACAAAATTAAGGACCAAGGGCATTTTAGACAATTCACATGCATGAGAAATATTCGTAAAGAAAAAGAATTAAAGTCTACATTATTCACAAAGATATTCACAAGCTACTCTATTTTTATTCATGTGAGAAGCTAATTTTGAATTATCAAAGAAAAACTATCTATTTTTTATTTATGAGTTTTCAATCAAAATAAAGTTTCTAAAAATCTAATTAGTTAGAAAAATGTTTTTGTTATTTTTTATTTAAGAAAAATTGAATTAATAGGCAAAAGAAAGTAAAATAAAGTCAATTTTATTAATTGTTTTTCTTTGTTATAGCAAAGGGGTGTAACAGCAATTTTCATGTGAACTAGAAATCGGTTAAAAGCAAACTGGGCCAGAAAAATAGGGGTGTGGGAATAGTGATTTGCGTACAGGCCCAGTCTTACTAGCGTGTGGTGCACTAGCAAATGGGGTGTGCAATTCCAGAGATAGGGCAAAGCCCACCGCGTGAAGCCCAACGTTCTTTTGTTCACTTCATTTCATTTTACTATCATTTCAGTTATTATTCCTCTAGCTATATTATATGATATGTTTTTTTTATGTGAAAAATGCATGTGACAAATATCAATGGGTCATGGTACTCTTAAGTGGGATAGGACAAAAATAAATCTGGACCAATCATCACGTTCCAAGTCATCAATTCAATCATTGAAGAAACGAAACACACCATTAAATGGGAAAATGAACCAACAGAATTACGCCACGTAAGCAGAGAGGATAGAAACAAAAGAAACAAACTCGGACGCCGGAACCACTGTTCCGGTCGTCTTCCCCGGCGGTTCCACGGCGGCGATAGCGCCACGTTTTCCAGAAATCCACGAGGATGGTACCGCTCGACTCGGATTTCCGCGCTGAACATGAATCTGCCATTGTTCTCTCCTAAAACTCCCTCTAAGATCCAAACCGAGAGCAAAACTAAAGCCCTAACATCATCAAACTCACGCAGACCACAAGGAACATCATCATTCATTTCTACTCTCATCTAGAACTCACGTATAGTATCCAAAGTCAAGGGAAACAATCCTTCACAACATTACATCTCAATAAACGCCACAGTAAGTAACACACATCCAATGCACATATTCTAGCCATATCACTATGCACATATTGAAGAAAGAGTAAGGTACCTTACCTGAGGGAGATTCTTGAATCAAGAAGATCAGAAAACCGCTCCACACTTCTCGAACTCGCGTTTGAAGGAGATGATGAAATAAGATTGTAGTTGATGTTCGAATCGTGAGGAATAAACTCACAAAAGCTTGAGCAATGGAGACGTCGAATCGATCCTCAAACCATTGCAATGATGTTGAGATGACTGAGGCTGAAGCTTTTATGGAAGTGATGATGAGAGGAATCAAACGCTTCCTGCCATGAAAGTGACTGAAAGATAATGGTGATGATGCTTATGGTTGATTGAAGAAGAGTGGAGGTTAGGGCGGTGAGTACGAAACTTGGAGGGGAGAGTGATGAAGACCGGCTATGAAGGTTTGGTTATGGTGGCCGGAGATAGTTGAGGAAGTTGGTTACGGTGGCCGGAGTTAGTTGAGAAGGTTGGTTACGGTGGCCGGAGTTAGTTGAGAAGGTTGGTTACGGTGGTGAGTGGTGGTTAGAGGTGGAGTATGAGGGAGAGGGTGGAGGAGATGGTGAGAGAATGAATGAGAGAAAATGAGAGAGAGAAGAGAAGAGTGAATTCTGAAAAAATGGAAAATGAAGTGTGTCCTTTGAATTGTGGAGGAGCTTTGCTTTTATAGTGCAGGTCACGTGATGTGTTATGGTGGAGAGTACTGTAGCGTATCTTTTTCATGCTTAATACAAGTTATGCCCTTGTAGTAAATTTCTTCTTTGCCTTTCACGTGCAGTATTTTGCATGGCTTTTTGGGTCACGTACGATACGCATCTTATACGGTTTCATATGGAAAAAAGCTGATGGTATGAAAATGCTAGGAGTTGTGATGGTTTGAATATGATGATTGGCTTTAAATTGCATGGCTGGTGACTAAAATCCAGTTGAAACAAATCTGACCCAAACTTCTGGACCTAACAATCTTCGAGTAGCGACCTTAACGATCCTTTCCTCGTGTCGATCGAAAGATATCACGAGAGAGCGAGGGATTGGTGTCGAGCTTTCACGGAGAAACTATTCGTAACATGCTCATAAATGTCCGAGAATTCAACCTTTTTCAACTGGAATCGTTCACATGTAGATTTCTCTAACCGTCGGAGTTTTAACAGTCTCAAATACTCTACTTCGAAGGGCCTAATCTCACTGTGTGTTTACTCAAGTACCAAGTTGTTACATTCAATGGAAAGTCGATGCATGGTGGAACAAACTCCCTGTTGGTGACTTCTCGAGACGGGCCTTGAAACCTCACGAAAATTACCTGTGAACATCCTTCCTCACCACTGGTTTTCACTTGGACAAAGAAGATTTCCCGATACCTGGTCAGCTTCGAGTTACCGACTTCTAATAGCAACATCTCGATGAATGCTCACTCGATTGCAACAAACTTGCTGTCAATAGAAAGAGAAAAGATCAAAGAACATTTTTCATGTTAGCAATCTCTTGAAATAAGGCTTGGAACATCATGTGAACTAGGCTTAAACTTCAAGAATAAACTTGCTTCAATGCTGCAGGCAGCATGTGTAAGCCTAGCTCGACGTTGTTTTTTTTTACTAATCCAGGGCGTGGTTTCTTCATCACTTATCTCATCAACCAATGGTTCAAATGATTCGATCCAAGATTCTTCTTAAAGAGGGTGTGGCATAGACGAGGTTTCATGTGGAAAGTGCCAAGGGATGACGTCTGTAGCTCTCGTGAAATGATTTGGAAAATGAGGGTATGCAACTGCCCCGGGCCTGCACGCATGACTCCCTCCCATGTCAGCTTAACATCATTCCATGGGCATAACTTTGAGACTTTGGAACTTGACCATCCCGCCTCCGATCTTTATGATTCTTTGATCGATAGATAGAGGACATGGATGAGAGTAGTTTAATATTGAGCTTGAGTTAACTGGACACTTATGCTTCTTTAAAATGAGCTTTTAATTCAGCCCGCCACATGCTTGGCAAAATGCCTCGTGCTTGCCTTGGATTTGTGCCCATGCCTTGGCTAAAACGTGACTCGGTGCGGCCATGACTTTAAGGCTCCATAAATGATTCGATACTCATTCAATTTACACAATTCTTGTTTCATTGCATAGAGGGCATGGAGGGGAAGAGATGCATACCAAGTTTGCATTCATGGCACTTCTGTAGAGCTTTAAAAATGGCTGGAGATTTGGCATGCCATGTGTTTGACAAAATGCTAGGTCATGACCTGACTTGTGACCTAGATTATGACTTGGGTTGAGTGAGTTTTCAGTAACTTCACACCAATTTAACTCTTCATACAAGCTTCAAATGAAAAAGTGTCCAACTACAAAGTTGTTCTCCTCCATGAGAGGAACAACTTTGATGTTGGAATTTTCTTCAAAAAGTGCCATTTGCCACGTGTAATCTAATGCTGAAGTGGACTGCTCAACCAGATTTAAAGTATCAAAATTTTTCTAAGTGTTGGAAACTTGTTTTTTGCTATGTTGGCAACTTTTTGTCGAACTCCCGATTTTATCCATTCATCGACTTTTCTTGATTAATTTTCCACCAAAAGTCAATATTTGAGTAATTCTTCTGATTTTGACCCAAAAGTCAACTGTTCTAATTTTTCTGACTATTGATGAAATTCCCGATTAAATCCCTTCCAGCCAAATCCAGTCAAACAAACACATCCACACAGTCAGTATGAGAAGTTTTCCACACATAGAAGCCACTTCTGATTAAATGTTGACCAGAAAGTCAACTGGTTGACTTTGGTCAAAGAAACCCTGATTTAAAGAACCAGATGATTCGCAAGCTTGTACCCTCTAATCAATGCCCTGATTTGAAGCAGAGAGACGCCCCAATCCAGGAGGACTTCAATGAACATAGGGCCACATGATTATACCTCAGTTTTCTCATTCTTTGATCATACTTCTTTGCTATGGAGCTTTTTCTTGCTGGCCCTTGAATAACACCTATGATATGAATGCATGAGTATGGATTATGACCTAAGTGACGTATGTACATGAATGCAAAGCCTAAGCCAGTTAGAAGTTAAAGGGTAGGACAAATTTAGGGTATGACATATAGCATACTACTAATAACTTAATTAAATCATAAAACACAAATATGCATATAATTAGATATTTCAATTAATTAGTAATTCCACATAATAATTAAATAAACAAATAATTAATAAAACACACAAATAAGCTAATAAATAAAATATCTAATAAAATCGGGCTGTTACACTCTCTATAAGGGGTTGCTGTGTATAACTCTAATTATCAACGTATAACGCTGATTGTTTTTGTTTGTGCATTACTATGAAGATTACTCTGATTGTTTTTGTTTGTGCATTATTATGAAGATTTCTCTTTGAAATAATGCTGATTGTGTATCTCTCCGAGTTTGCTTTTTGGATGTTTTGTGCAAAGATTGTTCTAACCAAAATATTTCCAAAAGGGGAGATTGTTGGGTTTTGGTTTGTTGGCTGCATTTTGGTAAAACAATAAGTTCAACAAGATGTTGGACAAGCAGCGCATTGAAGATTGGATTCTCTGGAAGATTTGTTTCTACTGTTCCAAAAGATTTGAGGATCAAGTAGCGCATTGAAGATTGGATTCTTTAAAGATTTGTTTCAAAGTTTTAGAGATAACATAATATCTAATTTGCTTGATTGGATGTCAAAATATTATGCCTTGCATTTTAAGATTTGATTAGATATGATTTAGGGCCCGTTTGATTTGGCTTTTTTTAAAAATGATTTTTATAGTATTACATAATTTTGTGAAAAAAAATTTTACAGAGAAACTTTTTATAAAAGCTTCAAATGAAAATTTCATTTGAATAGTTATTCTTAAAATATGATTTTAGGTATTTCATCTATTTATGGGAAAAACAATTTGGATATCAAAATTTCAAAAAATCACTTAATTTTGAAGCTATTTCAAATAGATTTTCATAAAAATAATTTTTGAAATACAACTTTTTGAAAACATTGCGATTTTGACTAAGTTTTGGTCTTCAATAATTTGTGTTTATGTTATAGGATGTCAAAATTAGTGTTTCATTTTAGAAAAAACGAATATAAAAAAACTTGTAATATTTTGAAAAACGGTTTTGGAAAATCTATTTTCAAAAATACAAAGAATTTTTTTTTTTAAAGCTGAAACAAACAGGGCCTTAATATGAATTGATTTGTAGAAGTTTATAACCAGATTGAATATCCAAGTCCAAGCGATGCACTGAATTATTAAAGGCTGTAGATGTTTTCTTGTTGGCTGCATTTGTGGTAAAACATACCTGGGTGTTTTATCTCTTGACTGATGTCATGACATGATGTATATTGTGTTATGCAGGCTACATTTGTGTTAAGCTAATATAGGTTTTGTTAGTGAATGTCATGACATCTCTGTCTGACAGCAGGAGCTGTTATATTTTGTTATTGTGTTTCCTGATTTCTCTCAATCTACAATTTAGGAAACCTTTTATTGAGTGCTGAATATTTCGTCTAGAAGATTTCACTGACAACACATTCTGTAACAACCAGATGACATGTAAATTATGTTAACTTGGTTAACCCTAATTTGATTCTTGAAAAGCCCGAGGCCCAAGAGCTGCATATAAAAAGACTGCAATCCTAATTTGGAACGCAGAGAGAAAGATTGTTAATTGTGAAAAACCGTAGTTCTGTTGCTGTGTGTTTAGTCTCTTGTACTCCAAGTAATTGTCTTTTGATGATTGTATTGGAATAGGTTATTTATGTATTTTGTCACTCTAAGCTTTTAAGCACGAGTGTGTGTATCTTGATTGAAGCTTTTAAGCAGATCAAGGTGTGTTTTTGAAGTGTGTATTCTCTCTCAATTGTTTTATGTTTGTTTGTAATCACTGCTGTGATTGAGGGTGAGTGAGTGGAGATACTCAGGTCTAGGAATAGATTGGAATTACATTGGGTAGGTCTTAAGTGAGGAGTTGTAAATGGGGGAGTTTAACTCCGAATTAATTCTGCTTATATTGGATTCCCTCCCTGGCTTGGTAGCCCCTAGAGTAGGTATTGTTGTATACCGAACTGGGTGAACAATTTGCTGTGTTCTTTACTGTTTTTATGCGTTTCTATTTTAACGTTTTGTACTGTGTTATTGTGGATGTCATAACATCCAGTATGACATCGCGTGTGAGTTACTAGAATTTTCAATTGGCATTAGAGCAGGCACCCTGCCTGTTTACATCTGGGTGAGATCTAGGGACAACTAAATTCTGGTACTATGGAGAAGGAATTGTTAGTGTTTAGGAATAGATCACCCATCCTGGATGGCTCTAACTATGACTACTGGAAACCTCGTATGGTGGTTGTCATAAAATCTGTGGAAAGCAAGGCCTGGAGAGTAGTGGAAAGCAGATGGAAACATCCTAAGAAGGTTATGGAGGATGGAACCACTGTTCTAATTCCTGAAGCACAATGGAACAAAACGGAAGAAGAGCTAGCTTTAGGCAATTCCAAGGCCCTAAATGCCTTGTTCAATGGAATTGACAATAACATATTCAGACTTTTGCAGCACTGTGATCTAGCTAAAGTGGTTTGGGATATTCTCAAAACAACTCATGAAGGCACATCTAAGGTGAAACTGTCTAAACTTCAAATACATACCACTAAGTTTGAAAATCTCAAGATGAAAGAGGATGAAACTATTTATGAAATCTACATGAATGTTTTTGAGACTGCAAATAACTCAGGAGCCTTAGGATAAAAAATTTCTGAAGCAAAACTGGTGAGAAAAATCCCCAGATCACTGCCTAAGAGATTTGATATGAAGGTGACTGCCATAGAAGAAGCCCAGGACATCAGCAACATGAATCTGGACGAACTCATTGGTTCTTTACAAACCTTTGAGATGAGTATTTGTGAGTCTGGTGAAAAGTGGAACAAGAGCATAGCTTTTCTTTCCAACACCGAAGATGATTCAAGAGAAAGCAATGGTGGAAGTGAAGAAAATTTATCAGAAGCCATAGCCATGCTTGGAAAACAATTCAACAGGTTTATTAAAAGGGTTGATCAGAAGTCCAGACCAGATGTCAAGAACACTCCCAATGACATCAGCAAATCTATGATCTTAGCAGAAGAGTCAAAGTTGAAGAGAATTCCAATCAAGGAAAAGGGGTTCAGTGTCATGGATGTGAAGGATATGGACACATTAGAGCTGAATGTCCTACCTACCTTAAAGAACAAAAGAAAGGGATGTCTGTCACTTGGTTGGATGAAGAAGAAACTGCAAAACATGTCACAGTTCCTACAAGTTTCTATGCCTCTGATGATGATTCTAGTAATGACGAGCTAACCTTTGATGAACTTGCTGCCTCATACAAGAAGTTGTGCATCAAGAATGCTAAAATCTGCAAACAAGTGAAGAAGCAAGAGATAATCATAAAGGAGCTAGAAACTATGAAGAATAGTCATCTTGCAACCATAGACTCTCTCAGTAGTGAAGTGGGCATGGTGAACTACAAGATTGATCAAATGACTAGATCCTTCAAAATGCTGAATAATGGAACTGACACTCTAGAGGAAATTCTGGAGTCTAGAAAAAGAGCAGGAGATATGTCAGGGGTAGGATTTGTGGCTTAAGAGGAATTCACCTCTGGGATCAGGAGATCAAAACCTGAAACTTATGTGATTAACCAGATGTCAGCGCCAATGTAACAACATCAAGGAAACAGAAGAAGGGGCCATACAAAGAAGAAATTCCAAAGATGGAGGTGTCATCACTGTGGAAGATTTGGTCACATAAAGCCATTTTGTTTCAGACTAATTGGATATCCAAACCAAAATCATCAAGCCAAACCTGAATATGATACCTGTAACAGAAAGCAACAGTGGGTGGCTAAGAATGTTGCTCTAGTAGCACAAACTTCTCTAAGAATGCCTGCTAAGGAAGATTGGTACCTTGATAGTGGTTGCTCAAATCATATGACTGGGAGAAAGAACTCACTAGTAGACGTCAAACTTGAGGGAACCAGTTATGTGACTCTTGGTGATGGAGAAATAAGAGAAGTCAAAGGTGTTGGCAAGACAGAAGGTTATGGTGTTCCTAATCTAAATAATGTCTTACTTGTACAAGGACTGGATGCAAATCTTAAAAGCATCAGCCAACTGTGTGATGAAGGATACTATGTCAGGTTCACTAAAGAAGAGTGTATTGTTACTAATGGAGAAAATGAAGAAATCATTAAGGGAGTCAGATCTGAGAATAATTGTTACCTATGGTAGCCTAAAAACTCCAAGTTTCCTTCTGCTTGTCCCGTGGCCAAAGAAAAAATTGAGGGTAAGCATCAAGAAAGAACTATCAAACTAGAGGTTCCAGTTCCCAAAACAAAGAACCAGATGGAAGAAGAGAATGAGTCTGATGATGAGTCTTATATTGAAGAACTCACCATTAGTGAACTTGCTGCTGGATATTCTGAGATGTGTCTACTAAATGGAGAACTGAGCAAAAGACTGATAGTGTATAAAAATGCTTATGCCCTACTACAAGAAGAAAGAGCAAGTCTCATGATAAACACTGTTGATCTAGAGAGAAAAGTGCAAAACATAAGATCTATCAAGAAGACAACAATGGGAAGTACTCAAGACACAATTATCAGCAAGTCAACCATTCCTAACAAGAACAAGAAAAAGAAGTTCAATCAAGAACCTCAACATCCGGAAAAACACACACATGTCTCAGCCAAGAGATGCCATCAATGTGGTAAGATAGGTCACTTGAAGTTCTCATGTCCTGAAACTCATACACCTACTAAAATAAAGATTCCTCAACAAGAAACTCTGCCCAAGATTAAGCGACCTCAGCAGAAGTCATGTGTTGACACTAAACTCTCAAGTTGTGACAAAAATGAGGAGAAGGCTATACAAAATACAGGAAGCTCGAGAAGAAGGAAACCTAGACAAGGTGAGAGTCACAAAAAGGACAGGTGCATTCTTGCTACAAGCAAGAACACGACAATAAAGTGGGATACTAGAAGAAGGTGAGACCACTGCCTCAGTAGAGTATGAGTATGTCAAAACAGATGTCTTAACATCAAAATATGCTGAGAACTCAATTGTGAGCATTAGGACAAACGAAGCCTCGGGAATTGATGAATAATCATCAATCAATATCCAAAATGTTCTCCACAGGGAGGGTACTGTATTGAACCTGGTCCCAGGGAAGCTAATCATTGGCCGTCAAGTTCATCTAAGAGAGGAGCCACTGGAAATAGACCAAGCTTCAAGAATATGGATGGAAAGAGCAAAGGGTTCACAAATTAACCCGAGAACTCAAGAAAGCAAGGAGAGCATGGTCCTTCTTTTCACAACTGAAGATGTAAATCTGATGATAGGCATGATTCCTACAACATATTTGGACTGTTCTAAATTACGTTGGATACACCAAGGTGCATCTAATCAGAATGTCAAGAGGGATGTCATAACGATGCCCTATTACATCAAAGATCGTGTGGAGGACAGCCATATTTCTCTAAAAAGGTCAACCACTGATCTAGATGACCTGCTAGATGTGAAAGTTTCCCCAATTCACAAAAAGACTCTTCAGCTGCCATCTCTCTACAACAACTCTAGTGTGATCTCAAATTACTATTCCCCCATAAAATATGGTTTAAATCTCACTCATTTCATTGAGATGTCTCAACAATCTCAGTTCCTCTCGTCCAAAGCAGGATCTTATCTAAATATGCATACTAAGGTGACTAGTCCTAATAAGAACCTGAATGATGCACAGTTAAAAATGGTGCATATTTTGAAAACTGAGGACTTAATCAAGAAGACTGAAGATGTTCTTGACAATATCAATGACTTTGACTCTGAAGGCTGCAGTGTTAGCACGGACAAAAGAGATGGTGGTACTAGTACATCCAGAAGAGGTGCTAAAGTTAACACCATGCTTTATAAGGGCACTAAGAAAGAAGCTCTTGATGCTACACAGTTTGAAAACTTGCGAAGCAAGTTAGGAATCTGCATCTTTGAGGAACCATAAATAAATAAAAAAATAGAGACGATGACAGTTGTTAGCTTTGGCAACTTTTATAGCCAAACAGGGGGAGAAGTAGTAATGTCACCCCAGAACAACAAGTATGTGTGATCAACAATTATGATATGCCTATTTTATGTTGATCTGTGTGTTTAATTATGTTTAGTATAGCAGTTTACTTCTGTTATTCTTAATAACTGCTCTTGTGGTGTGGTAGTATAGTTATGTACTAGCTCTGATTTGTGGGTTTATGTGCATACTGATAGTAGTAGTGGTGTATGTTGTGGTATGTTGTACTGTATTAGCTCTGATTGTGTTTGGTTGTTAGTTCTGCTGCAAGTGTTTCTCTGATATGGTGTGACAGGTTGTTTTAGCCAAAAATTTGCCAAAGGGGGAGATTGTAGATGTTTTCTTGTTGGCTGCATTTGTGGTAAAATATAACTGGGTGTTTTATGTCTTGACTGATGTCATAACATGATGTATATTGTGTTATGCAGACTGCATTTGTGTTAAGCTAATACAGTTTTGTTAGTGAATCTCATGACCGATGTCATGACATCTGTGTCTGACACCAAGTGCTGTTATGTTTTATTATTGTGTTTCCTGATTTCTCTCAATCTACAATTCAGGAAACCTTTTATTGTGTGCTGAATATTTTGTCTAGAAGATTTCGCTGATAGCACATTCTGTAACAACCAGATGACGTGTGAATTATGTTAACTTGGTTAACCCTAATTTGATTCTTGAAAAGCCCGAGGCCTAAGAGTTGCATATAAAAAGACTGCAATCCTAATTTGGAACGCAGAGAGAAAGATTGTTAATTGTGAAGAACCGTAGTTATGTAGCTGTGTGTTTAGTCTCTTGTACTCCAAGCAATTGTCTTTTGATGATTGTATTGGAATAGGTTGTCACTCTAAGATTTTAAGCACGAGTGCGTGTCTCTTGATTGAAGCTTTTAAGCAGATCAAGGTGTGTTTTTGAAGTGTGTCTTCTCTCTCATTTGTTTTATGTTTGTTTGTAATCACTGTTGTGATTGAGGGGGAGTGAGTGGAGATACTCAGGTCTAGGAATAGATTGGAATTACATTGGGTAGGTCTTAAATGAGGAGTTGTAAACGGGGGAGTTTAACTCCAAATTAATTCTGCTTATATTGGATTCCCTCCCTGGCTTGGTAGCCCCTAGAGTAGGTATTGTTGTATACCGAACTGGGTGAACAATTTGATGTGTTCTTTACTGTTTTTATGCGTTTCTATTTTAACTTTTTGTACTGTGTTATTGTGGATGTCATAACATCCAGTACGACATCGCGTGTGAGTTACTAGAATTTTCAAAGGCGAAGTTTAAAACTAAGAAGATCATGAAGCTGGGGAATAAGGATTAGTATCTTTTAGGGTTTCATATGTTCTTTGTGTATGTCACTCATGTATCATGTTAATACATAAAGTTTGACTGATTGTTCATTGTTCATTATGATTCACTCTTGAGCTTTTAAGCAAGAGTGCAATCTGTTTTATTGGATGTGTGTTCTTCTGTCAATTTTTATTGTTGACAATCATAGGTGTGTGATTGTGGGAAGTGAGAGGGGGTTCTCATATCTAGGAGTGTCCTAGGTAGAAGTTTCATTTGATAGTGATTAGGTGATAAGTAGTAAACTAGAGTTGTTTAAGCTTTGAACTAATGCTATCACAGCGGATTTCCTTCCTGGCTCAGATGCCCCAAAGTAGGTGATTTGCACCAAACTGGGTTAACAATTGATTATGTCTTTTACCTTCTACTATTAACTTCTGCATAATTTAATAGTTTGGTAAAAGGATTCTGTCAGCAGATGATGTCTTAACATCTATGTTAACATTGTGTTTTGGTGTTGGGACATCAGTCTTGACATCCATTGTTAGTTCCATAATTTCAATTTTCAAGTGTGTGTGCGTGAGAGAGAGAGAGAGAGAGAGTTGCCTTAATAATTTGAGAATTGCTTGAATCATCAATGATTTGCCACGTCATTTGGAACTTGATTTTTCTAACTGATGAGGCTTCATATAACTTCTTAGACAGATTCAATCCTCGTGGTTTACTAAATAAGAGATCATCAAAAAGTTCTCCGAACAATGTTTGATATTAGGTGTTGTCATCATTAAATCTAGCTTGATTCTTGATCTCACAACAAACATATGGATAATTTCTTTTTCTTGACAAAGAAGACTTCACATTATGATGTTAGACATATAATGTTTTCATCAACAAAACCATTATGCACTTCTTACGGTTGTAGACAATTGTACCTACAAACACATAGATCCATATTCTTTACCTTTTGATAATGATAACACATCTTTCTGAGAGGTGGTTCATCCACTGATGCGCGCGGATCAAAACGACCAATTTTTAAAAGATCGTAGATAGAGACAATGACTCGAATATTGTTCTCAAGGATTCTTGTATTTTTATTGACCAAGTAAATAAGTGATTATAACAAGTTAATCTATCAGTTCGACTTCCAACTTATCATTGTTCATTACAATTCCAATACCCTAAGTGGTTCCAATTCCCATTCGATTGCAATATTGAAGAAACAAGCGTCGACAATACAAAACGAGTTATGTTCCTGATCACTGAATTAAGCAAACGATTCACAGAATTAAGCAAACGGTTGTAGATAGCGTGAATTAATGAAAAAGCTAAGTTAAACACAATTAAGGCAAGGCATACTAAATCGAAAATAATCCAATATGTTCTATAAGAACGAATTAAACAAATGAAAAAATATAGAACAAATTAGAGAGGAACTGAGTTAAATTGAAATTGATAAAAACCTCAAAGTCTTGTGGAATTCGCATTCGGCAGATTGTCCCTTAAGATTAGTTCTCCATTGACTGATTCGTACAAAGCAAATTTTATCGTGAAAAGAAAGTGTTCTATGAACAGTGTGAAACTTCTAGGTAATAGAGAGAACAACCAATTCGGTTTACAACCCAACTGGGTCAAATACATAACACAGGCCCATAACAAATGACCCAAAACAAAAATATATCTAATGCTGAAACTTCAAACAAAAT
The DNA here is from genome assembly GCF_029867415.1 of Vicia villosa. Taxonomy (NCBI): domain Eukaryota; kingdom Viridiplantae; phylum Streptophyta; class Magnoliopsida; order Fabales; family Fabaceae; genus Vicia; species Vicia villosa. The sequence continues at coordinate 50,294,975 of NC_081186.1, forward strand.
TCTAGAAATGATGCATTCCGAATATGCCTTTGACTCCAACATGAAAGTTATATCTCTTTCTCTTAGCTTTCCGGCGATTATTAGAACGCGTCGATCCGATTCCCGTAGCTCTAGTTATGATCATTTTAGTGCAGACTGGTAATGCTGGAAATAAAGTGCAAAAATAAACTGATTTATAAAAACACATTACATTAGAAAAATAACCAAGGTAAAGTATGGAAATGCATAATTATAAACATAGAGGAATATGCATCAAAATGCACTGATCAATGGTAAAAACACAAAAAACATGAGTAAAATATTGGAGTGGTTAAACTCCACCTCACAAATATAAAGTATACTCCCCTTGAGAGTATACTTCTCCCTTTTTCCTTTATCAAAAAGGCGGGAAAAATAAATAGATAGAAGGGAAGATATTCAAGCACATAGATCTTGAAAATTCTAGTAACACACGCTCGATGTCTTACTGGATGTTATGACATCCAAAAATACACAACACATAAAAATTAACAGAACAACATAAAACAATAAAGAACACGCAGAATTTTTTACCCAGTTCGGTTTAAACAACCTACTCTAGGGGCTACCAAGCCAGGGAGGGAATCCAATATAAGCAAAATTAATCCGGAGTTAAACTCCCCCGTTTACAACTCCTCACTTAAAACCTACCTAATGCAATTCCAACCTATTCCTAGACCGGAGTATCTCCACTCACTCCCCCTCAATCACAGTAGTGATTACACATAAACATAAACAAATACAGAGAGAAGACACTCTTCAAAAACACACCTTGATCTGCTTAAAAGCTTCAATCAAGAGACACACACTCGTGCTTAAAAGCTTAATCTTCTGTCTATGTTCCAAAATAGGATTGCAGTCTCGGGCCTTGGGCTTTTTTAGAAACAAATTAGGGTTAACCAAGTTAACCTAATTTACACGCCATCTGGTTGTTCCAAACTATGCTGTCAGCAGGATCTTCAGAACGAAATATTCAGCACACAATAAAAGGTTTCCTAAACTGATAATTGAGATAAATCAGGAAACACATTTAATAAATAATAACAGCTCCCACTGTCACACAAGGATGTCATGACATCGGTCATGACATTCACTACAGAACTTGTATTAGCTTCACACATATGCAACCTGCATAACACAATATCAACCAGGTATGTTTTACCACTAATGCAGCCAACATGAAAACACCTTCAATCTCCCCCTTTGGCAAATTTTTGGCTAAAACAACCTGTCACACCATACCAGAGAAATACTTGCAGCAGACACAAGGTAGGGGAGGGGATGAGCGAATTATGATATTCAAACATCGTGATTAACTATAAGGTTTTATTACTTAAGAAGAAAATTATGTTGGTATTTATAAAATCAAAGAGAAAAGAAGCAAAAATAAAATTCAACATTAAAGTAAATAACATAAATAAAGAGATATAGTTATATGGATGAAACTAGAGATTCATCCAGATTCAGCCGAATGTTGGCCTAGTCATGTACTCAGAAGATCTTCTTGAGTTTTCATTATAATTTAAAATTTAAAGGTTATGCCCTTGAACTCTTGACTCAATCGAATTAAGAGATTTTAAATTGGTTTATCCCCAATCAAATGGGAGCTTTTCCACAGGACGAACTAACGAAACGAGTAGAGATTTTATCGTCTGATCTCAATAATTAAACATAACTTTTACAGGATGATTTCTATAACCAAAACAAAGATCTCTAATGGCTGGTTTCAAGAACCAAACTCAAATCTTCAAGACTGTCGCACTCTTGAAAATAACAAGAGTGGAACGACACCAATACAAATCTTTCTCCCCAAGTAGTTTTTCACTCACCAGGCACTATGGAAACTTTGGTGAAGAAATTTTTTAATGAGAGAAGTGAGAGAGATAAATTGTAAAGAATTAGGAAAAATTCGAGTTTCGGTATGAAATTAAGTAAAGAGACGCCTCCTTTATATAGGAAAAAAATGGCTCAAAATGGAGACAATACATGGGTCGAATTAATGGGATAATTGATTAGACTAATTGATTAGGTGCATCCAATAGTTAATTATTACAACCTAAAAAAATAAGGTTTTGACATAGTGTCGTTAACAATCATTAAGAGGAATTCATAATCAATCATATACTATATTAGGCATCATCATATCAATTAGGTATATAATAAAATTGATCAGATAGTTTGAAAATTTCTCCCAATCAAGATGTCAGTTCCCAAATCAACTAGCTAGGCCTTAAAAATATTTTTATATTATTTTGTTGAGTAAAGAGATGCTTAAAAATATTTAAAGTATATCTGATTTGCCTTAGTATCTTAGGATTTACTTTCCTAATTTCAGAAGACTCTAGTCACACAACTAGATTTGACCATATGAGCTTTCATACTTTCTCTCTTTCACAACTCTGAAGCTTTAAAGTTCCTTTTCCAGATATCCTAATAAAATATGCACTTTACTGGAACCTTGAATCCTCTACTTAATGAGGCTCAAAATATCTTTAATTTATTCTCTATCATTTAAGTGTTGGAAGGACATAACCATCGACTTCAACATTTATCAGTGTTGCCGTTATCAAAACATCAAGACGGTTGTCAACATAAGGATCATTAGCTTCATTTCTGCAAGCATATAGATCCACAGAAAATCCTCAGAGAAGCTTCCTGACCGATATATTGACAATTAGAGTGAAAAGCCATACTGAAGTCCCAAAAACTAGGGTGCAATTATCAAGGCGCTAATATCAAATACTAGATAACATCCTGTTCAAGGGTGGTAAAATAAATGAAGAAACTCATGCTTCTAAAAATTACGTAAGAAAATGCGAAAGGAAGGGTGAGGAAGCTTTAGACAGATTATATTGGTGAAGGTTGAGATGCCAACCTTCCAAGCATTAGTAGGACCTCCCACCTCTGTAACAACTTTGTATTTCTCCGATTATTTTGAAATGAAATACACTTTAGGGGTTTCCAAATACTCATCATTTACTCAGCAATACAAATGGCGTCTACCGTCATTGATTATAGTATCATAATGGTACTTGATAGCTTGAATCTTTGTACATAATCACATAAAATAAAAGTGATATGTGATTAAGAAAATCATGTTTTCTCACCACTTTCCTTTGCATGAAAGAGATGACAATAGAAACACCACTATACCAATATTTAAACACCCATAACTAATCTAAAACTCTAAAAAAACCATCTCATTGAATTGTACAACACCCTAAGAAACATAAAATTGATGAAAAAACTAACCAACAAAGAGCATTAAGTAGTTGAGGAATAAGGAAAAAACCACAATGTGGAAAGAGAAAGTTCATTTCAGTTAAGAGTAGAGAAGTTGCAATGAGACATCAAAAAGAAGAAAAGTAGGAAATGTAACACATTCAAATGTTTATACACATGTGTTCCTTAAAGGTAAATGACATAAAGGTAAAATCCTATTTTCTAGAAGCATTATAAAAAAGAGTCGTGTGTCAACTAAAGGTTGAGAAAAACATAAGAAAAGGGGGTTTGAATTGGGTTTTCATTTTAATTTTAGAGAAACTATTCACCAAATCAATAAGAAAGAAATGAAAGAGGATTGACTCGTTTGGTTTATACAAGTTCACCTTAGAAAAGGATAATCTTGTCCACCTGCCAAAGTGATTTCACCTTAGAAAAGGACTTAATCCACTAATCATGAAAGATTACAGACAACCTCTAAGAGTCTAGAAGGACACGTTAGCCCTCTCAAGTATTCAGAATAGCAACCTAGTCACTCGAGGAAAAAAAATCTCAAAAGATTTACAATGAAAAGTGTTTACAAATATTGCTTCTAAATAAGCAGAATGAAACAAAGTTTAAGATCAAATGTTAACACAACAATTGAGCAACAACTCTTATATTCTAGAGATTCTTATAAATAAATTTCTCACAATGGAGTTGTCGTGGGCGAAAAATCGTTTTGTTCCTCTTTTTTGTGGATTAGACACCTGATGCCTTCTTTGGGCTCGAGTGCTCATAAAAAAAATGATTTTTCTTTGTACCGACCAAACTTTTTATTATTTCCAAAGGAGGAAAAGGAAAAAAGCTGCAATAACCTAAAAGTGGGGGAGAGATCTTTGGGTAAGAGGGTTGGTTATACGAAGGGAAGGTATTAGCACCCAACGTATCTATAGTACTCTATAGGTTTCTTTGCTTTGTTTTTCATTCCATGTTATTGAGAGGTTCTTGTGAAATAGGTGGGACCTAAGGTGTTTGTTTGATTATGCTCGCAAAGATCATCGCGATCCTCTGCATACATATCCCTTAGAGGGAATCAGAGCATCTGTAGCTCGGGGTCTACGGGTGCTAAGGTTTGAGTGGTTTTTTTTGTTTTGTTTTGCTCGCCAAGGATCGACCTTGTGCCTACGTATTCTCAAAGGGATGTTGAGAAAGTCAGAGCAATCGTAGTTCCCACTTATGCTAGTGGAAGCAAAGGAAAATAGACAAATGTCGTCTAAATGCTAGATGTATCTAATCTATATCATCACATACATCTGTTTGATTTTTGTTTGTTTAACCAGCCTCGTGGCAAAACTTTCAATGAAGTCAGCCTTGTGACAAAAAGTTTTGATTAATCAGCCAGCCTCGTGGCAAAAGTTTCAATGAAGTCAGCCTTGTGACAAAAACTTTGATTAATCAGCCAGTATGGTGGCAAAACGGTTTGATTGATTAGCCAGCCTTGTGGCAAAAAGAAGTTTGATTGATTAGCCAGCCTTGTGGCAAAAAAGTTTGATTTTGATTGATTGATTGTTTGTGATGATATAGAAGAGATACTCCTAGCATAGAGATGAAAAATGTCTAATCTCCTAGGGTATTTGATTTGGATATTGGGGATGCTTATAAGAAGCCCGTGGGTCCTTGTACGAAGCCCAAGAGGAGGCTATCCGAGGGTCCTTGCATTGTAAGCCCAAGAGGAGGCTATGGGAGGGACACTCCAGGGTCCTTGCATTGTAAGCCCAAGAGGAGGCTATGGGAGGGTCACTCGTTTGTACAAAGCCCAAGAGGAGGCATGGTATAGTTGGTTTGAGCTCTTAGAGCGATTTCACCGGGAAACCATACTCTATGTCCTAACCTAAACTAGTGGAGATTCTTTGCACGAAGCCCAATAGGAGGCTATGGGGAACCTAGTGTTGCACTAAGTTGAATAAGCATACATATCACACATATGAACAAACATGAACAAGTATGAACAAACATGAACAGGTATGAACAATTATATATATGACAAAGTGTGTGTATATAATGGAGTTTATGAAGGAAATATACCTGTAAGCATGATCCATGTGTATACACGGGGGCTCGGGACTCATACTCGGGGAGAGGCCCATTGAGTTTATTCAACAGCTATGTAAACAGGTATTTACAAAGGGGCTTGGGACTTATACCTACATGGAGGCCCATGGTATTTTTGGGAAGATTTAAAGAAAACCTTCATTTTTGTTTTAGTATTTTTTGGAGTTTTAATGATCGAGATATGTACAAAAGGCGTACAATGAAATACCGAATTTCATGTACAGGAATGGGACTTATACCTATGTGGAGGCCCATGTTTTATTTTATAAAACATGGTGGATGGTTTTATTTACAGACGCGTCGTTTGTTGTTTTGAAAACAGTTTGAAAAGTATTGTTTTGAAAGAGTTTTCTGTACAAAGAAAAACTGTATAAAAAAGGAAAGGGACTTATACTCTCTAATATTCGAGAGGCCCCACATCATTTTGAAAATCAATTGATCAATTAAAAAGATTTAATCAATAGTTTCAAAAAGAAATGGTTTATTGTCTTTGAAATGAATCGTGATCGCTTGTTTTAAAATGATTTGAATTTTGAAAGGAGTCAAATTAATCAAGATAAACAAAAAGATTGTCTTCAATTAACACTTAGATGATTAGGGTTTATTCAAAAAATATTTACAAGTGATTAGGTTAAAAATTAAATGAAAAAAACAATATTTAAAGTATTAAAAATACTTAAAAATAAGTCATTTTAAACCTATTTAAAAATGTATCAAATAAATATTTTTTGATGATTTTTTTTGATATTCTTAAAATATATATATTAAATGAATAGTGTTTAAAAAATGAAGCAAAAATGAATTGATTTGGTTAGTTAAATGATTAATTAAAGTTGTGAAGAAAAATGAAAGAAAATAGGTGCTAAAAAAATGGTTTTGTCTCCACAAGGGTTTGAACCCACGCACCCACGCTTGCTAACCAAAACATGGACCAACTGAGCCACGCTTGTGGCTTGTTTATAATACGCTTCCAATGCATTATATTTTAAAACAAATATTTGAATTCTTTGAACGAAAAAACGCGCCAAGAACACAACCCTAACTGAATTTTGAAATTCTTCAAATCTGTGTTGTTTTGATTGATCAAAGGGTCTATCTCACTCGGTTTTGGACGAGGAACATGATGATGACCTTTAATTTCATTTATTTTTGCTCTAAGGTTATCAATTTTCACATGAACATGAAGAACCCTAAAACTGAATTTGATCGTGAAATGATGTATGTGCAAGTTATGATGCAATTGATTGAGGGTTAATGATCCCCATGTGTGTAGAAAAAAGATGGTATATCAATATTTCATTTATGATGCGTGCATGATAGAGTTTGAAGTTCATGAGACTTACCTTCAAAAACGGCCAAAGTGGAGATTGAATTCTTCAGTAGAGGTGTTACAGAAGTTGTTGCTTGATCTGAACAGCTTCAATGATGATTATAGAACATGTCTGGATGCTTGGAGTGGATTAAAAACATCTGGATCATTCCATGGAACCCGATCTGCAGTAGAACCAAGTGTGAATCGAGCCTGATGATTCTGAAGTTTTTGATTGATGATGAGTGTTGGGATAGTTCATATGTGACATATATGAGGTGTTGGAAGTGTTAGTTTGGACAGAAATGATCTTGAATGGATTTTGGCATGATAAGGCTCAATTTTGGTTCATGTGGAAGTGAGGTAGTGATTCTGAGATTTGAGTGTTTTTGGGGTGTGTGGATGGATCAAACACATCACATATGATGTTTAGAAGTTGTTAGAAACATTACTTTGGCCAGAAATTCAAAGGTTTGGAGGTTGAGTTTTCTACCTCTTTGAAAACTATGAAACTTGCAATTCAAGAAAGAAGAGAGAAAACCTATAATTGTGAGGTTTTGGTGTGAATTGAAGAGTGATTTGCACCTCTATTTATAGGCCAAGAGTTCTGAACTCAGACCTTTGCAAGTTGATCAAGAATTGGTGATTTGGCTTAAGAGATAAAAAGGAATCTTTTACATTTAATGCAAAATGGTTAAAGTGACCAAACCATGGTTAAAACTCTAGCTTCTTATCCTCTTCCATTCTGATCTTCTAATCAGAAAATATCTCTCAATTATTGCTTCTATGCATCATTGCTTGAATTATAGGTCATGTAGTCTTGAAACTTAGTGAAAAATGGTGAGAATTCAAGTGAAAAAAGTTCACTAATGTCAAAATTCAAAACCATAGCTACACTTCATATTTTTTCATGCTCTTGGACATTTTGGAAAGCTCATATTACACACTTCAAAACCCTAGTTGAAAGTTTATTCAAGATCCTTAAGGAAGTGGGTGAAAAAGATCCATGAACTTTGAAGAAAATGAAGTTTTAAGTGAAGTTTTCAAAAGATACCAACTTTGAAGCTCCATATCTCTTAAATGGTTGATCTTATGAAAAAAAATTATATGTGACAAAGTTGTTCATTGGATCAAAATCTACAACTTTCATGTTGGAAGTTTTTTTCAGTTTGTAGGTGAAATTTTGAGAAATTCCCTTCCAAAGTTTGGAAAAAACCATGAAAAACACAGAAATTTTTCTAAGTATGGAAAGTCAAACTTTTGACTTTTTGATTCTTGATTGATTTTCTTGATTTTTCTTGATCAAATGACTTCTCATATCATATATTGATGATTTAAAACTTCAAAAGTCATGGTTGACCAAAATTCCCCAAAAGTCAATGATGATCTTGTACAGTTGACTTTTTCAAACGAATCGCGTTTCTGGAGATTTCAAATGAAACAGGCTATCCTCACCAAATGAATGGTATGAATGGATCACATTGAAGCATTAGAGGATATTGAGTCATGGTTTGAGTTGTGGCACCAGGTCCTGATTAAAAAGTCAGTTGTTCAGTGAATTAGGTCAAAAACCCTAATTGTCGACCTGATGAAATTGATGACTGTGGATCTTGAATTGAGACACAATCTTCATTGGATATTGTCATAGGGATTATTTGAAGATGATTGAAACCTTTGATTGACTTCCTGGGGATTTTTAGGGTTTCCCAAATGTGATCCCTGATTTCAGTCCCTGATAGTTCAAAACCCTGATCTGAGGATTTGTCTGATCAATCTTTGTGTAGGAGATGTTATGAGCCAATGGATTAGGTCAAAATGATGCACTTGAGGTCTTGATATCATGTCCCAAGCCATTAGGTCAAATTCTGAGCAAAAGTCAAGAGTGTGCTGTCTTCAGTCAAAACCCTAATTCAGTCGATTCAAAGCTGTTGAGCTTGTTGAAATGAATCTCTGAGGACCAAATGTTGATTATTGATGAAGATGATTCATTTGAGATGAAGGGAGAACAAAACCCTAATTGATTGTTACTTGTACTGATGAGTGATTTCTTGATTAAACCCTGCTGAGTCACAAGTAGCAAACACAAGCTATGCAATTTGTTAGAGATGCAAATGATGCATATGCAGATGATATGAGGTGGTATCTTAGGTCAAAAATTGGGGTATGACAGATGCCCCTATTTAAGTTTCTTCAACCTGAGACATGAAGATTGAAAATCTTCGTTTTGATAGGGTGGAAGAGACTTAAATATCAGAAGACGCGAATTTTGGACCTAAGATACCAAAATTGCGAATGATACAAGGATATCTTTACCGAGGGAATATCAAACTGACTCCACTGGGGACAAGAGATTGGGAAGGATGTCTCAATCCGTTTTACGAAGAGAGTCCGTTTTATTGGGAAAGCAAGTGTATGCTTCGCCTGGGAATGATAGCTTTGTAAGAAATGCTTACCTACCGACATTATCGACTATCAACAAAGGGATAGACTTGTTTAATAATGCGAAGGTGAAAGGTATGAAACTGTGTTACCGACTACCAGCATGGTGATAGACTTGACAAGGTAAAAAAAAAGCTTCAAAAGTTTGGTTAATATTACCGACTATCAGCATGGTGATAGACATGTTTAATAATATAACCAAAACAAAAGGTTACCGACTACCAGCCTTGTGATAGTGGTTTTGAAGACATGATCAATTATCAGTCGAGTGATAAAATGATCCTGGAGACTTTGCTAGGGAAATTACTGGTTATTCAGCCTTGTGAACAGTAATAAGGCCCTGATTGTCAAATGGTCTTCATGATTAATTTCCTTGAGAGGAAAATTTTTGAAAGAAACATAAACTGATCAGATGATGAGGCTATTGCTTATGGTATGTTTTTCACGACTCTATTTGAGGAATCGGAGTTTGAATCTCTGGTAAAGATAGGGTTCTAACCAAGAATGAATTGGAAAGAGACAGTGAAACAAGACTTTGTACCCAATGAGGAATGAACTCAACAGGGGATTTTCTCCTTCGTTTTGGAGAGGAGAAACTGAAGCAACCTTCTTCCACGAGGAATGATGTCAGTGGGGAACTGGAGAAACAAAAGATGTTCTTTCTGCTTATGGGTGACAACCTACTAGAGAGATGACATGCCCATACCTGTTCTTTTTCTCTTTTTTTTCTTTTCTTCTTCTTCTTTTTTTTTGCTTTTTTTTCTTTTTTTTTTCTTGGGATAGATATATCCTGAACAAATGATTTTAGGCAGACATTTGAAAAAATGCAATGATGCATAAATGATGCAAATATGTATGAATGATGAATGTCATGAATGTAGCATGCATGCTAACAATACTGACAGACAAAGAAGTATACTGGAGAGGGACCGACGTTGCAATACAACCAGATACTTGGCAAATGTTCTTCAACACGGTGTAGATAACACAGGTGATGAATGGTGTTGCGTGTTTTAAACTTCTCTGGGGAAGATGAGCATCTTTTCTCATTGAGATGGAAGATCTTCTTCACAGGAGATGGAAAATCTTCGTCACTGGGGATAAAAGATCCTCTTCACTGGGGATAAAAAACCTTCTTCACTGGGGATAGAAGAGCTTCGTCCTATGGAGATAGCTGTTGATGTTCCTTCTGTTGTTCACAACTCAAAGGAAAGTTTCGCTTTTATTTTGAAAAAGTGAAGTAAATTCATTTAAAACTTTTTTTTCTCTTTTTTTCAAAAGTGAATAACACAATTAAAGCGTCATTTTGCAAGCTGAAAGAAATTAAAGATTGCAAATAAATGGGCACAAGGCTCAAATTTATTTAATAGGATGGTAATCAGCTAAAGGCGTGATTCCATAGAGTATTTACAAAAGTTGGAAATGGTAATTATGCGGAAAAGGCTACATTGAAAGCAATAACCACTATTCCCCTTAACAACTTTGAGTTCCAACTGTGCTTGTCGCTTCAGATTGGTGTTGATTTGTTTGAAGATCCTTTGATGGAAAAGACGATTCAGATGACGAAGTATGGACTGATGCAGTTACTTTGTCATAATTCCTTAATTTTTGCCTAGATTGCCCTTTCAGGTTTTCAATCTACCAGGATGAAATTTTTTCTGTTTATTGTCTCTAATTTTTGCCTGGACCGCCCTTTCGGGTTTTCAGTCCACCGAGACGCTCATTTTTGCCTAAGTCGCCCTTTGCGGGTTTTCGACTTACCGAGCTGTTCTTTTGTATTTTTTAGACAAAGTATTTCTTGACTGCATCAGCATTCACAGGATGTGGGAGTTCGTCACCATCCATGGTTGCAAGAGTCATGGCGCCGCCAAAAAATGTTCTTTTGACAACATACGGGCCTTCGTAATTAGGAGACCATTTGCCCCTAGAATCTGGTTGGAAGGACAAGATCTTTTTAAGCACGAGGTCGCCTTCTTGAAATTCACGAGGTCGAACCTTTTTGTTGAAAGCTTGTTTCATCCTTGCTTGGTATAACTGTCCATGGCATAGAGTAGTCATACGTTTTTCTTCGATTAAGTTCAACTGATCGTATCTGTTTTGACACCATTCAGCCTCTGATAACTTAGTCTCCATGAGGACTCTCATTGATGGAATTTCAACTTCTACGGGGAGCACAGCTTCCATGCCGTATACTAGAGAAAAGGGAGTTGCCCCTGTTGAAGTACGCACTGAAGTACGGTACCCGTGTAAAGCAAATGGTAGCATTTCGTGCCAGTCTTTGTAAGTGACGACCATTTTCTGGACGATCTTCTTAATATTCTTGTTGGCGGCTTCGACGGCGCCGTTCATTTTTGGTCTGTAAGGAGAAGAGTTATGATGCTCAATCTTGAATTCCTCACATAATTCTTTCATCATCTTGTTGTTCAGGTTTGAACCATTATCAGTAATGATCTTGCTGGGAACACCATATCGGCAAATGATGTTATTCTTGATAAACCTCACAACCACTTGTCTTGTAACATTGGCGTAAGATGCTGCTTCGACCCATTTGGTGAAGTAATCAATAGCTACCAAGATGAAACGATGACCGTTTGAAGCTTTTGGTTCGATCATTCCAATCATGTCGATACCCCACATGGAAAAAGGGCATGGAGATGAAAGAACGTTGAGTAGAGTCGGTGGCACATGGATCTTATCTGCGTAGATCTGACACTTGTGACATCTCTTCACGTGTTTATAACAGTCAGATTCCATTGTCAACCAATAGTATCCTGCTCTTAAGATCTTCTTGGACATCGCATGCCCGTTTGAATGAGTTCCAAAGGACCCTTCATGCACTTCATGCATTAACATGTCTGCTTCGTGTCTGTCCACGCATCTGAGCAAAACCATGTTGAAGTTTCTTTTGTATAGCACATCTCCGTTCAGGAAGAAACTGCCAGAAAGTCTCCTTAGAGTTTTCTTATCTTTGTTTGATGCCCCAAGTGGGTACTCTTGAGTTTGAAGGAAGCGCTTGATGTCGTGGAACCACGGTTTATCATCGATGACTGCTTCAGTTGCAAACATATAAGCGGGCCTTTCAAGGCGCGTGATTCTGACTGTAGGCATATCGTTCCAATGATTGACTTTGAACATGGAAGATAGAGTAGCCAAGGCGTCTGCCATTCGATTTTGATCTCGAGGTACATGATGCAATTCAACCTTGTTGAAGAAAGTCAACAGACGTCTTGCATAATCTCTGTAAGGAATCAAGCCAGGGTGGTAAGTTTCCCACTCGTCTTTGATTTGGTTGATCACGAGGGATGAATCTCCATATATGTCGAGGATCTTGATCCTTAAGTCAATGGCTTCTTCGAGACCCATGATACAAGCTTCATATTCTGCGATGTTGTTAGTGCAATCAAATAGCAATCTGGCGGAGAACGGGATATGAGTACCCTTGTGAGTGATGATGATTGCCCCAATTCCATTGCCAAAAGCGTTTACTGCTCCATCAAAAATTAGGCCCCATCTTGATCCAGGATCAGGACCTTCTTCCGGTAACGGTTCGTCACAATCTTTCATCTTTAAGTACAAGACATCTTCATCAGGGAAGTCAAACTTGAGAGATTGATATTCATTAATTGGTTGATGCGCCAAATGATCGGCGAGAATGCTTCCTTTGACCGCTTTTTGAGCACGGTATTCAATGTCATATTCGGATAACAGCATTTGCCATCGGGCAATCCTTCCTGTTAAGGCAGGCTTTTCAAAGACATACTTGATCGGATCCATTTTGGAGATTAACCAAGTAGTATTGTTGATCATGTATTGGCGGAGACGTTTTGAAGCCCAAGCCAAAGCACAACACGTTTTTTCGAGCATGGAGTAACGAGACTCACAGTCTGTGAATTTCTTACTCAAGTAATAGATGGCATGCTCCTTCTTACCGGTTTCATCTTGCTGTCCAAGCATACAACCCATGGATTCTTCTAACACAGTAAGATACATGATTAGTGGTCTTCCTTCAACTGGAGGAATCAATATTGGTGGTTCTAACAGGTACTCTTTGATACTGTCAAACGCTTTCTGGCAATCTTCAGTCCATACAACCCCTTGATCTTTGCGGAGAAGCTTGAAAATTGGCCCACAAGTAGCAGTCATTTGAGAGATGAATCTGGAGATATAGTTCAATCGTCCGAGAAATCCTCTTACTTGCTTTTCAGTTTTTGGTGCAGGCATCTCTTGAATAGCTCTGACTTTGTCGGGATCTACTTCAATACCTCTTTGGCTGACAATGAAACCCAAGAGTTTTCCAGATCTAACCCCAAAAGTACATTTGTTAGGATTCAAGCGAAGCTGGTATTTCCTTAATCGTTGAAACAACTTCAGAAGGTATTCAATATGTTCTTCTTCTGTGCTAGACTTGGCTATCATGTCGTCCACATAAACTTCAATTTCTTTATGCATCATGTCATGGAAGAGAGTAGTCATTGCCCTTTGGTAAGTTGCGCATGCATTCTTCAATCCAAACGGCATCACTTTGTAGCAAAAGGTACCCCATGGGGTGATGAAAGATGTCTTCTCCATGTCTTCAGGAGCCATCTTGATCTGATTATAACCGGAGAACCCGTCCATGAAGGAAAAGACGTTGAACTTAGCAGTGTTATCAACCAGCATGTCAATATGTGGTAATGGAAAATCATCTTTTGGACTGGCCTTGTTCAAGTCACGGTAGTCAACACACATTCTGACCTTTCCATCTTTCTTCGGAACTGGCACTATGTTGGCCAACCATTGAGGATACTCCGAGGTGACAAGAAAACCCGCGTCGAGCTGTTTTTGAACTTCCACTTTGATCTTGTTTGACATATCAGGGTGAGTCCTTCGCAATTTCTGCTTGACTGGCGGACATTCTGGCTTCAATGGTAAGTAATGCTGAACAATATTGGTATCCAACCCAGGCATGTCTTGGTAGGACCAGGAAAACACATCAACATATTCTTTGAGAAGGTCTGTCAACTTACTCTTGATATCAGCATCAAGCAGCGATCCAATGGTCACTTCTTTTTTGTCTTCTTCAGAACCCAAGTTGATCTTTTCTAAAGGCTCTCTGTGAGGCAGAATGGCTCTTTCCTCGTGCTTAAGTAATCGAGAGATCTCGTCCGGGATCTCCTCTTCTTCCTCTTCTTCGGCTTCGAACACAGGAAACTCAAAGTTGGGAGAGGACATAGGGTTATTGCATTCAATGGGTTTATCAATAGTAAATCTGCACATGTGATTTATATCTATTTCAGAAAATTTATGAATGCAGGAGTGTATGCAGATTTTTTGGGAAAAGTTTTTTTTTATTTTGGTTTTTTAGGATTACCATTTCCAGAAAAAAGCAAAAATAAAACATATAATGTAGGGAATTCAAAATGACACTTTATTTATGATTCATTTTTGAAACAAAGCCCTAAACACAAACTCATTTGTCTTGGGCAGGACAAAGAGGGAAACTTTTAAAACAAAGCCCTATACACAAAGTTATTTGGGCGGAACATTTAAAAGCAAAGCCCTATAAAACATCTCTCTGCTTTGGGCAAGGCAGGAGGTCAAAATAACAGCGAGGTGATTACTTTGAGCGGCGAACAACATTCGGAACGTCGACAGCTTTCCAGTAGCAACGAACTCCTCTGTGTATTATGTATTCAGGAAAATTCTCTTCAGAATTATCTTCAGTATTGACATTGACCGCTGGTCGAGCAGGATTTGAAGGTCCTGGTTTGTCAACCTTGTTCTTTGTAGAGTTGAAACGGTCTTCTTCCACCTCTTGAAGAGCATAAGACGAGTCACGGTCTTCAGAATTTTCAGGATGTATTTCCCAGTCTTCAGGATGAAGAGACTCATTGTCAGCGACACTTTCCGAGTCAGTTGCGGGACCATCTTCCCCTTCATCTTCAAAAATGGAATTTATGTGATAATAACCATCTTCAGGATTATAAACCTTGGCGGATGCATTGAAGCTGAAACCTTCAGTAATTTCAGGCTGCTGAGAAAACTGACAAGGCTGATAAGCCTCTTCTGGTTGACTATTATATTCACAGGAATCTCCCCATCCAGTTGGTTGGATATCCTCAATCGCAATCTTTGAACTTTCAGGTGCAGTATATTTCACCATGTAATCATATTTCCCACTTGGTTGTCCCAAGGTGTCCCAGACTTCTGCAGGAATAGGCTCAGTTTCTTTGCCTTTAGATTTCTCTGAAGGAGAATATGGTTCTTCCTGAGATATATATCCCGAGTCATTGAGATAACATTTCCATTCTTCTTCAGGATCGGGTAAACCTTCTTCGATGCATTCTTCGATAAGGACATTAACCTCTTGAGGAATCGGGTTAAGGAATCCTCCACTAATGAATGTTTCCTTGATCGGACGAAGGGTTTCATACTTCTTGGTGCAGTTTGAGAATGTTGGTGAACATCCGAGACCTGCTCTGGTTTCATTCTTGGTCGGGATCACAACTTGCCCCCAGCCAGTGGTAGTTCCATCTTTTACTACTTTTACTGCCTCTTTGTAAGAAGAGATTGATGCTTTCTTCTTGGAAGATTCATCTTCTAAAGAGTGTCCTTGGAACTGAGTTCCTTCCACATCATCAGCACTAATGAAAGAGAAATTGGATAAATGGCTCACCATCAAGGCTTGTTCTCCACTTATTGTCACCAATTTTCCATTTGTTACCAATTTCAACTTTTGATGAAGCGTAGAAGTTACTGCCCCTGCTTCATGGATCCATGGTCGTCCTAACAGACAGCTATAAGCAGCTTGAATGTCCATGACTTGGAAAGTGATTTGGAATGTATGTGGACCAATTGTCATGGGAAGGTTGACTTCGCCAATAACAGATTTTCGCGATCCATCAAATGCTTTGACAACTACACCACTGAACTTCATAGGCATTCCTTGGTAAGACAAGCGAGCAAGAGTTGTTTTTGGCATCACATTCAAGGAAGATCCGGTATCTACCAACACATTTGACAAAGAGTCTGACTGACAGTTCATAGAAATGTGCAAAGCAAGATTGTGATTTTTACCCTCCTCGGGGAGTTCTTCATCACAGAAGCTTAAATTGTTGCAAGCTGTTATGTTAGCTATTATCCCATCAAAATGATCAACAGTCACATCATGATCTACAAAAGCTTGATCCAAGACCTTCATCAGGGCTTCCCTGTGGGCTTCTGAGTTTAAAAGCAATGAAAGTATTGAGATCTTCGAAGGAGTCTGCATAAGCTGATCCACAATCTTGTATTCACTTCTTTTGATAAGTTTCAAAATTTCATCAAAGTCAGGATTCACATTGGTTCCACTGGATTGACCAAAATCAATGTTTGTATTACTGACAGGAGTTTCCACAGGATTCCCTACTGGTGTATTGACAGGATTTTGCCCGGTTGCAAGAGCAACAGGCTGCTTTGGAGGTAGTGGAGTATACACACGTCCACTTCTTGTTACTCGACTCACATCAGCGATGTTCACGACAGATGAAAGAGTAGGTAAAGGAACTTCTTGTCCATCCTTTATCATTGTGGTGTTGTAGTTGTATGGAACTGCCTTGTCAGAGTTATAAGGAACAGGTCCAGGTAGCCAGATGATCAAAGGAGCAATAGGAACCTTCGGCTTGTTGTAAGTAACTTCCATGCGCTCAGGCATGTTGAAATGAGGAACGATGACGTTAACTGTAGGCATTTCCGAGTTGATATCTGAGACTAAAAGCTCATGCGGATAACATCCTATCATGTTAACTTCATTTTCATCCCTATTTCTGTAGATCTCAATAGTACCATTATCTAGCAAAACTTGGAGATCTCTTCTCACAATCGAACACCCGTGAGGATCCACACAACATATTCTACAGGAACCGTATTGATGCTGGCGAAAATTCTGCCCCCGACAAAGAGTGGCGTGCATTTGTACCAAATCTGCTCTTGAGAAATTGATATTATAGACTCGGTACGGACCAGGACATCCATACACCATGTTTACAACATGCCCTCCATGATTGGGCAGCGGATTTGCTTGCACATTAGGATTCAAATTTCTGAAAGAGAGGAGATTAGATCTAACCAACCTCTGAACTTCATATTTCAAAGCTATGCAATGCTCAAGATCATGGCCAGGTGCTCCTTGATGATAAGGGCATGAGACCTCAGCTTTGTACCACCATGGGAGTTTCTCAGGTACTGGTGGTGGTGCTTTAGTTTGAACAAGACCTCTTTCAATCAAAGCAGGGTACAATTCTGTGTAGGTCATTGGAATCGGATCGAACTGTGGAGCTCTTTGCACACGATTCTGATTATTGTTAAACTGCTGAGCCTGTGGTCGAGGCTGTTGTTGTTGAAACTGCGGCGTAAACCCCGGATTCGACGTTGTATTAACGACTGGTGCGATAGCAGCTACCTGTCGTTGACGATTGACATTTCCTCTTGGCCTCCCTTGGGATACCATGTCAACACTTTGTTCCTTTTTCTTTGGGAAACCACTTCCGAACTTTTTGGTTCCGCTTGAAGATCCACCTTCTTTAGTTAGGCGTCCGGTTCGGACTCCTTCTTCTAAACGCATACCCATGTTTACCATTTCGGTGAAATCACTTGGAGCACTAGCAATCATGCGTTCATAATAAAACGGACTGAGAGTATTCAAGAAGATCTTTGTCATCTCTTTCTCTTTTAATGGTGGATTAATCTGAGCAGCAGTTTCTCTCCATCGTTGGGCATACTCTTTGAAAGCTTCATGGTCTTTCTGAGCCATGGATCGAAGCTGGTCTCTGTCTGGAGCCATATCCGAGTTATACTTGTATTGTCGGACAAAGGCCTCACCTAGGTCATTGAAAGTCCGAATATTGGTGCTATCCAAGCCTGTGTACCACTTCAGTGCGGCACCAGTCAAACTGTCTTGAAAGTAATGGATAAGCAACTGATGATTATCTGCATAAGTAGACATCTTTCTAGCATACATCACAAGATGGCTTTGTGGACAAGAACTATTTTTGTACTTCTCAAAGTCTGGGACCTTGAATTTAGCAGGTATTTGTACACTGGGAACCAAACATAGCTCCTGGGCATTCTTTCCAAACAAATCTTTCCCACGGATAGCTTTAACTTCCAATTGCATCTTGTTAAACTGCTCTTGGAGATCTCCTACAAGATTACGCGGATTTGTGCTATCACCTTGATCATGATAAATCTCATTGTCTCCGTAAGGAACAGTGTGAACCATAGGAGTCGGAACCGTCATAGTGGGTTGAGAAAGTGCCATAGTGATTTGGGAAAAAGTTACCCCTGAATGTGGAATAAAAGCCGAACCTTGTGCAGCAGGCGCTTCAGTTGTAGCTGTTTGAACCCCAGAGAAATTATGACGGAAACCTGTACCAAAGCTGAAAGGCGGGCCCCAACCTTCTGGCATGGAGAAAGATGGAATACCGAATGCAACTGTAGAAACTGGAGTAGTGACTTCAGATGTCACTGTTGCTTGACTGTTAGGTGGCGGCGGCTGATTCTGTGCGGCCATCAAGGAGTCAACCAGAGTCGTGAGACTTTCCAACTTTTCCTGAAGGGTGGTCACTGTACCACGAAGCTCAATATTCTCTTGTTCAGAGTGTTCCATTACTCTTCTTCTGCTGGAACGAGTATTGTATCTGTGATCTGATTGCGAGCGTGGTCGAGAAACTTTGAGACGCGACAGCTTGACGATCTATTGGAGAAAGATCCAAAAGATGAGACTCTATACAACAGACTCGATATGCAGAATGATGTATGCAAAAAGAAATTTATGATTTTTCCAAACATTTTAAAGATTATTTCCTTGCAAACATTTGAACACAAACAATTCTTTTATTCATTCATTTTTTTTTTTGTTTTTTATTGCAATAATGGGAAATGTTACAACATTGGAGCGTAGCTCCTTACAAAAGCAAATGATAAATAAAAAAGCTAAACAAATCCTAAACATCTTCATCAAACGAAGAACCAAATGCATTGTGCAGCTTGAGCTTCATGATTTCTTTCCCATAGTGAGCTTTCAATTCGGCCTTTTCAGCTCTCAGCTTGTTAACAACATTCTTCCAATCATCAGGAGTCGGGGCGTTGCTTGTCGAGCCTTCCAGATTTTTCTTGCTTTCTTTGATGTACCTCTTGATTGCAGCGTCTTTCTGACGAATCTTCTCATCTTTACTCATGAGCCATCCATCTTGATAATAGAGAGTTTCTTCGTGATCTTTCACTCTTTTCTTCAACTTTCTATTTTCCACCTCAGTGCTACGAAACTTTTCTTCCCAAGCATCTTTTTCTATCCTCATCTTAGCCAAAGTGTCTTGGTATTCCGCTATAGTGGGAATGTTGGGTCGTTGAGATACTGCAGGAAACATGGGTTTTTCATAAGCATAAGGCATTTGGAACTCCTTGGCTCTTCTCTTTACCCAGCAGGTGTAGGCGTCCATGGTAATGCAATTTATTTCCTCACCTTTTTCTTTCCATCGGACGTCGTACCAAGCTCTCATCATTCTTGCTTTCAACTTTTTAGGATTATCCCCTTCTCGGTAAAAGTATCCTTCCACTGAGGGACCAGCAGGTTTAACTGAATTTGCATACCCGAGTTGTCGTCGGGCTAGGACCGGATTATAGTTAATTCCTCCTTGTGTACCAATGAGGGGTACGTTGGCGAACTCTCCACAACTTTCAATGGTTTCTGTACCACAGCGAGCCAAGGTATACCAACGAATATCATTATTAGTAAGAGACATAAGTCTTCGAGGCCAACGCAAACCTTCTCGGTTTTCCGTGAAAATAGGAGACTCAGGTAAGTGTGAAACAATCCATTTGAACAACAAAGGTGCACAACATACAATGATTCCACTGCCTTGGCGATTCCTATGATGGACAGAGAAATACATGTCACCAAGTAAAGTCGGAACAGGATTTCCAATCAGAAAGATCTTTATGGCATTGATATCAACAAAGTTGTCGACATTGGGAAACAGAACCAACCCATAGATGAGCAAGGCTAGTATAGCTTCAAAAGCTATCATGCTACCAGTTTCGATGAAATCAAAGGCTTTCTTTATCAGGAAGTGTGAGGTTAAACCCGGGAGGTTTCCTTTGGTAGTCCAATTACTCTCTACTTCAGACTTTTTCAAATGGGTACTTGCTGCAATGACGTGTGACTTAGGAATGGCTTCCAAACCATTGAAGGGTATTTTGTCAGACACAGGGATACCCAAAAGATTGGCATATTCTTCCAAGGTCGGTACCAACTGGTAGTCTGGAAAGGTAAAACACCGGTAGACGGGATCATAGAACTGAACCAGAGTTTTGAGAAGTCCTTCATCAACATGAGTGTTCAGGATAGGCAAAAGCTTTCCATAACTTTTCCTAAAATTAGAAGGATCTTGTACAGAAGATGCTAACCCTATCAGTCTTTCTACATCAGGCGTTTTGAAACCGTACTTTTTGGTATACCTTTTTTCCATAACTTAATCCTATAATGTTTGCAAAGAAAATTCTCTAAATTTTTTTGGAAAAATCATGTTTTTATGGAAAAAGATGGGTTTTTTAATGAATGTATGAATGCATGGATGCATGGATGCCACATATTCAAACATGGTAAAGCAAACATGGTAGTTCAAACATGGTAACATGGTACTACAAACATGGTATATAAACATGGTAACGCAAACATGGTAACGCATAAGTTCAACGGTCCAGCGTCACGAGCATGAGGTCATAGAACCAAAAATGGGATAGTTCTAGTTAATCACCTGCACAACATGTTCTACTGATACGTCAGAGTCTACATTTTTCTTTCGGATATTACCGGCCTTCCACAATTAAACTCATGAGCCAGTAATATTCTCAAGAAAAACTCGTCAGAGTGTGGTTCTCCGCATGACAACTAATCCAAGTCTTCACCTGAATAGTTTCTGCACCACAACCTAATAAGGCCAGGATGGGTTGGGGTTCTACGGCCAACTCAGCTTCTACAGTTCAATGAAAGTAATAATGTCTTCGCTACGAAACATGCTAAACATATATTACCAACAAGGAACCTCCACTGAGCGGAAGGATTCTCACGTGCGCCTGCACATGACTATACCCTCCACCTAATTTCTTATGTGTACTTAATCCGGGTTAGGATTTGTCCATAATGTATCACTTGTAACAGAACTACGCAAGTAACAGAACCAGAACCACACATATAACAAAAAATGAAATGAAAAATAAAATAAATAGAAATAACCCTTCCTTTGGAAACAATAAAAAGATGGTCCCCAGTGAAGTCGCCATTTTTCTGTCGCGGGCGAAAAATCGTTTTGTTCCTCTTTTTTCGAGATGAGACACCTGATGCCTTCTTTGGGCTCGAGTGCTCAAAAAATGATTTTTCTTTTGTACCGACCAAACTTTTTATTATTTCCAAAGGAGGAAAAGGAAAAAAGCTGCAATAACCTAAAAGTGGGGGAGAGATCTAGATCTTTGGGTAAGAGGGTTGGTTATACGAAGGGAAGGTATTAGCACCCAACGTATCTATAGTACTCTATAGGTTTCTTTGCTTTGTTTATCATTCCATGTTATTGAGAGGTTATTGTGAAATAGGTGGGACCTAAGGTGTTTATTTGATTATGCTCGCAAAGATCATCGCGATCCTCTGCATACATATCCCTTAGAGGGAATCAGAGCATCTGTAGCTCGGGGTCTACGGGTGCTAAGGTTTGAGTGGTTTTTTTTGTTTTGTTTTGCTCGCCAAGGATTGACCTTGTGCCTACGTATTCTCAAAGGGATGTTGAGAAAGTCAGAGCAATCGTAGTTCCCACTTATGCTAGTGGAAGCAAAGGAAAATAGACAAATGTCGTCTAAATGCTAGATGTATCTAATCTATATCATCACATACATCTGTTTGATTTTTGTTTGTTTAACCAGCCTCGTGGCAAAAGTTTCAATGAAGTCAGCCTTGTGACAAAAAGTTTTGATTAATCAGCCAGCCTCGTGGCAAAAGTTTCAATGAAGTCAGCCTTGTGACAAAAACTTTGATTAATCAGCCAGTATGGTGGCAAAACGGTTTGATTGATTAGCCAGCCTTGTGGCAAAAAGAAGTTTGATTGATTAGCCAGCCTTGTGGCAAAAAAGTTTGATTTTGATTGATTGATTGTTTGTGATGATATAGAAGAGATACTCCTAGCATAGAGATGAAAAATGTCTAATCTCCTAGGGTATTTGATTTGGATATTGGGGATGCTTATAAGAAGCCCGTGGGTCCTTGTACGAAGCCCAAGAGGAGGCTATCCGAGGGTCCTTGCATTGTAAGCCCAAGAGGAGGCTATGGGAGGGACAATCCAGGGTCCTTGCATTGTAAGCCCAAGAGGAGGCTATGGGAGGGTCACTCGTTTGTACAAAGCCCAAGAGGAGGCATGGTATAGTTGGTTTGAGCTCTTAGAGCGATTTCACCGGGAAACCATACTTTATGTCCTAACCTAAACTAGTGGAGATTCTTTGCACGAAGCCCAATAGGAGGCTATGGGGAACCTAGTGTTGCACTAAGTTGAATAAGCATACATATCACACATATGAACAAACATGAACAAGTATGAACAAACATGAACAGGTATGAACAATTATATATATGACAAAGTGTGTGTATATAATGGAGTTTATGAAGGAAATATACCTGTAAGCATGATCCATGTGTATACACGGGGGCTCGGGACTCATACTCGGGGAGAGGCCCATTGAGTTTATTCAACAGCTATGTAAACAGGTATTTACAAAGGGGCTTGGGACTTATACCTACATGGAGGCCCATGGTATTTTTGGGAAGATTTGAAGAAAACCTTCATTTTTGTTTTAGTATTTTTTGGAGTTTTAATGATCGAGATATGTACAAAAGGCGTACAATGAAATACCGAATTTCATGTACAGGAATGGGACTTATACCTATGTGGAGGCTGTCGCGGGCGAAAAATCGTTTTGTTTCCTCTTTTTTGTGGATGAGACACCTGATGCCTTCTTTGGGCTCGAGTGCTCAAAAAAATGATTTTTCTTTTGTACCGACCAAACTTTTTATTGTTTCCAAAGTAGGAAAAGGAAAAAAGCTGCAATAACCTAAAAAGTGGGGGAGAGATTCCGGGTAAGAGGGTTGGTTATACGAAGGGAAGGTATTAGCACCCAACGTATCTATAGTACTCTATAGGTTTCTTTGTTATGTTTTATTCCATTCTTGTTGTGGTGAAGGTTTTTGTGAAAGAGGTGGGACCTAAGGTGTTTGTTTGATTATGCTCGCAAAGATCATCGCGATCCTCTGCATACATATCCCCTAGAGGGAATCAGAGCATCTGTAGCTCGGGGTCTACGGGTGCTAAGGTTTGAATGGTTTTTTTTTTTTTGTTTTGTTTTGCTCGCCAAGGATCGACCTTGTGCCTACGTATTCTCAAAGGGATGTTGAGAAAGTCAGAGCAATCGTAGTTCCCACTTATGCTAGTGGAAGCAAAGAAAAATAGACAAATGTCGTCTAAATGCTAGATGTATCTAATCTATATCATCACATACATCTGTTTGTTTTTGTTTGAAAATCTTTTCATTATAAGCCCGGGGCCATGCCACTTAGGGTGCTTAGAATGATAAAGATGTTTTTGTGTTTAACCAGCCTTGTGGCAAAAGTTTCAATGAAGTCAGCCTTGTGACAAAAACTTTGATTAATCAGCCAGCCTTGTGGCGAAAGTTTCAATGAAGTCAGCCTTGTGACAAAAACTTTGATTAATCATCCAGTACGGTGGTAAAACAGTTTGATTGATTAGCCAGCCTTGTGGCAAAAAAGTTTGGTTTATTGATTGATTGATTGTGATGATATAAAAGAGATACTCCTAGCATAGAGATGAAAAATGTCTAATCTCCTAGGGTATTTGTTTTGGATATTGGGGATGCTTATAAGAAGCCCGTGGGTCCTTGTACGAAGCCCAAGAGGAGGCTATCCGAGGGTCCTTGCATTGTAAGCCCAAGAGGAGGCTATGGGAGGGACAATCCAGGGTCCTTGCATTGTAAGCCCAAGAGGAGGCTATGGGAGGGACACTCGTTTGTACAAAGCCCAAGGGGAGGCGTGGTATAGTTGGTCTGAGCTCTTAGAGCGATTTCACCGGGAAACCATACTCTATGTCCTAACCTAAACTAGTGGAGATTCTTTGCACGAAGCCCAATAGGAGGCTATGGGGAACCTAGTGTTGTACTAAGTTGAATAAGCATATAACACAATCACAAGTATGAACAAGTACGAACAAACATGAACAAGTACATGAACAAATATGAACAGTTATACATATATGACAAAGTGTGTGTGTATAATGGAGTTTATGAAGGAAATATACCTGTAAGCATGATCCATTTGTATACACAGGGCTCGGGACTCACACTCGGGGAGAGGTCCGCTTGAGTTTATTCAACAGCTATGTAAACAGGTATTTACAAAGGGGCTCGGGACTTATACCTACATGGAGGCCCATGGTATATTTTTGGGAAGATTTAAAGAAACCTTCGTTTTTGGTTTGTCATTCAAAGTTAAAAAACACATTGATTGAGATATGTACAAAAGGCGTACAATGAAATACCTAATTTCATGTACTGGAATGGGTATGTACAAAAGGGCTTGGGACTTATACCTACGTGGAGGCCCGTGTTTTATTTACAAAACATGGTTGACTGTTTATTTACAGACGCGTTGTTTCGCTTTTGAAAAACTGTTTGAAGATTTGTTTTGAAAGAGTTTTCTGTACAAAGAAAAACTGTATAAAGAAAAAGAAAGGGACTTATACTCTCTAATATTCGAGAGGCCCATGTTTTATTTTCATAAAACATGGTGGATGGTTTAAAAAAGAGTTGAAAGATTTGTTTGTTAAAAAAAAACTGTTTGGAAGTTTATTTGGAAAAAGTTTTCTGTTAAAACAAAAACTGTACAAAGAAAAACGAAAGGGACTTATACTCTCTAATATTCGAGAGGCCCCACATCGTTTTGAAAATCAATTGATCAATTAAACAGATTTAATCAATAGTTTCCTTTGAAAATCAAAAAGAAATGGTTTACCGTTTTTGAAAAGAATCGTGATCGCTCGTTTTTAAAACGATTTGAATTTTGAAAGAAATCAATTTAATCAAGATAAACAAGAAGATTGTCTTCAATTAACATTTAGATGATTAGGGTTTGCTTCAAAAAATATTTACAAGTGATTAAATTTGAAAATCAAATGAAAAATAATATTTAAAAGCATTAAAATTACTTAAAAACAAGTCATTTTAAAACCAATTAAAAATGTATCAAATAAATATTTTTTGATGATTTTTTTTGATATTCTTAAAATATATATATTAAATGAGAGGTGTGTAAAAAATGAAGAGAAAATAAATTAATTTGGTTAGTTAAATAATTAAATGAAGTTGTGTGAAAAATGAGAGAAAAAAGTTGTAAAAAAAAAGGTTTTGGTCCCTAAGGGTGTTGAACCCACGACCTGGAAGTTATTTCTCAAAACAAAAGCCAACTGAGCCACGCTTGTGGCTTGTTACATACGCGCGTTCATTCAATTATATTAAGAAACGAAAATTTGAATTTTCTGAACAAAAAGCGTGCCAAGAACATCATCCCCTTTTGATTTTGAAAATCTTTGAAACTGGACCGTTTTGATCAAGTAGATAGTCTATCTCACTCGGTTTTTCATAAGGAACATGATGGTGATCTTTAATTTCATTTATTTCTGCTCTAAGGTGATCAATTTTGTGATGAACACGAAGAACCCTAATTCTGAGATTGATCATGAAATCGTGTATGATTGATGAATTGTGAAATTGATTGAGGGTTAATGATCAGTGATAGTGCAGAAACAAGATGGCATGTTCATTTTTCATTTATGATGCATGTATGATGGAGTTTGAAGTTCATGAGCACTTACCTCAAAAACGGCCAAACTGGAAATTGAAATCGTGCCTGGAGGTGTTACAGATGCTTTGTGATGATCTGGATAGCTTCAATGGACCTTATGTGATGTGTTTGAATGCCTGGAATGAACTGGAAACCTCTTGATCAGTTTGTGGCACCCGATCTGCAGAGCTATGGTGTGAGGATCGAATTTGATGATTTTGATGTTTCAGATCATGGATGATGATTGGGATAGTTTATATATGGTACATGGATGGTGTTAGAAGTGGTAGTTTGGACAGAATTGAGCCTGAACAAAAATTGGCATGATAAGTCTCATGTTATGCATATTTGGAAAGTGAGGTAGTGATTTTGAGTTTTAGGTGTTTTTGGGGTGTATGGATGGTTCAAACACATCATATGTGATGTTTATGGTTTGTGGGAAGCATCACTTTGGTCAGAAATTCAAAGGTTTAGAGGTTGAGCATTTTACCTCTTTGAAACTTAAGAAACTTGCATTCTAAGAAAGAAAGAGAAAGCCTATAATTTGTGTGACTTTGGTGTGATTTTGAATGGAGTTTGGACCTCTATTTATAGGCCAAGGTTTCTGAATACAAAGCTTTGCAAGTTGATCAAGAATTGGTGATTTGGCATTTGAAGATAAAATGGAATCTTTACATTTAATGCACATGGTTAAAAGTTACTAAACCATGGTTAAATCCCAAGCTTCCTATCCTCTTCCATTCTGATCTCATATCAGAAAATATCTCTTCAATTATTGCCTCTTTGCATCATTGCTTGGATTATAGGTCATGTAGTCTTGAAACTTAGTGAAAAATGGTGAAAATTCAAGTGAAAATGATCACTAATTTCAAAATTCAAAACCATAGCTACACTCCATATTTTTTCATGCTCTTTGACATTTTGGAAAGCTCATATTACACACTTCAAAAGCCTAGTTGAAAGTTTCTTCAAGTCTCTTAAGGAAATGGGTGAAAAAGTTCCATGAACTTTGAAGAAAATGAAGTTTTAAGTGAAGTTTTCAAAAGATACCAACTTTGAAGCTCCATATCTCTTAAATGGTTGATCTTATGGAAAAAATTTATATGTGACAAAGTTGTTCATTGGATCAAAATCTACAACTTTCATGTTGGAAGTTTTTTTCAGTTTGTAGGTGAAATTTTGAGTTATTCCCCTCCAAAGTTTGGAAAAAACCATGAAAAACACTTAGAAAAATTTTCTAAGTATGAAATTCAAACTTTTGACTTTTTGATTCTTGATTGATTTTCTTGATTTTTCTTGACCAAATGACTTCATATATCATATATTGATGATTTAAAACTTCAAAAGTCATGGTTGACCAAAATTCCCCAAAAGTCAATGGTGATCTTGTACAGTTGACTTTTTCAGACGAATCGCGTTTCTGGAGATTTCAAATGAAACAGGCTATCCTCACCATATGAATGGTATGAATGGATCATATTGAGGCTTTAGAGGATATTGAGCCATGGTTTGAGTTGTGGCACCATGTCCTGATTAAAAAAGTCAGTTGTTCAGTGAATTAGGTCAAAAACCCTAATTGTCGACCAGATGAAATTGATGTCTGTAGGTCTTGAATTGAGATGTAATTTCCATTGTATATTGTCATAGGGATTATTTGAGGATGATTGAAACCTTTGATTGACTTCCTGGGGATTTTTAGGGTTTCCCAAATGTGATCCCTGATTTCAGTCCCTGATAGTTCAAAACCCTGATCTGAGGATTTGTCTGATCAATCTTTGTATAGGAGATGTTATGAGCCAATGGATTAGGTCAAAATGATGCACTTGAGGTCTTGAGGTCATGTCCCAAGTCATTAGGTCAAATCCTGAGCAAAAGTCAAGAGTATGCTATCTTCAGTCAAAACCCTAATTCAGTCGATTCAGAGCCTTTGAGCTTGTTGAGATGGATCTCTGAGGACCAAATGTTGATTGTTGATGAAGATGATTCATTTGAAATGAAGGGAGAACAAAACCCTAATTGATTGTATTTGTACTGATGAATGATTTCCTGATTAAATCCTGCTGAGTCACAAGTAGCAAACACAAGCTATGCAATTTGTTAGAGATGCAAATGATGCATATGCAAATGATATGAGGTGGTATCTTAGGTCAAAAATTGGGGTATGACAGAGGCCCATGTTTTATTTTATAAAACATGGTGGATGGTTTTATTTACAGACGCGTCGTTTGTTGTTTTGAAAACAGTTTGAAAAGTATTGTTTTGAAAGAGTTTTCTGTACAAAGAAAAACTGTATAAAAAAGGAAAGGGACTTATACTCTCTAATATTCGAGAGGCCCCACATCATTTTGAAAATCAATTGATCAATTAAAAAGATTTAATCAATAGTTTCAAAAAGAAATGGTTTATTGTCTTTGAAATGAATCGTGATCGCTTGTTTTAAAATGATTTGAATTTTGAAAGGAGTCAAATTAATCAAGATAAACAAAAAGATTGTCTTCAATTAACACTTAGATGATTAGGGTTTATTCAAAAAATATTTACAAGTGATTAGGTTAAAAATTAAATGAAAAAAACAATATTTAAAGTATTAAAAATACTTAAAAATAAGTCATTTTAAACCTATTTAAAAATGTATCAAATAAATATTTTTTGATGATTTTTTTTGATATTCTTAAAATATATATATTAAATGAATAGTGTTTAAAAAATGAAGCAAAAATGAATTGATTTGGTTAGTTAAATGATTAATTAAAGTTGTGAAGAAAAATGAAAGAAAATAGGTGCTAAAAAAATGGTTTTGTCTCCACAAGGGTTTGAACCCACGCACCCACGCTTGCTAACCAAAACATGGACCAACTGAGCCACGCTTGTGGCTTGTTTATAATACGCTTCCAATGCATTATATTTTAAAACAAATATTTGAATTCTTTGAACGAAAAAACGCGCCAAGAACACAACCCTAACTGAATTTTGAAATTCTTCAAATCTGTGTTGTTTTGATTGATCAAAGGGTCTATCTCACTCGGTTTTGGACGAGGAACATGATGATGACCTTTAATTTCATTTATTTTTGCTCTAAGGTTATCAATTTTCACATGAACATGAAGAACCCTAAAATTGAATTTGATCGTGAAATGATGTATGTGCAAGTTATGATGCAATTGATTGAGGGTTAATGATCCCCATGTGTGTAGAAAAAAGATGGTATATCAATATTTCATTTATGATGCGTGCATGATAGAGTTTGAAGTTCATGAGACTTACCTTCAAAAACGGCCAAAGTGGAGATTGAATTCTTCAGTAGAGGTGTTACAGAAGTTGTTGCTTGATCTGAACAGCTTCAATGATGATTATAGAACATGTCTGGATGCTTGGAGTGGATTAAAAACATCTGGATCATTCCATGGAACCCGATCTGCAGTAGAACCAAGTGTGAATTGAGCCTGATGATTCTGAAGTTTTTGATTGATGATGAGTGTTGGGATAGTTCATATGTGACATATATGAGGTGTTGGAAGTGTTAGTTTGGACAGAAATGATCTTGAATGGATTTTGGCATGATAAGGCTCAATTTTGGTTCATGTGGAAGTGAGGTAGTGATTCTGAGATTTGAGTGTTTTTGGGGTGTGTGGATGGATCAAACACATCACATATGATGTTTAGAAGTTGTTAGAAACATTACTTTGGCCAGAAATTCAAAGGTTTGGAGGTTGAGTTTTCTACCTCTTTGAAAACTATGAAACTTGCAATTCAAGAAAGAAGAGAGAAAACCTATAATTGTGAGGTTTTGGTGTGAATTGAAGAGTGATTTGCACCTCTATTTATAGGCCAAGAGTTCTGAACTCAGACCTTTCCAAGTTGATCAAGAATTGGTGATTTGGCTTAAGAGATAAAAAGGAATCTTTTACATTTAATGCAAAATGGTTAAAGTGACCAAACCATGGTTAAAACTCTAGCTTCTTATCCTCTTCCATTCTGATCTTCTAATCAGAAAATATCTCTCAATTATTGCTTCTATGCATCATTGCTTGAATTATAGGTCATGTAGTCTTGAAACTTAGTGAAAAATGGTGAGAATTCAAGTGAAAAAGTTCACTAATGTCAAAATTCAAAACCATAGCTACACTTCATATTTTTTCATGCTCTTGGACATTTTGGAAAGCTCATATTACACACTTCAAAACACTAGTTGAAAGTTTCTTCAAGATCCTTAAGGAAGTGGGTGAAAAAGATCCATGAACTTTGAAGAAAATGAAGTTTTAAGTGAAGTTTTCAAAAGATACCAACTTTGAAGCTCCATATCTCTTAAATGGTTGATCTTATGAAAAAAAATTATATCTGACAAAGTTGTTCATTGGATCAAAATCTACAACTTTCATGTTGGAAGTTTTTTTCAGTTTGTAGGTGAAATTTTGAGAAATTCCCTTCCAAAGTTTGGAAAAAACCATGAAAAACACTTAGAAATTTTTCTAAGTATGGAAAGTCAAACTTTTGACTTTTTGATTCTTGATTGATTTTCTTGATTTTTCTTGATCAAATGACTTCTCATATCATATATTGATGATTTAAAACTTCAAAAGTCATGGTTGACCAAAATTCCCCAAAAGTCAATGGTGATCTTGTACAGTTGACTTTTTCAGACGAATCGCGTTTCTGGAGATTTCAAATGAAACAGGCTATCCTCACCAAATGAATGGTATGAATGGATCACATTGAAGCATTAGAGGATATTGAGTCATGGTTTGAGTTGTGGCACCAGGTCCTGATTAAAAAGTCAGTTGTTCAGTGAATTAGGTCAAAAACCCTAATTGTCGACCTGATGAAATTGATGATTGTGGATCTTGAATTGAGACACAATCTTCATTGGATATTGTCATAGGGATTATTTGAAGATGATTGAAACCTTTGATTGACTTCCTGGGGATTTTTAGGGTTTCCCAAATGTGATCCCTGATTTCAGTCCCTGATAGTTCAAAACCCTGATCTGAGGATTTGTCTGATCAATCTTTGTGTAGGAGATGTTATGAGCCAATGGATTAGGTCAAAATGATGCACTTGAGGTCTTGATATCATGTCCCAAGCCATTAGGTCAAATTCTGAGCAAAAGTCAAGAGTGTGCTGTCTTCAGTCAAAACCCTAATTCAGTCGATTCAAAGCTGTTGAGCTTGTTGAAATGAATCTCTGACGACCAAATGTTGATTATTGATGAAGATGATTCATTTGAGATGAAGGGAGAACAAAACCCTAATTGATTGTTACTTGTACTGATGAGTGATTTCTTGATTAAACCCTGCTGAGTCACAAGTAGCAAACACAAGCTATGCAATTTGTTAGAGATGCAAATGATGCATATGCAGATGATATGAGGTGGTATCTTAGGTCAAAAATTGGGGTATGACAGGAGTGTTTAGAACAAATATAATCTCTTTGATTTATATCTTTCTCTTTTCTTTCATGTTGAAGTTTGTATGTTGAGTTTGAAATAGTTTGAGCAGCTTGAGTAGCTTCAAAGTAAAAATATGAGCAACATTAGCAGCATTTCTTTGATGGTAAGTGCCTTAATATATAGTCCCCCAAAAATAGACCGTTGAGAAGGACAAGACATCGATTTCCTTGCTAGCTGACATAACGACTTAAATGTGATCGTGGGAGTCAAAGAGCACACACAATTTGGGGTCGTACATACGTCCTTGCAGTAATGGAGAAGATGGTGTACTATTGTACTATTAAGCTTCTAGCGCAAGTTTCTGATCTTTCCTTTAAGAATATACTTTTGATCTGAAGTAGTGAGAGCATGGAAGAGATCAAGTAATGTAAACATCCCAAGAGAATTTGAATCTTCAGAGTCATAATGCAGTGTTAGAGTTGAACGCGACAGTTTATTTGAACAACACATCTTGATTTCTGAGCTGAAAGCAAAAGGTTATTTGAGCTTGAAATCTTGAGTTGTGATTTGGAAGAGTATTTTATCTTAGAAACAGTTGATAAACCTTTCCTAACAAAATTCAACATTCTTCATAACTGCTGATGTTACTTTAGAAATGGATAAATATTTCTTCTGAGGTGTGCCAGTGCTGATTCTGATGATCTTTTAGACATCAATACATAGTCAATCAAAATTGTGAATCCACACACTCAAGAAACTATAAGAATACAAAATGAAGGTGTTAAAAACACTAGAAACGGGGGGGGGGGGGGGGGGGGGGGGTTGAATAACAAGGTTTTAACACCAAAAACGTTTCCCTTTTAAAATGAAGTTGGTTCTTGATAATAAAGATAGATTTGCAAGAAGGAAAGAACAAGGTATGTTTGTACTATTTCACTTGAAAAATATCAAGCTAATCTAGTCCATCTGCCAAAGTGATTTTGCCTTATCAACAAGGTCTTAATCCAATAATTTCAAGATTATTACAATGCACAAGCTAACTGCAAGTGACTAACGTACAACCTCTAAGACACACTAATCTTAGACTTCTTAAGAAATCTGACCAACTGGTCTCTTAAGAAAAAGATCAAACTACAGTTTAAAAGAAATTTTGTTTATAATAAATGCTTTTACACAAACTAGAGTAAACAGTAAATTCAGATTCTAGACTTAAGAGAAATGAAAATCTTATGAATAGTCTTTTGAGAGCGTATGAATGATAGTGAATTAGCAGCTTTTCCTCTTCAGTCTTCAAGCCTATTTATATCCAAATATAATAATATATTTGTTGAAGGGAAAATCTGGAACTTCCATAAAGTTGGCAGCTTGAACATAGTAGGGGACAAGATCGTACGACGCGTTTGTCCTTTCATGGTAGCGGAGCGAAACATTCAGTTTGTACCATGTACTATGTATTACGTAAACGTTATCTTTTATTCTTCCTGGACTTCAAATGCTCTGCTGAGCATGAGTTAGAAGATAGAAAATAAGCATGCGGTCTTCAAAGCTTCAAGTCTTCAGAGTCTTCAGAATTGCGTCTTCAAAGTCTTTAGCAATTGGTCTTCAGTACCCTTTATCTTCAGAAATAAAAGTCTTCAGCATCTGGACTGTTCCTTAGAAACTTTGTCTTCAAATCTTCCCCACTTGGTTTCTTCAAATAATGTATCAGAGTCACATACTTTAGATCCTTCTGAAGTGTCTTACTATTGTTTAGCAAAACATATGTAACACAAAAACTTAACAAGGATTCTTCTAATGATATGGCAGCGCCTTGAATCAGATCAGAACCAGTTTATTAAATTCTAAAAAATAAAAAACGTTAGAGTACTAAATTTGTTCATACAAATATACTCATTGTTATCATCAAAACTTAGAGATATATTGTAGAACCAAATCTTGTTCTAACACAAAACTATTTCATATAAAATATAAGTATTGTTATTATCAAAACTAAAGATTGAATGCAAAACCAAATCTCATTCTAACAATCTCCCCCTTTTTGATGATGACAAAACCATGTATTTTGATAAACAATTTTACATGGTAATATCATAGAAATATATCAGATTTAGATAGAGAAACCCCCCCCCCCTGAGATGTTGAGGCTCCCCCTGAGTCACATAAGGGATACCAGAGCGTTGTTTTGAACTTTTCAGAGTCTGATTTTAGTAGAAACGTTCACTTATCAGATCTTCAGAACTTAAAATTTCATAGCGCGCCGTTTCTCATAACTTGATTGATTAAATCTTATAATATTAGAGCATAATTTGATCAGATCTCATCAAATATTTCGGAACAACATTAGAAATTCTTCAGAACTTTACTTTATCAGATATTTCTGAACATAAAAAATTCTTCATCTGATCCTTTTCAGGAATTGATTTCATTCATTAGAATTAGCATATTCCTGAAACTCAATTGAAGTTTCTTTGCATACTATAACATTAGAAAATGTAAGCAGTGAGATTTTAGAGAATTAGATATGAATCAAAATCATCATTATTTTTCTCCCCCTTTTTGTCATAATCAAAAAGTTAACAAATTTTAATTGATTTTGTAATACGGCGGGAGAACTGACTTTTAAAAAATGTCGCGGATAGCAAGAGTCGCCACCGACTTTTATTTTATCCAATTAGAAAGGCTAAAAGAACAGAAAAAGACCTTTGAAAGATTTTGAGTTCAGGGGATAGGTTATACAAAGGGAAGGTGTAAGCACCTTTTGTATCCATGGTTATCCATGGGCTCTTAATTTCTTAGCTCACTTTTTGTTTGTTTGAAAAGTTTGAAAGTGTAGTGTGTGATTAGAAAAGATCTTGATAAGGACTTTAGCTTGTAAATAAGCGTAGCCTTTTTGAAGGTATTTGAAAAAGAGGTGTATGAAAATTAATTTGAGTTTTGAAAAGAGCAAGCATTTAAGAGCACCTACCCTAATTTAATGTTTTATGTTCTTTAAGAGTTTCAGTTGAAAGGGCTATTCATACCATAAAGAGGGTAGGTAGTCCTTTCATTGGATTTGATCGGGTCATTGAGAATTATCGTTCGTCATAAGGCTATCCATATCATAAAGAGGGTAGGAAGTCTTAGGGAAGGATATAATAGTCATTTAGGCAACAAGTAAAGATACCTTAGCAATCGAAGGGACTATCACCGTTAAATCGAGGGACTAGATCATTTATACCGAAGGCTACATTGAAGGGACTATGATCTTTAAATCGAAGGGACATGGTGATTTTGAATCGAAGGCAGAAAGCTAAGGTATCCCTATGCTAGAAGGGACTTGACTATTTTCCGAAAGGTAGCAGAAAAGAGGAAACCTTAGAGGTACGTGTGTGCAGAAATCACGCGATTCAATTTAGTTATATTTATCTTGTAAAATTAGTGAGCTATGTTCAATTATTAATATTTTCACGCCCTATTTACTAACCACACAGTATAATAGAAAATTAAAGTGCGGAATTTAAAATGCGGAAAGTAAAATCCTACGCTATTACAAGGCTTCGGGCAGGGGATTACATAGCCAAAAACCCGGAAAGAAAGGCAGAAATTAAAACCTAGTTACTATTACAATAAACCTTTTGCGACCTATACACATTTTCTAGAATTTAAATGACTAAATAAATAAATAAATAAATAAATTAAAGGCATGCGACATACACTGGAGTAGGAGATGAGAAAAGAATCGCGAACAATAATAACAACCATAGGTAAGGAAAAATCAGGGTTTAAAAGCGTAAGGGAAAATCCTAAGGGTAAAAAACCTTGTGGCTAAAAAAGCTGATGACAAACTTTAAGGTAAGGGAAAATCCTAAGGGTAAAAAACCTTGTGGCTAAAAAACTTGATGACAAACTTTAAGGTAGAAACCTAAGCTTACGGTTAGTGGGCAACATTTTCCTTAAGGTTTCCCTTGGTTATCTACAGTCTTTGATTAAGGCTAATTCCACATTACAATTAAAATTAAACTATAACCTAAGATTAAAACCCTAATTAATAAATTATTAATTCTAATTAAAAAATATCTAACAATCAAAACATAAATATTTAATCTAAACCTACTCAATTAAAGTTAAATCCTAAATTAAATTATTTGACCTAAAAACTATTTTTGTAGTTTTTATGATTTTTAATTTGATCACTAACCTAAATAAACTAAAATAGATTGATTAAAATAAAAGTGAATCCTAATTCCAATTTTATGTTATTATCATCCTTATGGCTAATGGTT
The DNA here is from genome assembly GCF_029867415.1 of Vicia villosa. Lineage (NCBI taxonomy): Eukaryota > Viridiplantae > Streptophyta > Magnoliopsida > Fabales > Fabaceae > Vicia > Vicia villosa. The sequence continues at coordinate 50,330,611 of NC_081186.1, forward strand.
TAAAGGTTAATGGTTAGTTTGAGTTAATTAAAACTAATTAAATAAGAATTACAAGCAAATAAAGTAAAAAAAACATAAAAAAATAAGTGTGGACGCTGGGTATCAAACCCAGGTCCAGTGTGTACCAGTTTTTCGTCTTTGCCAGTTGAGCTATGATATCTTGCTGATGGTATCTCTGCCCCCAATAAAGAAAAGGAAGAGATGATGGGTAATGAATTCTGTGAGACAACCTTCTGGAAGGGTATGGTGGAGAACACTTCCTGGATCGCTTGATTGAATCTCCACGACGCTTGGACGGCCGTGATTGATCGGAACAGCATGCACGCATGTGGCCTTGTAAGTCTGGATCTGCAAGCATGTTGTTAGTAAAAAATTAAAGGGAAACAAGGAGGGCTGGGATCGAACCCCCTCCCCCTTGGTCAATGATAGTTTCCCCTTGCCATGCGCGCTGGAATATGTTAGCTGTTTATCATATGCTTCATAAATAATATATATAAAAATAATAACCATAAAATTCAAAATGCAAACAATTCGCGCCCAACACCCTTCTTCAATCTTCATTTTTTTCCATAAGGTACAAACTTTTAGCCACGGTTTTTATGTGTAGCTACAAACCTGCAAACATCAAATTCGTCACACGATTGAAATAAATTCCAATTAATCACTCAGATTCACTAAATCCTATCCCCTGAACATGAAAACACAAACGATTTGGACTAATTTGGTCTCTAATTAATAACCCCCAATTCAGAGCTTTATGAACCCTAACAATGGCATATCCATGTACCTGCAACTAAAATCAATTAAAGGGTCCATGCACATTGCAAACATCATTACAAACATATATATATATATATATATATATATATATATATTCAAATTTTGTTTATGATGCAAGGATGAACGAAACCGATCATAAGGATAGGAAGTGCAAACCGAGGCCGTATCTAGCGATTCCATGCGTTGCAACCAATGGTGGTGATGCAGGTAGCTTCATAAGAGAACGGGAAATCTTTTTGGATACACCATAGGCTCTGAATTCGTCTTAGTCTCGACCTGCAACCTCGCTGAAATTTTCGGTTTTTGCAAGTTTGGATAGGGGTTCTGAACAACCCAAAATTCGTCCTTGAGAAATTTTTATCCTTGTGCATATATAGTAGCATGAATTAGGTTAAACAATTTGCATAAAACTCACTTGAATCATGGTATTGGAGATTGATTGGAGCTTGATTGAATATTCTTCTATTTTTGGATTTTTTGCATAAATTTTGCACCAATCTTTCCTTACACGAATTTTGAATCCAATATGTGCCATTTGATGAGTCATTTTGATTGGAAACCAAATCAAAATCAAATCTTTCATATTTTTCTCCAATTATTTGATTTAAATCATATTTTAATGAATAAAAAATCCAATAAAATATCAAATAAAATCAATTAAGCATGGGCTTAGACTTAGAGCTCCTTGATGGATTTAGGAACAAGTTTGGGTCATAAAAACTCAAGCCCATTTGGAAGAAAATCCATTTTGAACCACATTTGTTTCACATTTTTCACCCAAAACTGCCCAACTTTAACAACGCATATCTCCCTCCATTTTTAAGATATGAAAGAGTTCTAGGAATTTTTGGAAATCTCAAGATGTCCATTATAATCTACTTTGGAACCTTTTTTCATTTGGAGATTTTATCTTGATGATATCGGCTTTGACAAAAAACTGTTTTTGGTCGACTTCCAAAAAAGGACATGTAATCTTTTGGACCATATCTCTTAAATGAAGCATTTTTGGCCTTGTCATTAGAGATACAAAGTTGTAGAGAATTCAATTTCCTTCAAAATAGGCTTTGGTTGGGAAATTTTGGATGTTCCATGTGAAAGTAATGGCTGGTCAAAGTTCAGTTGACTTTTAGGTCAAAACCCTAATTTAGAAACTTTGAGTTTTGTTGGTTTCTGAACTTTCCTTGATGAATCATGATCAACCCTTGATCGAATGATGAATTTTACTTCAAAATAAGGATGTTGACCAAAAATCAGGAATTTTGACTGTATTTTGACCACATTTGACTTTCAAGTCAAATTAATCTACTGTTGACCATTTGAACTGTTGACGGAGCCATCTAGTGAATCAGAGCTTGAAAATTGGCATGAGGATTACTTGAAGCATATGAGATGCCATGAAGTCCATTAGAGATGTAAAATCTTATTTTGCTTAGAGGGAATCAAAACCCTAATTTGTGGCTTGTTGTTTAGGAGAGTGTGATTGTGCTTATTCCTCAGAGCCTGAGCCAAATCATTTGAAATATGATGAGAAAATTTTTGGGTATGACAGATTTTAATGACTAAGCACAAAATATCTGATGAACAATAAAAAATGAAACAAACAAAATTTTCTTTGATAATTCAGAAAAGGTAGTATAGACACGAACAACTTTAAAGCAACACAACTGAACCAAAAAAAAGATCAAGACAATGAATTCCTAAGGTTTCTAAGGAATAAGAGACAAGAGGTTTGACTAGAGAAGTTGATTCAACAAGATATGCAAGCATAAAGCTTCTAACGATAATGATACCACCTTCCCTCAACATCCAAAAAGTTTATCCAATCTTCATCATCATTTGAATCAACATGAAACTTGAAAGGATTTTTCTTTAAGGACTTCATCTTCAAAACATATGTCTTTCATGTTACTGAAGTACCAGTAGATGTTCCAACAGATGTTCCGGCTATGGACACACTTTTTTGTGGATCATTATTTTTAACTTCCTTGGCTTCCAGCAGGTGTTTGTTTTTATATACATCAATTGTGGTAGAGATACTTATATTAGAATGCTGCTTGAGAGAACTATGATGAACATCATGATTAACTTCAATGATTTCCTTATTACCAGCGAAAGTTTTAAAAGCCATGATGAAGCAAGAAAGTAAAAGATATGAGAGACAAGAAACTAGGGAAGGATGAAGAAGGATAGTGAAACAAGGAGGATATATATAGGAGGGGAGAAAATGTAACTGACAAGAGAATTGATATTGTTACGAGACAAACCAAACTTAAGAATCATAAAGCAGTTAAGAAAAGACTTAGGACAAGAGAGAATAAGAGAATATCATCATTTCAAAAACAATTGTCAACTAAAGTATGTCTCAACGTTTCCATAAATAAAAGTGAGAGAGAAATAAATTTATGAAGATTTTATCTATTCTCAAAGTCTTTTCCCGCTGCTCGGGGTACTATTCAAATAATGTGTTATGATTTATATGACATAAGTCTAAATTAGATCCATTTATTTGATGAACCATAAGTTAATGTTCACAGAGTCATGAATACCAAATGGTTTATGAAGTGAGATATATCTGACTAAGACATCTTTTAACTATTAAAAATATCTTTGACAAAATAACAAGTTTGCATATGATCAAAATCTTAATTTTCTCAAAATGAACATAAATTTATCTTCAGCTAAGGGTTTTGTGAAGATATCAGCTCAATGATGGTCTATATCTATAAATTTTAAAACAATAGTCCCTTTCAGAACATAGTCTCTAATAAAATGATATTTGATTTCTATGTGTTTAGCTCGAGAGTGTAAAATAGGATTGTTACTTAAGCATATAGCAACATTATTATCAATAAAGATATGAATATTAATCTCATATATCTAGAAATCTTCAAGTTGACTTTTCATCCAGAGCATCTAAGTGATGCAAAGTGAGGCTCATATATATTCTTCTTCAGCAATTCATAGTGCAATAATCGATTGTCTTTTGTTTGACCAAGAGATGAGATTGTCACCCAAAAATTGACAGTTTCCATAAGTGCTTTTACGCTCAAGTCTATCTTCTGCATAGTTAGCATCACAGAAACCTGATATCTTGTATTTTAATGTTTTCTTATACATTAAGCCAAGGTTAGTTGTTCCTTTCAGATACCGTAGGATTCTCTTTACAGTTGTTAAGTGAGTTTCCCTTGGATCTGATTGAAAGCGAGCAAAAAGATATACACTAAATAAAATATTTGGACGAGAAGCAGTCATATACATAAGAGAGCTTATCATACCACGATAGAGCTTCTGACAAACCTTTGCACTCACCTCTTCTTTCTCCAGAATGCATGTAGGATGCATAGGAGTATTTACTGGTTTTTTCATTTGTCGTATCAAATTTCTTCAGAAGTTCTTTCGTATATTTGCATTGATGAATGTATGTAACTTCTGGAGTCTAATTGATTAGTATACCCAGAAAGTATTTTGACTCTTGCATCAAGCTCATTTCAAACTCAGCCTGCATTAGCTTAGAAAATTCTTTGGACACAGAAGGATTAGCAGAACCAAATATAATATCATCAACATAAATTTGGCATATCATAAGATCGTTTTCGACATTTTTACAGAAGAGTGTAGTATCCACTTTGCCTCTTGAGAAACCATATATCAAAACGAAAAGCACTTAGTTTATCATACCAAGCTCTGGGAGCTTGCTTCAGACCATAAAGCAGTTTCTTGAGTTTAAAAATATGTTGTGGAAACTTGGAACTTTCAAAACCAGGAGGTTGGTGTACATATACTTCTTCAGAAATGTATCCGTACAGAAATGCACTTTTGACATCCATTTGATATAAAATAATATTATTATTATTGATACCAAATGAGTTTAGAAGACAAATATATTCTAACCTAGCGACTGGAGAATGTGAATACAAGATTACAATCACAAAGATGTTTTTGATTCATGGCAAACTCAATAAGAATACAAGCAACAAGGTGGAAGCAGAAAACTCAAAGAAAAGCAAGCATTGATCACTCATGTCAGAACAGGTCGACCTATTATGCTTATAGGTTGACTCAACACAAGCAAAACAAGAAGAATGCAGAAAAGCAGCAGTTAGGTCGACCTACTGTCAACCCAGGTCGACCTAAAATGGAGAAAAATCCATATACTTCTGCTAGGTCGACTCACACATCATCTAGGTCGACCTAAATTGATGAAATTTACATACCAGTCTGCTAGGTCGACCTACACAACAACTAGGTCGACCTAATCTGAGAAAATGTCCCCAGAATGCATCTGAAGAGGATTCTGGTCGACCTACTCCTTTAACAGGTCGACCTAACTGGGAGCAAAATTCTGCAAGTTCTGCTAGGTCGACCTAAGCACTAAAAGAGGTCGACCTAACTGATCAAGAAAGTCAAAAATTCTGCTTCTCTCATCTCCAACTGTTAAGCTATCATATATATTGTCCAAGGTTCATTATTACAGGCAACACCAACGACTGAAAGATACACAAAGGCTTCTCATCTTCGTTCTTCGTCATCTCCAACGCAATTACACATAATCATTCTTGCGTTGAGGGTTAGTGATCGAGTTCGATAACGTCCATGGAACGGAATTGAAGATTCCTAGTGGGTGATGATTTGTGGGGTTTTTGGTGAATAAAATCTACGGGTTTTGTCCTCCAAGATAGGTGTTTCTTGGGGGTTTTTATCAAGCGGTTTCATCGAGGATCCGGCTGAGTGTGAAGATTGAAGAACAAGGGTTCGAGGGAATTGAAGACACTGCAGAAAGGGATCAAAGTGAAGCTCTTGGATAACCTTGATCTGACTCAAGATTAAGGGGGAAGAAGATTCAAAGGATCGACATAATTGGTTTATGGTTTATCGCTTTGTTATCTTCTTTGTATATACTACTTTCAATATTAATGAAAGATTACCCAATTTCAGTTTGGAATTGGGGGCAGACGTAGTCGTAGCGAGGACGATCGACGAACTGCCTAAACAAATATCGTGTTCTTGTCGCTTTTACTTTTTCATTTACGTTCTGTTCATATTTGGTTATAATAGCAAATTGATCAACGATTCGAGTGTTAAGATTGTGAATTAAGAACTTATATAAACATCACAATCCATCACATATTGAATCACCGTCAATTTGATCATTATCACCAAGTGTTTGTATATTTGTTTCTATCACTCTTACTGCATTGCAAACATTGTCCATCATACAAGAAGTTAATCTGATTTTCAATAAGAGCAACGCTTTGATTCTGCAACGTATACTCTTATCACTTACCTCAAGTTTGTGACTGGTTTTAAACACATATACAATCGTTTCGATAGTGGTTCGGAATAGACGCGAGTCAATTCAGAATCACTTCCGCTGAAAAGTCGTTTAACTCCGTAAAACTGTGAACGATCTATTCACCCCCCCTCTAGATCCTAAGGCCAGCGTCTAACAAGTGGCATCAAGAGCTCTGGTTTATTTTGTGCTACGTGAAACACTTATTGGAAAGATGGCTTCCGGACCTAAAGGGGCTCACAATAGAGCTCCAGTTTTCAACGGTGAAAACTATGGCTATTGGAAGGATTGTATGTGTGTCCACATCAATGCAATTGATAGGAACATCTGGACAGCTATTGTCAATGGTCCCTTTCAGATCACCATGACAAATGCAGCTGGTGCAGTTGTTCCAAAACCAGAAAATACTTGGGATGCTGAAGATGAAAAGAGATATGCATACGATTGGAAAGCGAGAAACATTCTAATCTCAGCTCTAGGAGTTGATGAATACTATCGCGTTTCCCATTGTAGATCAGCTAAAGCTATGTGGGACACATTGCAAGTTGCCCACGAGGGAACGGATGATGTCAAACTAGCTAGGATCAATACGTTAACTCAAGAGTTCGAACTCTTCCACATGGAAGATGGTGAATCCATCGAAAACATGCAGAAGAGATTCGTTCACCTGAAAAATCGGTTAAATTCTCTTGATAGACCTGTTTCCAATGCAGTTGCTACTAACAAAATCTTAAGATGCTTGAACAGGGAATGGCAACCCAAGGTTACAGCAATAAAGGAAGCAAATGATCTAAACACCTTAGACATTACCACTCTCTTTGGTAAACTAGAGGAACATGAACAACACCTTAAATGCCTTGACATGCATGAGAAAAGGGCAAAGAAAGAAAAGAACATGGAGAAAGAGGTAGAGAAGAAGTCAATAGCTCTAAAAGATTCAAGCTCCAAGACCTCAAGACAAGAGCTAAAGGATAGTGATACAAGTGATGACGAAGACTCCGATGATGAGGAAATGGGACTGTTTGTGCGAAGATACAACAAATATCTAAAGAAAAATGGAGCAAAACATTCTGATAAAGGCTTGATCAACTATAGAAAGCAATCAAACAAGTTCAAACAAGATGACGACAACAAAGGAAAAATCAAAGTCCTTTGCTTCAATTGTGGGAAAGCCGGTCACTACAAACCGGATTGTCCATACCTTAAGAAAGAAAAGGAGAAGAACCAAAGCAAAGGTCATAACAAATCTAAAAGAGCCTACATAGCATGGGAAAGTGATTCATCTAGTGAAAGCTCATCAAGCGATGAAGAAGAATCAGCAAACCTATGTTTCATGGCTCATCAACACAAGAAAAAGAAAGCTGTAAGTCATCTTAAACCTGAACTCGTAGATAAGGTATCTCATTCTCAACTAAAACTTGCTTTTGAAGAATTACATAGAGATGCAATTAAAGCTTTCAAACTTTTGGCCTCAAATAAGAAAATCTTTTCATATCTTGAATCAAAAGTTGAGAAAACCGAAAAGGATATGGAAGCTTTAAAACAATCTATGCTAGACATCCAAAAGGATAAAGTTGAAATAGATCCTACATCGTGGTTTGGTTGTGAGACATGTCACATTTGGCAAAAAGAAGTAAGAGATCTAAAAGCCAAGTTAGACAAGGCTCTGCAACCAAAAGTGACTTTTGCCGTTAATCCAAATAAGTTCAAAAGATCGTATACTCCTTTATATAGTAAATACACTTTTGTACCAAAAGTATCAACTAGCAAAACACCATATTCTCATCATATTACCTGTCATTATTGTTGCAAAAAGGGACATACCATTGAAAAATGCAAATTTAGGAGAATTTTAGTTCCTAAAGGAGTATTTCAATGGTTGCCTAAGTGCAACAATGTCTGTACTCACCATCTAGGAACCAATGAAGATTGGGGACCTTCCACTCTAAATTAATCTTTGCAGGAAAAGTGTCTTGACATCGCCAAAAGGTTGTGGTTCCTTGATAGCGGATGTTCAAGACACATGACGGGAGACCTATCTCTTTTCGTTGAGTTTCAAGCAAAGAAAAAGGGGTATGTCACCTATGGAGATAACAATCGAGGAGCCATACTTGGTAAAGGAAGTGTAGGTAACCCTTCTACCACTACTATAACTAATGTGCTGCTAGTAGAAGGTCTTAAACATAATCTTTTAAGTATAAGTCAATTGTGTGACAAAGATTTTAAAGTAATGTTTACAAATTCTGGCTGCACAATAGAACATACTAAGAAAAGAGACATTATGTTTAAGGGCTTAAGAGTAAACAACATCTACATGCTAAACTTGGATGAGGTATCTAAGTCTAGTACTAAGTGTCTAATTGCTCTGGGCGAAGACTCATGGCTTTGGCATAGACGTCTCGCCCACATAAATTTTGACTTACTTAATAAAGTTGTCTCAAAAGATTTAGTAATCGGCTTACCTAAAATGAAGTTTTCAAAAGATCATCTATGTGATGCTTGTCAAAAGGGAAAGCAAACAAAAATCTCTTTTAAATCAAAGAACGTGGTTTCAACATCACGCCCTCTTGAACTACTTCACATGGATCTCTTTGGCCCTTCAAGGACTAAAAGCATAGGTGGAAACACCTATGGTTTTGTCATTGTCGATGATTACTCTAGATTTTGTTGGACAATCTTTCTACCTAGTAAGGATCAAACTTTTCCAGCTTTCACACAATTTGCAAGATTATGTCAAAACAAAATGAACAACAAAATAGTTGCAATTCGAAGTGATCACGGTGGAGAGTTTGAAAACATTCTTTTTGAAAAATACTGTGATAAACATGGAATTGAGCATAACTTTTCAGCTCCTAGAACACCTCAACAAAACGGAGTAGTTGAACGTAAAAATCGGGTTCTAGAGGAGCTGGCAAGAACAATGCTGAATGAGGGTAATCTACCCAAGTATTTCTGGGCTGACGCGATTAGCACCGCATGTTATGTTTTAAATAGGATAACAATACGTCCTATACTGAACAAAACTCCCTATGAATTACTCAAAGGTAGAAAACCAAATGTATCTCATCTCCATGTATTCGGTTGCAAGTGTTTTGTCTTGAACAATGGTAAGGATAATCTTGGTAAATTCGATGCTAAAGCTGATGAGGGCATATTCCTTGGTTACTCACAATCTAGCAAAGCATATCGGGTATATAATAAGAGATTACTTATAGTAGAAGAGTCAGTACACGTGTCTTTTGATGAATCTTATGCAAAATATGTCGAGAAAGGTCTTTCATTTAATGGTGCAGGTCCATCCACTGAAGACATTGTCAAGGATAAGGAAGACGAGAATGAAAGTATTGTAAAGAAAGATGCTGAGAGAGAGAAAGATGAGTCTCACAATGAAAATGAAAAAGAAAGCATCTCAAACAATGAAGAACTTCCCAAGGCCTGGACAAATGTGAAAGACCATCCAATTGACAATATAATAGGAGACATCTCAAGGGGCGTTACAACACGCTCAAAGATAAGTAACTTCTGTCATCATTTTGCTTTTGTTTCACAAGTTGAGCCGAAAAATGCTAAGGATGCATTACTTGATGAGCATTGGCTAATGGCCATGCAAGAAGAATTAAACCAATTTAAACGGAATGATGTTTGGGACTTAGTCCCTCATCCGGGAGATCATCAAGTAATAGGCACTAGATGGTTTTTTCGTAACAAACTTGATGAAAACTGCGTTATTACTAGAAACAAAGCTAGATTAGTTGCCCAAGGTTATAATCAAGAGGAAGGTATTGATTATGAAGAGACATACGCTCCTGTAGCACGTCTCGAAGCTATTCGTCTCTTACTTGCTTATGCCTGTTCTAAAGACTTCAAACTATTCCAAATGGATGTTAAACGTGCCTTTCTAAATGGCTATATAAATGAAGAAGTCTATGTTGCTCAGCCACCCGGCTTTGAGAATCATTTGTATCCAACTCATGTCTATAAGCTGAAACGTGCTCTATACGGTCTTAAACAAGCTCCTCGGGCTTGGTACGAACGTTTGAGCAAATTTCTCCTTAGTCAAGGGTACTCTAGGGGTAAAGTTGACACTACTCTCTTTATTAAAAGAAAAGATAAAGACATTCTCCTAGTCCAAATTTATGTAGATGATATTATATTTGGGTCGACTAATGCAAAACTTGTCAAAGATTTTTCTAAGCTTATGCAGAGTGAATTTGAGATGAGTCTCATGGGTGAGCTAAATTTCTTCCTTGGCCTACAAATCAAGCAACTCAGTCATGGAACGTTTGTAAATAAAACTAAATACTGTACGGAACTGCTCAAAAGATTTGGAATGAGTGAAGCAAAGGAAATTGACACACCTATGGCAACAAATACTAATCTAGACAAAGATGAGAAAGGTAAAGAGGTTGACGTGAAATTATACCGAGGTATGATAGGTTCACTATTGTATCTTACTGCCTCAAGACCAGACATTATGTTTAGTGTGTGTATGTGTGCAAGATATCAATCTTGTCCAAAAGAATCTCACTTAAAAGTTGTCAAAAGAATTCTGCAATACTTACGTGGAACTACTACATATGGCCTATGGTATCCAAAGGGAAATGAGTGCCATTTGGTAGGATTCTCCGATTCAGATTTTGCTGGCTGCAAATCCGATAGAAAAAGCACCAGTGGAACATGTCATCTATTCTCAAATTCATTGATAAGTTGGCATAGCAAGAAACAAGTATCGGTTGCATTATCTACTGCTGAGGCAGAATATGTAGCTGCTGGAAGGTGCTGTGCACAAATATTATGGCTCAAGCAACAACTTCTTGACTTTGGTATTAAGCTTGATCGCATACCTATCATGTGCGACAACACAAGTGCCATAAACTTGAGTAAAAATCCTGTCTTACACTCACGTACCAAGCATATTGAAATAAGACATCACTTTCTACGAGATCATGTAGAGAAAGGAGACGTTACATTTGAACATGTAGAAAGCAAAAAGCAACTAGCTGACATCTTCACCAAACCTCTAGCAACGGAGCAATACTTCAACATTCGTAGGGAATTAGGGATACTCGATATCTCTAATTTGGGCTAATTACGTTTGTTCTCTCTTAATATTATTCCTTTACTTTATATATATATTTTTCTGCTAACATTTCTCTTAGCATAAAGGTAGTTCATCATCAAGCCAGGCGTCATTCCACATTAACTAAAGGCTGCCATCAAAGTTGACACCTACATATTGAAAAAGCGGTAACGTAATTGTGATTCACTTCCAAAAATATTATTGATACTATAATATGCTATCAATTAACATGCTTATAGTGACTTCATACCTATATCTCTCTTGCTCATATATGTGTCTCATCTTTAATACACCTTTAAACATATTTGACTCTCATGATATCACTATCTACCTTTTCTTTTCTATACTATGAATGCTAGCATTTTATCTATGTTTCTCTCGTTACTCTTCTATTTTCGTTGTATCTCTTTTTGATGTTGACAAAGGGGGAGATAGATGCTGAGTGTACGGGGGAGCTTTGTTGAGAGATTGCCTTGTTGAGAGATAGATGCTGAATGTACGGGGGAGCTTTGTTGAGTCTTTATCACTTACTACCAAAGCTTCGACTACTGGTTTGCCATCATCAAAAAGGGGGAGTATGTGAATACAAGATTACAATCACAAAGATGTTTTTGATTCATGGCAAACTCAATAAGCATACAAGCAACAAGGTGGAAGCAGAAAACTCAAAGAAAAGCAAGCATTGATCACTCATGTCAGAACAGGTCGACCTATTATGCTTATAGGTTGACTCAACACAAGCAAAACAAGAAGAATGCAGAAAAGCAGCAGTTAGGTCGACCTACTGTCAACCCAGGTCGACCTAAAATGGAGAAAAATCCATATACTTCTGCTAGGTCGACTCACACATCATCTAGGTCGACCTAAATTGATGAAATTTACATACCAGTCTGCTAGGTCGACCTACACAACAACTAGGTCGACCTAATCTGAGAAAATGTCCCTAGAATGCATCTGAAGAGGATTCTGGTCGACCTACTCCTTTAACAGGTCGACCTAACTGGGAGCAAAATTCTGCAAGTTCTGCTAGGTCGACCTAAGCACTAAAAGAGGTCGACCTAACTGATCAAGAAAGTCAAAAATTCTATTTCTCTCATCTCCAACTGTTAAGCTATCATATATATTGTCCAAGGTTCATTATTACAGGCAACACCAACGACTGAAAGATACACAAAGGCTTCTCATCTTCGTTCTTCGTCATCTCCAACGCAATTACACATAATCATTCTTGCGTTGAGGGTTAGTGATCGAGTTCGATAACGTCCATGGAACGGAATTGAAGATTCCTAGTGGGTGAAGATTTGTGGGGTTTTTGGTGAATAAAATCTGCGGGTTTTGTCCTCCAAGATAGGTGTTTCTTGGGGGTTTTTATCAAGAGGTTTCATCGAGGATCCGGCTGAGTGTGAAGATTGAAGAACAAGGGTTCGAGGGAATTGAAGACACTGCAGAAAGGGATCAAAGTGAAGCTCTTGGATAACCTTGATCTGACTCAAGATTAAGGGGGAAGAAGATTCAAAGGATCGACATAATTGGTTTATGGTTTATCGCTTTGTTATCTTCTTTGTATATACTACTTTCAACATTAATGAAAGATTACCCAATTTCAGTTTGGAATTGGGGGCAGACGTAGTCGTAGCGAGGACGATCGACGAACTGCCTAAACAAATATCGTGTTCTTGTCGCTTTTACTTTTTCATTTACGTTCTGTTCATATTTGGTTATAATAGCAAATTGATCAACGATTCGAGTGTTAAGATTGTGAATTAAGAACTTATATAAACATCACAATCCATCACATATTGAATCACCGTCAATTTGATCATTATCACCAAGTGTTTGTATATTTGTTTCTATCACTCTTACTGCATTGCAAACATTGTCCATCATACAAGAAGTTAATCTGATTTTCAATAAGAGCAACGCTTTGACTCTGCAACGTATACTCTTATCACTTACCTCAAGTTTGTGACTGGTTTTAAACACATATACAATCGTTTCGATAGTGGTTCGGAATAGACGCGAGTCAATTCAGAATCACTTCCGCTGAAAATTCGTTTAACTCCGTAAAACTGTGAACGATCTATTCACCCCCCCTCTAGATCCTAAGGCCAGCGTCTAACAGAGAAAAGGTTTCATTATAGTCAATACCTTCTTGTTGACTATAACCCTGTGCAATCAATCGTGCTTTGTTTGTGACGACTTCACCTTTCTCATTCAGTTTGTTTCTGAATACCCGCTTGGTTCCAATAACATGAGTTTCTTTGGGCTTGGGTACTAGATCTCAAACATCGTTTATGGATAAATGATTTATCTCTTCTTGCATATCCATGATCCATTCATTGTCTTGAAGTGCTTCTTCACAAGAAGTTGGTTCTATCAGAGACACCAATCCAAGAAGAGTTTCTTTAGATCGTTTGAAAGTGGATCTTGTTCTAACAAGTTCAGCTTTATCTCCCAGAATCAAATCTTCAGAAATGGTTTGCCTCTGCCTTTGCCTTTTATGAACTGAAGGAACTTCAGATACTTCTGATGACTCATCCTTTTTATTAGAATCTTTATCTTCAAAATTCTTAGCCTTTTCTCCCGATCCTGCAAGTGTTATTTCTAGATTTGCAAACTTTTCAAACAACTTTGACTTTTCTGAGTCAAGATTATTATCAAATCTAACATGAATTATTTCTTCCACAATGCGTGTTTCTGTATTGTATACTCTGTATCCCTTAGAGCGTTCTGAGTATCCTAACATAATACACTTATGTGCTTTAGAATCAAACTTAATGTTTCACGAATACTTAAAAACTTTAGAATAATTGTTTTGTTTTGGATACACAAATGAGATGCATTGTCTCATATCTATAGAGAATGAATCAATTTTGATGACATGTAAGCTAATCTTGGACTATCTATGCCATCCAAACATTGGTGGGACATGATTCCCCATAATGTGTTATATATGCGTTTACTATAATTAAATTTGAGCTACATAAATAGAGATTTTTGTAATTTTTATTTTTACACTACATTTTTTTCCTCATTGGATTGAATCCCAATCCTATTCAATTTTATCGCTTAGGTTTTTTAATGAGGAAGTTGATATATATTAGTGGATTTTGGCCTAGTCCATAGGATTTGAATATGAGACCTTGAGAGGAGCACACTCTTAAGATCAAAGTCTCCACCACTAGGTCACACACGCGCACACTCAACTTATACTTATATATTTATATTTTAATAAATGTTAGGTTTGTATGGTTAGAATATCAACCTAGTTTAGATGCAAAACTTCTTTCTTAACACACACTTTTTTTATTAAAAAAAAGTACATTCAAAATGTATAGATGAAAATGCACTGAAATGTATAATTAAAAAAGTTATGTTTTTAATAATATTAAAACATTAAAAAATTCAAAGATTTCATAAAAATACGAGATTTATTTATAAGTAAAATTTTATTGATGGAGAGCAAACTAGCACAAAATCTCTTGTGCAAATTCTCTCGCAAATTAACACACAATTACAAAGTTATGAAGAAAAACTAGTACCAAATCAAAGTAACACAACAAATAAAGAAAAGCTAGGTGGCATCAACAAAACAATGGACATTACAACATCACACAAAACAAACATACCATCTATAAAATAATTGAAACCAATTTATTCTTCCACGTCTAAAGCAATATGCCAAGAAGCTAATTTTGTTATGCTGATCCTCATATGACTCGGAGCAAAATTATGCAGAATTTCACAAAATCTAAAAACTCAACCCATGTTTAGCCAATTTCTTTTCTGTGATGGTGTTTATATGCTCAATCATTTCGGTTGTAAGAAGATTCTTCCAATCTCCAACTTGACCAAGACGGAAAAAAGATTTGTTTTCAATATCATAAGACATTTTTCCAGTCTTGTTAACTTCCAAGTTACTCAACTTCTCAAAGCTACACAAATTTAAAATATCATCAACCACACCTTTAGATTCTTCTTCTTTGGAAAATGGACACTGCAAAAACTTAGCAATTTCTTTCAAATAAAAATAGGGCTTCATTTTCATTTCTTCATATTTCAAGAACATAACCTTATTTGAACCTTCCAAGCTTTTCTTCCAATATCCTAATACATGCTCCCAAAAAGGTCCAAAAGGATTCACTCCTCTACAAAAACTCTCAAAAGCCTCTTGTAATGGAAGTTTTCCACTTTGTTTGGATCTAAGTTTGTTTATGAAATGCCAATATGAAACAAAAGCGTCTTTAGGATCTCTACATAGATACACCACTTTGCAAGTTGAGTCTTTCACTGATTTTGGTAATGATTCATAAGATAGATGAGTAGAAAAGATTCTTGGAGGAGATAATGTTTTAAGATTAGGGACACAATCTTTGTTATAGTAAAGGCCAATCTCCCAAAAGGGAACAAGATCATGTGGGTTTGTCGTGAGCAAAGGATGGTTGTTATGAATATTTGGATATTTGTTGCGGTTTATCAAAGCAAAAGTCAATGCTTTGAGCCAAGTGGTACCTGATTTAGGACAAGTGACTAAGAGAATATCAGTGTCAAGGGCTTGAAAGTGCTTTTGACAAGATAAAGCACCTTGGAGACTCTTTGGAGCAAACCAAAATCCTTGATATTGATGTAAGTGAGTTGTAATCCAACCTTTTTCTAATGGCAATGTGGCTAACAACTCCTTGCATTCTTCACCTAAGTCATATTCTTGCAAGTATTTTGGTACAAGAGTGTTTTCATCACATAATTTTTCCATGGGGGTTGGAGTCAAGATAGAATGGTTGGTTTTGATTAAGATCCTTGAAGTTGGTGTATATTATATAGGACCACGACTGCTTTTTGTGATTATTTATTGGACCATTACTACCTTTTATGTTGGAAATCTTTAACCATTACATTACATGCCAAAACTAATTTGTTTTAGAATAGGACGGGTCTCGAAATTTGAATAATCTCAAATAATAATATTAAATTTAAAAAATAATATATTTATAGCTATTATTTTATCAATAAATTTATAAGACAAAAAAACATTTTATTCTCCAATTTTTAGCTATAGATTCAGAATCAAACCAAAATCTAAGACTATTACTTTTCAATGATGAGACTACCGTGAATGTCGTCACGAATAAAACGTGACTAAGTTGATTTGTGTATTACAAGGGCAAATAATGGTGCTGCAAACATGTGCACATAAAATGTACATTTTTGTTTGTAATGAATAACCATGTGGCCGATCAGACCACTATCATGATTGTTTATAGGACCACCACAACTGCATGTTTTGAACCTTTTGATATTTGGTAATTGTTTAGAGGACTATAAGAGGTGTCTCAAAATTTAAATCATTTTAAATATTGATATTAAATTTTGAAAATATTATATTTAAAATTATTATTTTATAAATAAATTTATAAGAAAAAACATTTTTTTCATATATTATATGGTATGATTTCTCAATATATCTCATGGATCTCACACCGCGTGAAATTTCGATTATGCCCCTTGCTTTCGTAGATACACTTCAGGAAGCACCATTTTTTAATTTTTTCCGTATATGCATCTACCGGAGTGTTAAAACATAGTGAAGAGATTTTCCTAATTAATTGGGAAAATCCGAATGTTCCGTAGATACATCTACGAAACACTCTCTTTTCAAATTCTACGGAAGATTTCATGAACTTAATTAATTTGGAATTTTCCCAA
This sequence comes from Vicia villosa, assembly GCF_029867415.1. Classification (NCBI taxonomy): domain Eukaryota; kingdom Viridiplantae; phylum Streptophyta; class Magnoliopsida; order Fabales; family Fabaceae; genus Vicia; species Vicia villosa. Next base: position 50,347,464 of record NC_081186.1, read on the forward strand.
TTAATTGAGAAATTTATTTGGAATTTTCTCAATTAATTTGTAACATAATTTGGGAATTTTTTCAATTAATTGGTAACGCTTCCGAAGATACCATCAACTTAATTAATTTGAGATTTTCCTAATTAATTGGGAAAATCTCAAATTAAGTTATACATTAATTGGGAAAATCCAAAATTAATTTCTCAATTAATTGAGAAAATTCTAAATTAATTAAGTTCATGAAATCTTCCGTAGCTACATCTACGGAAGAGTTTGAAAAGAGAATGTTCCGTAGATGCATCTACGGAAAAAAAAAAAAACTATTTTTTTTTTAAAAGTGAGTGCTTTCGAAAGTGCATCTACGGAAGCTGGAGGACATTTTTGTCAATTCAGTGGTGCGTGAGAGGTCTATGGGGGTAGTGAGAAATCATCTTATATGGGACGCTGAAGTCGAAATAGAACTGTTTTTTATTGGTTACGGTTAAAATCCTTCAATTTGGACACATTTTAGGAGTCTCGTAAATTATAAGACTTTTAAAGAAAATTATTTTTATAATAATCTAATCCTAATAGTTAATGAAATTCGGGTGCTTCAGAATAAAGATGTTGAATTCTGTGTTGAGACATCTTTTTTTATTAGAATACATGAACAAGATAAACATAATGTTCGAACAAAGCTGGAAAGTAATTTAACACACATAATTGTTAAGGCAGTTCATTGTACAACAACACCTAATCTTGGGACTACCAAGCCAGGAAGGAAATCCACTATTAGTAGTATCAATTCAAAGTACTATGCAAACAACCTCTGGTTCACACGTAAAACAACTCAAGTTTACTGACTTCTCACTTAATCCCTATCTAGTGCAACTTCTACCTAAGAACTTCCTAGATAAGAGAACCCCTCTCACTTCCAATCACCGCAGTGATGTCTCACAAATAACGACACACATTACTGATATTGACGGCCCTTGACCACAATTGTCAATTACAAACAATACACAATTAAAACTTTTTTAATCATCAAATACTTGATCTTACTTAAAAGTTTTGATCAAGAAAATAGCTTGAAACACAAGCAACTCCCACTTAGATAATTGTATCAATGATACTTAAGCGACACATGTACATTCAATACTTAACAGCTTATGAATATATGACAGAACTTCCAACTCCATAAAACTGTCTTTATCTATATCACCATGATAATAGAGAGGCTTACAATGGAAGGACAAAACCTAACCTAATTCTGTAAGCTCTGCTTTTAACAGGTTTCTACCTTGCTATATATATCACACATCAGGTATGGACTTGGCCTTAAATCACAGCAGTGACTGCAACAGATATGCAAAATATTCTCCAAGAAAATAGATCTTTAATCATTAATTTCCTAAATATTCTCCAAATTTAAAAAATAATCAAATCTCTCCAATCACATAAAAAATTTATCCTTGGATAAAGCGTTATTTGGGATTGCATAATATTCTCCAAATATTTTGCATCTATAACCACTTAAACAGAATCCAAAAGCCCAATTTAAAACTCAGTCACGATGTCGGATGACCCTGCATAGGACATCTTCCTTGACATGTTATACCTGATCTAATAGATAGAACATCTTGTTCAACATGTTGAACTACATATGTTTCTGCAATGTTGAAACATTCTAACTATCATGTTGCTGTTTAAATTTGTTTTATTAAAATTTAAGTCAATCACACAATCAGAGAAATTACAATCTCCCCCTTTGAAAATTTTTGGCTAAAACCAATTTAAATATTACAAATAGATTACAGCAACCAAAATAAAGAAAACTTAAATGTCCAGTTCAGTTTTCTAGCAGCCTCATGCACTCCTCAAGTACGCATTCTTAACTTGAGACTCTTAGTAGGAACATATCTACCAGAGAGAGCTAGTCTTCTTTGCATACATATGAAGGTTGTCAGGACTTCATGTTTGACATCTTCACCCAGCATTTTATCTTTACCAGCATTTTGAATGAGCTCCATTATCCCCACACCAGACATTCGGTTTACATTAGGAAGAAGATAACAGACGCTCCTCCTTAATGTGGAAACCAATTTTTGCCACTGATGGAAGCATCCAATTATCCATACTGATGGATAACACTTCCAGAGGGCATAAGCGACCCATTAAGTGACATAAGAGGCCCCTTAAGAAGCATTAGAGGAAACTTAATCAACAATCACCAGTCGACCTATGTAACTCAGAACACAGGACACAACTGTGTTCATAACTCAGATCACAAGACACAAAGCAAACAAGACTCATGATGAAACATCTTATTTGACATCTTTGTAACCCCAGAGAATCAAATACCATAACGAAGGAAATCACATAACCCAACCCCTTAAAATATTTTCTCTCCCCCTTTTTAGCCAAAAAAGGACAAAGGTTTTCATCACAGACCCATACCCAGACAATACTCACCCATGCCCGAACAGATTCCATAGGAAAAATGAAGAACAAAACGATATGAAATGAGAATAAGGAATAGATGACCTCTTTAAATAGAAGGGAAGTTACTCAGGAATTAACGATCCTAGAAAGTAACGATGGTCTTGGTCAAAGAGAACACGTTATTTGAGAGAGATTCCGCTGTAAACAAAATCATGCACCGTCCAAGTCAATTTGTATGGCTTTATTGACTGAGGATCAGTTCTCTTGAAACGCTGGTTCTAATAAATTTGCATGCATAGACACATTTTACACGCTTCTGGCGAGTTCTTGATCACATTGTCCACAACTTTCCCTTGCTGGTATTATGAGACACAAGTCTTGAACAATGTTCTGACATCTTTTCAGACATTATCTCCTCTTTCTTGTATTGTAGATGGTTTGATAAGCCATCACGTGATCTGAAGGAAACCCCTATGTCTTCCACTGGTTATTGTTCTTAATTAACCCAGAATAAGTGACATAACTCACGGAGATAAGGCAACATCCATGCTTCAAGTTAATCTTTACATAGTCACTCTTCAAACAAAAGAAAAATAAATTCTCCTTTGCATAATGTTGTCCCTCATGATATCTTAAAAAGGCAAGTATACACATGATTCAGTCAACCTCCTTCTTATAACTAGAACCATATCAGTCTTCCTACCGCCCCAGCATCAACAAGGACACATGATTTGATGATCCTTATGTCATGACATGTTGTTTGACATTTAAACTTTTGCACATACTTGACCAATACATAAGATCTCAAGAGTTGTTCTTTTAAAGCTCTAGACTCAACTCCCCCTATCTTGGATAACTAGAGCTCCCACTAATGATGAATATATGAGTACCAATAGAATTCACATGAACCTGAATTTAAATAGCTTCATATGAACATTCCTCTAAAGACCCAAGTTTAATACCATGACATAGATGAAACAGTCATGCAACCTTTAGTTTTCTTCAACTACTAGTCACCAACTTTCTGAACCATATTCTTCAGAATGCAGTCTAGCACACACTTGTTTCAGACAAATACTTAGCTCCCATCAAAGCATTTGCAATCCGTCACATGCATACTTTCATCAGACCATCTCAATTTTTAGAAGAAACCAAAGAGATCAGACCACTCTTCTCCTATCCAGAGCTAAGGATGTTTAGAGATCCATCTTTCAAGAAGCCTCCATCAAATAAGTACACCCTCTATAGATTTTTCTAGATGATTTAGGAACTCCCATGTATTTACTTGGAACACAGAGTTTAGACTGAAACCCTGCATAAGTTCTAGGTGTCGAGCATATATGACTTGAAGTTATTCATTTATACATCTTTCTGACAAGACCCCTATCCATAACATGGTCTTCTGGGATGATGTTCCATCATTGCTTCCGACATCATACCTGACCACATGTAGTAACCACTTATCATAGATCTGAAAACAACATCCAATGGTCATATTCAAAGGCGTGGAATATGTGTGAACCTGTCTGCCCCCCGATCATCATGGGTCAGTATCCTTGACAATCTAACACCTCCATGTATCATTATTCCTTGTGTGTATTTCTTTTGATACACGAATTCCCTGTTCTGAAGAACTTGGTGATGATATTAGAAATGTTAAGACACCATATCTGACAATTCTTAGATGCTTCTTCAACACTAAGAGCACCTTAGCATCTAAGTTATTGATCATATCTCCACATGTGTTTTGATATAGACGTCTTATATACCAGCCCAGATACCTCCTCTTCCAAGTCAGATGAAGGTTTCAAACATATGTGGTTTATTCACATTTGTTTAGCACCCAAAACATCTGCTACTCAGCAGGAAGCTGCTCTTATGCCAATAAGATGTTTCAACATCTAGTATGACAATAGTTCCTTTCTCATGGAAAACAAGGTTCAGCTTGGTCCTTAACAACCCTTGATCTCCTACATGATCTTCTATATCATCAAGATTAGAACATATTTCCTAATAAGGTCATAAATTAGGAATTTCCATGCAGATGAATGTGATAACTAATAACCATCTTTTCTCCAAGTTCTCATAAACTCCTTGACAAGTGCCTTTATGAGAGGACTTGAGATACAACTCTTATAAGATTATTTGAAGTTTTCTTCCCAGAATCCTGTCTCCATAGGATACTCATTCAGATAGGATTGAATTTTCCTTTATTCATGGGTACTAGAGAACAATTCCTCAACCAGAGATGAAGCGGAAAACATCCATGTGTTAGTTGTCCAGTGGAAACGGTACACACCATCATTGAGAGATGCAATACTCTTAACCAGTCTGATGAATGTCATTTCACTATATCTAACAACTTTGCATCCCATGCTAATCCAGCTATCTTCAGAGCTTTTCACCATCAGACGTAAGATGCAATACCATGCAGCGGAAACATACCAAGACTCAAGCTTTTTCACACGCAGAGATGTTTTCCTGTATGACTTCGTGGAATCAACAATTATATCAGAAATATGTCACAACATTATGTCTAACATTTCTACATGTCGATCCTACAATCTTCAAGCTTGCTAAGTAGACAGGTGCTTCTTCCTCTTTTGTAGATGTTTTTGATTGGCTGTATTTTTTGGTAAAACAAATAGTGTCTTTATCATGTCAAGACCGGTGTCATGACATGCATTGTTTTGAAGTTTTTCTTGTGCAGGTTTTTACTGATGTCAAGACCGATGTCATGACATCCGAAGCGCTGTGTTTTATTATGTTCTCAGCATGGTTGGTTGATCTGTTAAGACTTTGCGCGCCTCTTTTGGAAACTTTGGATATTGATTCGCTTCAGAACAACGTTATGCGATGTTTATTCATAGGATCTTTGATTTATGGAAATGGTTTTAAATTAGGTTTAAAACTAATATTGGATCCAAGGCCCAGCTGCTGCAAGGTTATATATATCAAATGAAGAAGCTGCTGGATGGATGTTTTTTAGGGTTTGCCGTCCAGAAGTTTGTTGTGTTGTTCGTCTGTGTACTAGATTTCTTGTAAGCCAAACAATCATCATGATGATTGTCTTGGTCTAGGCGTTTTTGTTTTGAGTTGTAAAAAGTACTCAAAGCTTTTAAGCAAGAGTACTATTGTTCTTGATCAAAGCTTTTAAGCAAGATCAAGGTGTGTTTTGAAGAGTGTCTTCTTTTGCTTTTCGTCTGTTAGTTTTTCATCACTGCTGTGATTGAGGGGGAGTGAGTAGGAGCTCTGGTCTAGCTGTTTAGATTGAAGTTGCATTGGGTAGATATTAAGTGAAAGGCGTAATATTGAGTTGTATTACCTTGAATTAATATTACTTATAGTGGACTTCCTCCCTGGCTTGGTAGCCCCCAGATGTAGGTGTGTTTGCACCGAACTGGGTTAACAATTTTCCTGTGTTGTTTACTGTTTACTCTTTGTTCATTTGTTTGAAAACATTCAGATAATGATGTCGTGACATCCTGTAAGACATCGCGTGTCTGAGTCCAGAATTTCAATTGGCATCAGAGCAGGCACCCTGACTGTTTTTACTGGGTGAGATCTAGGGAAAGTATTTTCTGGTTCGATGGACAAAGAAGGTGGTGGATTTATAATGAGACCACCCATTCTGGATGGCTCTAATTATGATTATTGGAAACCTCTCATGGTGGCTTTTCTGAAATCTGTGAATAGCAAAGCATGGAGAGCTGTGAACAAAGGATGGGAACATCCTGTTATTACTGATAAAGATGGCAACAAAACTCTTAAACCAGAGGAAGAGTGGGACAAAGATGAAGAGGCATTGGCGCTTGGCAACTCTAAAGCTCTAAATGCTTTATTCAATGGAATTGACAAAAATATATTCAGACTGGTGCACCAGTGTGAACTAGCCAAAGATGTCTGGGATATCCTAAAGACTACTCATGAGGGCACCTCCAAAGTGAAGATGTCAAGACTTCAACTGCTAACTACAAAATTTGAAAATCTAAGGATGAGGGATGATGAAAGTATTAAGGATTTTCATATGAATTTACTCGATATTGCTAATACCTCAGGAGCTTTGGGAGAAAAAATGTCTGATGAAAAGTTGGTGAGGAAAATTCTTAGATCCCTACCTAAGAGATTTGATATGAAAGTTACAGCTATAGAAGAGGCACAGGACATCAGCAGTATGAAGGTAGAGGAGTTAATTGGATCTCTTCAAACCTTTGAGATGGGAATCAATGAAAATTCTGAAAAGAAGAACAAAAGCATAGCCTTTGTGTCCAACTCTCGAGAGGAAGTAGAGGAAAGTAGTGAAGAGAATCTATCTGAATCTATAGCTATGCTTGGCAAACAATTCAACAAAATTATAAGAAGAATGGATCAGAAGCCAAGACCTAATGTCAAGAACATCTCATCTGACATCAGTAGATCTTATGACTCTGGCAGAAGAGATAAACCAGAAGAAAAATACAATCACAGTAAAGGGATTCAATGTCATGGATGTGAAGGGTATGGACATATTAGAGCTGAATGCCCTACCTATCTCAAGAAACAAAAGAAAGGATTGTCTGTCTCCTGGTCTGATGAAGATTCAGAGAGTGATTTTGAAGAAGAATCAGCCAAACATGTCACAGCCCTTACTGGAATTTGCAATTCTGAAGAAGATTCTAGGAAAGACGAGCTAACCTTTGAAGAACTGGCAGGTTCCTACAGAAAGCTGTGTATCAAATGTGCAGAAGTGTGTCAACAAGGTGAAAAGCAGAAGAAATACATAGCTCAGTTGGAGGCTGATAACAAAGAGCTTAATGAAACTATATCTGAACTGAATGGTGAAACCATCCTGTTACAATCCAAACTTGATCAGATGTCAAAATCAGTAAAAATGTTGAACAGTGGCACGGATATGTTGGAGGAGATCTTGCAGGTTGGAAAAAGTTCAAGAGATATGTCTGGTATAGGTTTTGTTGGTGCAAAGAAATATGTCCAAGATAGTAGCAGAACTAAACCTGAAGCTGAGATGTTGAAGCCGATGTCAAAACATGTGACTCAACATCACGAGAAAGGTGAAATGAAGAGAAAGTTTCAAAGATGGAGATGTCATTACTGTGGAAGATTTGGGCACATTAAGCCTTTTTGCTTCAGACTACATGGATATCCAGATCAAGCTCCTTCTTACAAACCTAAGCAGATCATGCCCATCCAGAAGCAACAATGGAAACCTAAGAATATGGCCTTATTAGCCCATACATCTCTTAGAGTTTCAGCCAAAGAAGACTGGTATTTTGATAGTGGATGTTCCAGACACATGACTGGACTCAAGAATCTGCTTGTTGATATCAAAAGTCATTCTACTAGTTATGTAACCTTTGGTGATGGAGCTAAAGGAGAAATCAAAGGAGTTGGGAAATTAGACTGTTCAGGAGTGCCAAGTTTAGAAGGTGTTTTGTTGGTCAAGGGCCTGACAGCTAACCTCATAAGCATCAGTCAACTATGTGACCAAGGATACCAAGTCAACTTCACTAAAGCTGAGTGTGTGGTTACCAATGAAGAAAAGGAAGTAGTAATGAGGGGTGTCAGATCCAAAGATAACTGCTACTTGTGGGTGTCTCATGAATCCAGCTACTCTACTGTTTGTTCTAAAGAAGAAGAAGCAAAGCTGTGGCACCAAAAACTTGGTCACCTTCATCTAAGAGGTATGAAACGAATTATTTCTCTGGAAGCTGTAAGAGGAATTCCTAAGCTACAAATTGATGAAGGAAAAATATGTGGTGAATGTCAGGTAGGAAAACAAACCAGAATGTCACATCCAAAGGTTACACATCTGACTACTTCCAGAGTTCTTGAACTTCTACATATGGACTTGATGGGACCAATGCAAATAGAAAGTCTTGGAGGAAAGAAATATGCTTATGTGGTTGTGGATGACTACTCCAGGTACACTTGGGTAAACTTCATCAAAGAAAAGTCAGATGTGTTTGATGTTTTCAAGGACCTATGTCAAAGAATTCAAAGAGAAAAAGAAAATGGTGTTGTGAGAATCAGAAGTGATCATGGAAAGGAATTTGAGAATCAAAAGTTTGCTGAATTCTGCTCCTCTGAAGGAATACATCATGAATTCTCTTCCCCTATTACTCCACAGCAAAATGGGGTTGTTGAACGAAAGAATAGAACTATTCAAGAATCAGCAAGAGCTATGATCCATGCTAAGAATCTTCCTATCTACTTCTGGGCTGAAGCCATGAATACTGCTTGTTATGTCCATAATAGAGTTACCTTAAGAAAAGGAACCTCTACCACCCTATATGAGATCTGGAAGGGAAGAAAACCCACTGTCAAATACTTCCATGTGTTTGGTAGTAAGTGTTACATTCTTGCTGATAGAGATCACAGGAGGAAGATGGATCCCAAGAGTGATGAAGGAATCTTTCTGGGCTACTCTACAAACAGTAGAGCCTATAGAGTATTCAACTCAAGAACCAAAACAATAATGGAATCCATAAATGTTGTGGTTGATGATGTTCACAATCAAGCAGATGTCACAGAAGATGTCGGAACATTCTGGGATCTTACAGCAGAAGGGTATACAAGAGAAGATGATTGCAGTCCCACTATCACAGAAGCTGAGACTGAACCCCCTAACAAGAGTCCTTCTATAAGACTTCAGAAAGATCATCCTAAAGAACTTATTATAGGAGATCTCAACAGTGGAGTTATTACAAGGTCAAGAGAAGTTGTCTCAAACTCTTGTTTTGTATCAAAGATTGAACCTAAAAATGTCAAGGAGGCATTAACAGATGAGTTCTGGATTAATGCCATGCAGGAAGAACTAGGCCAGTTTGAAAGAAATGAAGTATGGGAGCTGGTACCAAGACCTAAAGGTACTAATGTCATTGGAACTAAATGGGTTTACAAGAACAAGTCAGATGAACTGGGAACTGTTATCAGAAACAAATCAAGGCTAGTTGCTCAAGGATACACCCAAGTTGAAGGAATTGACTTTGATGAAACCTTTGCCCCTGTTGCCAGACTTGAGTCAATTAGGCTATTGTTAGGGATTGCTTGTATTCTGAAATTCAAACTATACCAGATGGATGTGAAGAGTGCTTTCTTGAATGGATATTTGAATGAGGAAGTCTATGTAGAACAACCTAAAGGTTTTGCAGATCCAAACCACCCTGATCATGTATACAAATTAAGAAAAGCTCTTTATGGTTTGAAACAAGCCCCTAGAGCTTGGTATGAGAGACTAACTGAGTTTCTTACGAGCAATGGATACAGGAAAGGAGGGATAGATAAAACTCTTTTTGTTAAAGATGAAGGAGGGAAGATTCTGATAGCTCAAATCTATGTGGATGATATTGTATTTGGCGGGATGTCAGACAAGATGACTAGACATTTTGTTGATCAGATGCAATCTGAATTTGAAATGAGTCTAGTTGGAGAATTAACCTATTTTCTTGGGCTGCAAGTCAAACAGATGGAAGACTCAATCTTTCTCTCTCAGAGCAAGTATGCTAGAAACATTGTCAAAAAGTTTGGAATGGAAAATGCTTCTCACAAAAGGACACCAACACCTACCCATTTGAAGCTGACCAAAGATGAAAAGGGAACCAGTGTTGATCAAAGTCTATACAGAAGCATGATAGGAAGTCTGCTGTATCTTACAGCCAGTAGACCTGATATTGCCTTTGCTGTTGGGGTATGTGCCAGGTATCAAGCAGAACCCAAAACCAGCCATATCAATCAAGTCAAGAGGATCCTGAAATATGTGAATGGTACTTGTGAATATGGAATGCTCTACTCTCATGGGTGTGAACCCATTCTCACGGGATATTGTGATGCAGACTAGGCAGGAAGTGCTGATGACAGAAAAAGTACTTCAGGAGGATGTTTCTTCTTGGGTAATAATCTTATTTCATGGTTCAGCAAGAAACAAAACTGTGTGTCTCTGTCCACTGCAGAGGCAGAATACATTGCAGCAGGAAGTAGTTGCTCTCAGCTTGTTTGGATGAAACAGATGTTATCAGAATACAATGTCACACAAGATGTCATGACATTATATTGTGACAATTTAAGTGCCATTAACATTTCAAAGAATCCTATTCAGCATAGCAGGACCAAGCACATTGATATTAGACATCATTACATTAGAGATCTTGTTGAAAATAAAACAATTGTCTTGGAACATGTTGCTACAAACCTTTAACTAGCTGATATTTTCACAAAAGCCTTGGATGCAAATCAATTTGAAAATCTAAGAAGCAAACTAGGCATTTGTCTTTGTGAAGGATTATAGCAATTAATTGGATATGAGACCAGCACTATTTCTCTCTTGACTGTCAAGTATACTCTACTGATGGTGGTGATGATCATACTACTGGTAGTGATGACTGAGGAGGGTGAGGATGCTGATGCCCGGACTAGTAACTCCAATGATGTGGAGATGAGTACGGAGAATGATTCTGAAGTGTAAATCTTCACCTGTTGTTTGGCTTCTTTTGTGGCTAGAAAGGGGGAGAAGTGATAGATGATGATGATTTGGTTGTTGGTGTTGGTGTGGTTGCTGTGAATTGGTTGTGGTTGCTGTTATTCTGTTTGATTCCTTGGATGTACTATGATTAATCAAGCAAGAGGTTGTTGTCTAACAGAATTTATTTTTTTTGGATCCTTGTGTCTATTGGCTGTTGTGTGTACTCTGATCTCTGATGGTATCATCTATTATTGTTTTAGCCAAAAAATTCGCCAAAGGGGGAGTTTGTAGATGTTTTTGATTGGCTGTATTTTTTGGTAAAACAAATAGTGTCTTTATCATGTCAAGACCGGTGTCATGACATGCATTGTTTTGAAGTTTTTCTTGTGCAGGTTTTTACTGATGTCAAGACCGATGTCATGACATCCGAAGCTGCTGTGTTTTATTATGTTCTCAGCATGGTTGGTTGATCTGTTAAGACTTTGCGCGCCTCTTTTGGAAACTTTGGATATTGATTCACTTCAGAACAACGTTATGCGATGTTTATTCATAGGATCTTTGATTTATGGAAATGGTTTTAAATTAGGTTTAAAACTAATATTGGATCCAAGGCCCAGCTGCTGCAAGGTTATATATATCAAATGAAGAAGCTTCTGGATGGATGTTTTTTAGGGTTTGCCGTCCAGAAGTTTGTTGTGTTGTTCGTCTGTGTACTAGATTTCTTGTAAGCCAAACAATCATCATGATGATTGTCTTGGTCTAGGCGTTTTTGTTTTGAGTTGTAAAAAGTACTCAAAGCTTTTAAGCAAGAGTACTATTGTTCTTGATCAAAGCTTTTAAGCAAGATCAAGGTGTGTTTTGAAGAGTGTCTTCTTTTGCTTTTCGTCTGTTAGTTTTTCATCACTGCTGTGATTGAGGGGGAGTGAGTAGGAGCTCTAGTCTAGCTGTTTAGATTGAAGTTGCATTGGGTAGATATTAAGTGAAAGGCGTAATATTGAGTTGTATTACCTTGAATTAATATTACTTATAGTGGACTTCCTCCCTGGCTTGGTAGCCCCCAGATGTAGGTGTGTTTGCACCGAACTGGGTTAACAATTTTCCTGTGTTGTTTACTGTTTACTCTTTGTTCATTTGTTTGAAAACATTCAGATAATGATGTCGTGACATCCTGTAAGACATCGCGTGTCTGAGTCCAGAATTTCATCTTTGATGATACTCTGACACCACAAATTTTCTTAGCAACAATTGGTACACCTTAATGTCTTTTGTACCTTATAAATGATATGACTTCAAGCCAGGCAATGGTTTAGAACTAGACAAACTAGCAGCAGCTCATCACCCTACCAGCATAGCTGATGCCATCAGACCATCTTCCTTCTCAGGGAAAGGATCATAATGGTTTACACACCTGCTGCACACACGAACTGACAGACCTGTTGTAGAGAAAAATAAATTTTCCCAACTATTCTCAGACATGTAAAGACATCTTGTTTGGGACATGTGTCACTGCAGACACTTCATGCTACACCACAGAGAAGATTCTCTCTTTATAGCAAATAGACCTCCACGTGCTTTCCTTTGTCATACATTATACTTTGTTCCTTGTTCTTTGTGGATTTGATCATTAAATCCATCTTCCTCGTCCGATGGACCAGAAAGTGTCTTCCCTAAGTCTCACCCAGATACAAAGTAAGGTACTTGCTCTGACACCAATTGAAATTCTGGTGCTTCATAATTAAGATGTCGAATCCTGTGTTTAGACATTTTTTTTATTAGAACACATGAACAAGAAAAACATAATGTTCGAACAAAGCAGGAAAGTAATTGAGCATACAGAATTGTTAATCCAGTTCAGTGTACAATAATACCTAATCTGGGGGCTACCAAGCCAAGAAGTAAATTCACTATTAGTAGTATCAATTCAAAGTACTATGCAAACAACCTCTGGTTCACATGTAAAATAACTCAAGTTTACTGACTTCTCACTTAATCCATACCCAATGCAACTTCTACTTAAGAACTTCTTAGATAGGAGAACCCTTCTCACTTTCAATCACCACAGTGATGTCTCACAAATAACGACACATGTACCGATATTGACGGCCCTTGACCATAATTGCCAATTACAAACAATACACGATTAAGAATTTCTTAATCATCAAATACTTGATCTTGCTTAAAAGCTTTGATCAAGAACAATAGCTTGAAACACAAGCAATTCACACTTAGATAACTGTATCAATGATACTTAAGCGACACAGGTACATTCAATACTTAACAGCTTATGAATGTATGACAGAACTTACAACTCCATAAAAACAGTCCTTGTCTATATCACCATGATAATAGAGAGGCTCACAATGGAAGGACAAACCCTAACCTAATTTCGTAAGCTCTGCTTTCAACAGGTTTGTAGCTTGCTATATATAGCACACATCAGGTCTGGACTTGGACCTTAAATCGCAGCACAGAGACTGCAACAGATATGCAAAATATTCTCCAAGAAAATAGATCTTCAATCATTAGTTTCCTAAATATTTTCCAAATTTAAAAACCAATCAAATCTCTTCAATCAGATAAAATCTTTTATCCTTGGATTATGCGTTATCTGAGATGGCATAATATTCTCCAAATATTCTACATCTGTAACCACTTAAACAGAATCTAGAAGCCCAATTTAAAACTCAGTCACGATGTGGGATGATCCTGCATAAGATATCTTTCTTGACATGTTATACCTGATGTAATAGATATAACATCTTGTAAGCCAATCATACAATCATAGAAATTACTGTTTAGATTTTATATTTTAAATAAATCATCTAAAAAGTTGTAGCAAAAAGATAGGATATTTAAAATTGAATTTTACGAAAAATTAATTTAAATTAATTTTTATTTAATTATGTTCAAAAAATATTTTATTTTAATAAAAATATAATATACCGTAAATATAATTAAAATACAAGTTAGGATGAGCCGAATATTATAATGCATTCAATGACTTTATATAGCATGTATATGTAAAAAAATCTAAGTAAATCTCTTTTTTTTTTTTTTTGCCTTCTTATAGTTATTTTTTTTATCTTATTTCATTAGGGCCACTTTGTTTTGTCTTTTCTTTTTAAAAATAATTTTGTAGTGTTACATATTTTCTTTTAGAAATAATTTATAAAGGAATTTTTCATAAATTTCAAATAAAAATTTAAATAATTATTCTTTAAATTTCATTTTATGTATTTTTTAATTTTAGGGCAAATTGCACTCACCACCCTTGAGTTATGTTGAAATGTCAATCACACCCCCTCTATTTTAAAACTTAACACTAATCTCCCCTGCTTAATTTTTACCATACACTAACCTCCCTTTACTTCAATTTTAATGATTAAATATGATAAATCTCTCTTAACACAGTTTACCTCTATAAAAACAAAAGAGGTTCTCTTCCACTTTCCTTTAAATAGAACCTGCTCCAATCGGAGTGTTTAAATCTGGTACAACGGAAAGTAAATGGCGGAAATGTAAATGGCGGTATGATGAAATTCAACCAAAGTGCTCCAAACCCGATTACATACTCAATCTACACCACAATAGCTCATCGATGTGAAGGGACTGTCACTTTACAAAAACTGATGGTATATGGCTTAAGTAGTAACTAAGCTTGGATGAAAACGAAAATGAAATGAAGTTTCTATTTATAGAGGTTCTTGAAGATGCGCAAAGACAGGAATGCCCCTAAACTCTTTCTGAGCGGGAAAGAAAATATAAAGACCGCGCTCGCAAAGCAAGTCAACATGGAGATCGTGGGGACGTGGCAGTTATCCTCTTGGTCGAAGCTGGACACATCACCGCGCTCCCTTCACCGGACGCTGAGCTGGACGCCATGTGTGTAAAACTACTGAAAATCCCAATTTTTCTGGATTTTTCGCTTGTTTTCTTCAGAAGAGTGAATAAAGGGGTCATTACCTGCAAATGAGCCAAGAACAGACATAACACAAAAATAACCTAAAAACTAATGAAAAGCATGTGCAAATCGAGTCAATTATATGGTGCGTTTTAGTGCGATCAAATTCTCCCATTCTTAAACCTTTGCTTGTCCTCAAGCAACAACTCTCAAAAGTGAATGAAAGAGAAATGCAGCGTTTACAAGATTTAGAGATAAAAGGGCTTCTAAGTTTGAGTGAGGGTGTGCTGACAGGTACTAACTATTTGAACTAAGGATATCATAATGACACTTTCCACGAAAACGCGGGCATAAACCTCATACTTATGTAAATACGCCCCTGTTATCCCACTATGCTAAGACTTTTTCCTTTAGTAAGGTACTTTTTCATTCTGGTGCAATCACATTAAGCCTGCTATCCATACATACTCATGGTATAGTGACCGGTTAGTGACTCTGATCTCAAACAATGGGGATCTGGTACAAGAATTGGTGTAACCCCTTTTATTTACCCCATTGCAGTTGTGGGGGATCGGACTGTAATCTGTCCTACCGAGTCCAGCACCAGATACCTCTGAACCAACTACAACAGATATGCATTTTATTATTTTCTTTTCTTTTTGTTTTTCTGAATGTTTACAACAATTTGAACTAAGTGACCGTGTGAGAGTCACCTAGCTCAGGGTCGCAATCATACACTTTTTTAATATTTTAAGGCAAAGAAAGATCATTCACTTATATGCATCGATCCTACACTTAGAGCATGCTTAGGCCGGAGCCGACTGCAAGGATAAACTACTTAAGGGCCTATTTGTACAATTCTTAAAATCCTAGCATAATGGGAAATGGAGTTTAATTTTAAATATTTACAAGGCTATGGTGCTAAAACGATATCGATTTTTCAAAAAGAGTACCCAAGACAGACACACCATATTTAGAACCTGTCTTATAGCCCAAATCTTTGAGACAAACTGTGTTCTTTCACAAATTTTTTTTTGTAAGGCTAGAGAGTGGGGAAAATAAAGGTACACAACGCAAAAAGACTCGCGTAGCACATGCATTTATTAGAAACTAAACAAAACAAGGAAAACAACTAAAATACTAAAAAGCGGTAAAGACTGAAAAAATAAAGAAAGCAATAATAAAGAAAAGCAATAAAATCTCCTCCCACGCTTAAATCAGACATAGTCCCCAATATTCTAATAAAAGAGCGGGAAGGAGTAACCTGGAAAGCGCTAGTGTGGACCGCTGGCACCCTTGTTGTCCAGAGTGGGAGGATCGGAACGACGACTCCTACTACGATGCCTGCAATTCATAATAAATAAACATCAGTCAGTCATGTCATGCATTCACTGAGGTAATCATCATAATTTAAAACGTTTCATGTTCACACAGCGGAAATTTATCAAAAACGGACTAAGTTTAACATCTTTAAAACTTATCCTTCAAAACATCAAAAACATAACTAGAGTCATAATCATAAACTCTAAACAATCGCGTCCCCAGTGTTACAACTATTAGAGCATGACACCTGACGCTAACTAAGACCCTTACTCATGAGCTAATCCTCACCGAGTCGAACAGCCGCTATCCTCAATCTGAAAATGACAACATGTAAGGGTGAGTCTCATCATAATTAACAAATGTTATAAGGTTATAATGCAATAACACATCACAGTTGTATCGTTCACCCAATTGTTTCATAAACAAACATTCAAAACAATCAAACAACAATCAACACATCATCAGCATTTACAACACTGGAATACATCCAATCATGTTATAAAGTATGCATATGTATGAACTGACACTAGGCATGTGGTACCAACATCATCAAATGGGAATAACCCATGACCGATCCAACATCGTCCAAGATACGGCCCTGCCAGCACAGATTCCACACAATGGGAATCACGCCCTTCACTGATCCAACACACCCTTATGGATACAGTATCATCAATGAA
This sequence comes from Vicia villosa, assembly GCF_029867415.1. Classification (NCBI taxonomy): domain Eukaryota; kingdom Viridiplantae; phylum Streptophyta; class Magnoliopsida; order Fabales; family Fabaceae; genus Vicia; species Vicia villosa. Next base: position 50,364,226 of record NC_081186.1, read on the forward strand.
CATGAATGAATGCAACATATATAACATACTTATACCACCATCATCATCAATCATCAACATCATCATCATCATTCAAGTATGTTCATATATATTTAACATCATTCAATCACAATTCCATCATCATCATATACAAAACATACACATATTTGCACCAATCATCATATTCAATAAGAATAGCATACATGTATTTTCATCATTTTAAAACCATTCAATCATCATCATATAGGTTATCCTATAAGGTTCGTTTAGCTCGAAACGGCACATCAAACGGACCAACAGTTAAAAAGTTATGCATCTTTGAACTTTTCAAAAATATCTCAAAACCAACAGCACGCGGCGCCATCATCAGTTCGCGGCGCGAACTGAGCGTCCCAAGAATTCCTTGGCTCCCTGCCAAGCTGTTCGCGGCGCAAACATCCACACGCGGCGCGAAGCGAGGAAAAGTTACGCCTTCGCGGCGCGAACACAGGTACGCGGCGCGACCTGAGCGTATCACAACTTCCTGGCACTCTGCCCACCTGTTCGCGGCGCCAACCCTATGTACGCGGCGCCAACCGGAGATTTCAGAAACCCCAACCTGCAGAAAACAGCATTCTACACATTTCAAACACACCCAATTCATACCAGTACGAACCTAGGGAATTAGAATGCACAAACCACACAAAATACATCTCAAAATACACCAATTACACATCAATTGAGACCATAACAACGCAAACATCATAGATTCAAACATAGAGATCAAACATCACACAATTGACTCAATCCCTAACCCTATCATATGACTCAATCGAACCGAATTCCACATCTATTCAGTATTATCAACCCCTAACCCGATAATAGATGATAATTAGACGAGTCCCCCCTTACCTTAGCCAAATTCTTGAATTGGTTCTTCTTCCTCTTTGGTTCTCCTTCACGTTCTTCAGCTCCTCTTCTCACAGCTTCTGGTTTTCACGTTCTAATTTTTCCTTCTCCTCTTGTTTTCCTTTATTTTATGAAAAACTTAAAATTAGAAATGGGCTCTTACACAATTATACCCCCCACTTTACTAATTCCACCGCATGGCCCAATAACTTAACATTTTATTATTTTTCCACCTAATTCAACAAAATGTTAATTTCCCATAATTAATTTAAAACTTGATTAAATTAATTAAATAAGAATTTTCGGGATGTTACAACTCTCCCCCTCTAAAAGAGTTTTCGTCCTCGAAAACATACCTCAAGCAAATAGTTCCGGATAGGAATCTTTCATCTGGCTTTCCAACTCCCAGGTGACGTTTCCATCAGCTGGTCCTCCCCAAGCTACTCTGACTAAAGCTATTTCCTTGCCCCGCAATTGCTTCAGTCTTCTATCTTCAATCCTCATAGGTAACGTTTCAACCGTTAAGTTGTCTTTAACCTGCACATCATCCACTTGGATCACGTGGGACGGATCCGAAATGTATTTCCTCAATTGAGACACATGAAATACATTATGCAAGTTGGCAAGCATTGGCGGTAACGCAATACGATATGCCACTTCTCCCACTCTTTCCGAAATTTGGAATGGTCCAATAAAACGCGGAGTCAACTTCTTTGACTTCAAAGCTCGACCAATACCCGTCATAGGAGTAACCTTCATAAACACATGATCTCCCTCTTGAAACTCAAGTGTCTTTCTCCTCTTATCATAATAACTCTTTTGACGACTATGAGAAGCTTTCATCTTCTCTTGAATCATCTTAATCTTCTCCGTAGTCTGTTGTACAATTTCTGGTCCAATCACAGCACTCTCACCAGCTTCGTACCAACACAATGGAGTTCTACATCTCCTACCATACAATGCCTCAAACGGAGCCATACCTATACTCGAATGAAAACTGTTGTTGTAGGTAAATTCAATCAAAGGCAGATAACTATCCCAAGCACCTCCTTTTTCTAACACACAAGTGCGTAACAAATCTTCTAACGACTGAATCGTCCTCTCAGTCTGTCCATCCGTCTGCGGATGATAAGCAGAACTCATTCTCAGCTTAGTACCCAAAGCCTTCTGCAAACCTTCCCAGAACTTAGACGTAAATCTCGGATCTCTGTCTGACACGATACTCGAAGGTATACCATGTAGACTGACTATCCTCTCAATATATAATTGAGCCAGCTTTTCCATCGGATAATCCATTCTTACCGGTATGAAATGTGCAGACTTTGTCAATCTGTCTACCACGACCCAGATAGCTTCACAATTCTTAACAGTTCTCGGCAAACCCGAAACAAAATCCATTGATATGCTATCCCATTTCCACTCAGGAATAAACATCGGTTGCATAAATCCAGATGGCTTCTGATGTTCAACCTTTGACTTCTGACAAGTCAAACACGAATACACAAACTCAGCAATTTCTTTCTTCATTCCAGGCCACCAAAATAGCTTTCTCAAATCATGATACATCTTGGTAGCACCAGGATGAATACTTAATCCACTACGGTGTCCTTCTTCTAAAATATTTCTTCGGAGTTCAGCAACATCAAGAACGCAAACTCTGTCTCCAAACCTCAGTATACCATTCTCGTCAACTCTGAATTCACCACTCTTGCCTTGGTTGATCAAAGTCAACTTGTCGACTAATTCGACATCAGCCTTCTGGCCCTCTCCGATCTCCTCAAGAATACCACTGGTCAGCTTCAGCATTCCCAACTTAACACTAGTAGGAGTACCTTCACATACCAAACTCAAGTCTCTGAATTGTTCAATCAAATCCAATTCCTTCACCATTAACTTAGACATATGCAAAGTCTTCCTACTTAAAGCATCAGCAACTACGTTTGCCTTACCCGGATGGTAATTCAAACTAAAATCATAGTCTTTAAGGAATTCCAACCACCTTCTCTGCCTCATATTCAGTGCTTTCTGGTCAAAGAGATATTTCAGACTCTTATGATCACTGAACACTTCAAATCTCGACCCATACAAATAATGTCGCCACAACTTCAGGACAAAAACCACCGCTGCCAACTCCAAATCATGCGTCGGATAATTCCTTTCATGCACTTTGAGTTGTCTCGACGCGTACGCGACCACTTATTGGTTCTGCATCAGTACACCACCTAAACCCATCAATGAAGCATCACAATAAACCACAAATGATTCTGTCGGATTCGGCAAAATCAAAATAGGAGCACTAGTCAACCTTTTCTTCAGCTCTTGGAATCCTTCCTCGCATTTTACATCCCAAATAAAAGCCTGACCCTTTCTGGTTAATTTAATTAACGGCAATGCTAACTTTGAAAATCCTTTAATGAACTTCCTGTAATAACCTGCAAGACCAAGAAAACTACGAATGTCTGACACTGACTTCGGCGCTTCCCACTGAGATACAGCCTCTACCTTAGTAGGATCGACAGCAATACCATTCTTAGAAATTACATGTCCAAGAAAACTGACCTCTTCTAACCAAAACTCACACTTCGATAATTTGGCAAAAAGTTGCTTCTCTTTTAACAACTCCAACACAATTCTGAGATGTCCTGCATGTTCTTCCTCACTCTTAGAATATATTAGGATATCATCTATAAACACCACTACGAACTTATCGAGATAAGGATGAAATATCCTATTCATATACTCCATAAATACACCAGGTGCGTTAGTAACTCCAAACGGCATTACCGAATACTCATAATGTCCATACCTTGTTCTGAAAGCGGTCTTCTAAATATCATCGTCTTTCACACGAATCTGGTGATACCCAGACCTCAGATCAATTTTGCTAAACACACATGCTCCAACTAGTTGATCCATCAAATCATCAATCCTCGGCAAGGGATACCGATTCTTGATAGTAGCCTTATTCAGTTGTCTGTAATCCACACACAACCTCATTGAACCCTCCTTCTTCTTCACTAGCAACACAGGTGCACCCCACAGAGAAACGCTAGGACGAATGAACTTCTTCTCAAGTAATTCTTCCAACTGCTTCTTCAGTTCAGTCAACTCAGACGGTGACATACGATACGATGCCATTGACACTGGGCTAGTTCCCGGAATTAAATCAATAGAAAACTCCACTTCTCTTTCCGGTGGTAATTCATTCACATCTTCTGGAAAAACTTTTGGGAATTCACACACCACTGGTAGTTCGCTACCTACTACTCTTTCCTTCGAATTTGTCAATGCAAATAACATAAACACTGTTGCACCATCCTTGATAGCTTCATCCACTTGTCTAGCCGTCATCTCCAGATCATCAGAATGAACTTCTTCAGGAAAGATAACTGTCTTCGAAAAACAGTTGATATGAACACGGTTAAATTCTAACCAGTTCATCCCCAGGATCACATCGAGTTGTTTCAACGGAAGGCACACTAAGTCCATCCCGAATTCCCTACCAAAAATATCAACCGGACAATTCAAGCATGCAGACGAAGTAGTTACTGACCCCGACGCTGAAGTATCAATAACCATACTTCCATTTATTTCAGATATTTCCAAATTCAACCTCTTAGCACAATCCAAAGAAATAAAAGAATGAGTTGCTCCAGTATCAATAATCGCAACTAAAGGTGTGCCATGAATAAAACATGTACCTTTAATTAATCTATCCTCCGGAGTGGTTTTTGATCCAGACAAAGCAAAGACCTTCCCTCCAGCTTGGTTCTTCATCGGTTTAGGACACTGTGGGCTAATGTGACCCTCTTCACCACAATTGTAACAACTCACAATCTTCTTCATACAATCAGCGGCAACATGACCCACTTCTTCACACTTGAAGCACTTCTTCTGATTCAGCTTGCACTCGTTCCTACGGTGCCCGACCTCACCATAGTTATAACACCTGACAAAAGCACTGGAGTCTCCCCCACTAGGCTTCTTCCAACCACCAGTCTTTGGATTACCTCTACCATATGGCTTACCCTTATCCATAGGCTTCTTCCCTTTCCTGTCAACTAACTCGCGAGAGTGAGATGACTTCAGCTTGAGATTATCTTCCTCGAAGATCCTACTACAGTCCACCAAGTCCACAAATCTCCGGATTCTCTGATATCTGATACCCTGCTTAATCTCATCACAGAGACCGTTCTCGAACTTGACGCACTTCGAGAATTCACTAGCTTCATCGTTGTTGTAGTGAACGTAGTACTTCGCCAACTCAACGAACTTCGAAGGATACTCTGGTACTGTCATACTACCTTGGACTAGTTCCAGAAATTCAATTTCCTTCCGACCTCTTACGTCTTCAGGAAAGTACCTTCTCAAAAATTCTCTCTTGAACACAGCCCAAGAAATAGCCACACCATCAGCTTCCAGTTCAGTCCTGGTAGTCATCCACCAGTCGTCAGCTTCTTCAGACAGCATGTGAGTACCATACCTCACCTTCAGATCCTCAGCACAATCGATGACTCTGAAGATTCTCTCGATCTCCTTAAGCCACTTCTGAGCACCTTCAGGATCATGCGTGCCCTGGAACAATGGAGGATTGTTCCTCTGAAAACTGTTCAGCTGCCTGTCAGCACCAATTGCAGCTCCATTGGCATTTCCTCCCAGCACACCAGCAATCACGCCCAGAGCCTCAGCGATAGCATCGTCATTTCTTCCTCCTCTTCCAGCCATTGTTCTGCTTAAATCACAACCAATTAATCAGAACAGAAGTATCGACAGTTAACTCTTACTAGTCGCATACACAGGAAAACAACTAACACTAAGACTCTGGTCATAACGACCGACTATGCTCTGATACCACTATTGTAACACCCCTTACTAACCCCGCGGCAATTTTAAAACAATTATTCAGAGTATATGAAATAAGGGTGCCACAATTCATAATAAATAAACATCAGTCAGTCATGTCATGCATTCACTGAGGTAATCATCATAATTTAAAACGTTTCATGTTCACACAGCGGAAATTTATCAAAAATGGACTAAGTTTAACATCTTTAAAACTTATCCTTCAAAACATCAAAAACATAACTAGAGTCATAATCATAAACTCTAAACAATCGCGTCCCCAGTGTTACAACTATCAGAGCATGACACCTGACGCTAACTAAGACCCTGACTCATGAGCTAATCCTCACCGAGTCGAACAGTCGCTATCCTCAATCTGAAAATGACAACATGTAAGGGTGAGTCTCATCATAATTAACAAATGTTATAAGGTTATAAAGCAATAACACATCACAGTTGTATCGTTCACCCAATTGTTTCATAAACAGACATTCGAAACAATCAAACAAAAATCAACACATCATCACCATTTACAACACTGGAATACATCCAATCATGTTATAAAGTATGCATATGTATGAACTGACACTATGAATGTGGTACCAACATCATCAAATGGGAATAACCCATGACCGATCCAACATTGTCCAAGATACGGCCCTGCCAGCACAGATTCCACACAATGGAAACCATGCCCTTCACTGATCCAACACACCCTTATGGATATAGTATCATCAATGAACATGAATGAATGCAACATATATAACATACTTATACCACCAACATCATCAATCATAAACATCATCATCATCATTCAAGTATGTTCATATATATTTAACATCATTCAATCACAATTCCATCATCATCATATACAAAACATACACATATTTGCACCAATCATCATATTCAATAAGAATAACATACATGTATTTTCATCATTTTAAAACCATTCAATCATCATCATATAGGTTATCCTATAAGGTTCGTTTAGCTCGAAACGGCACATCAAACGGACCAACAGTTAAAAAGTTATGCATCTTTGAACTTTTCAAAAATATCTCAAAACCAACAGCACGCGGCGCCATCATCAGCTCGCGGCGCGAACTGAGCGTCCCAAGAATTCCTTGGCTCCCTGCCAAGCTGTTCGCGGCGCAAACATCCACACGCGGCGCGAAGCGAGGAAAAGTTACGCCTTCGCGGCGCGAACACAGGTATGCGGCGCGACCTGAGCGTATCACAACTTCCTGGCACTCTGCCCACCTGTTCGCGGCGCCAACCCTATGTACGCGGCGCGAACCGGCGATTTCAGAAACCCCAACCTGCAGAAAACAACATTCCACACATTCCAAACACACCCAATTCATACCAGTACGAACCTAGGGAATTAGAATGCACAAACCACACAAAATACATCTCAAAATACACCAATTACACATCAATTGAGACCATAACAACGCAAACATCATAGATTCAAACATAGAGATCAAACATCACACAATTGACTCAATCCCTAACCCTATCATATGACTCAATCGAACCGAATTCCACATCTATTCAGTATTATCAACCCCTAACCCGATAATAGATGATAATTAGACGAGTCCCCCCTTACCTTAGCCAAATTCTTGAATTGGTTCCTCTTCCTCTTTGGTTCTCCTTCACGTTCTTCAGCTCCTCTTCTCACAGCTTCTGGTTTTCACGTTCTAGTTTTTCCTTCTCCTCTTGTTTTCCTTTATTTTATGAAAAACTTAAAATTAGAATTGGGCTCTTACACAATTATACCCCCCACTTTACTAATTCCACCGCATGGCCCAATAACTTAACATTTTATTATTTTTCCACCTAATTCAACAAAATGTTAATTTCCCATAATTAATTTAAAACTTGATTAAATTAATTAAATAAGAATTTTCGGGATGTTACAGTGACTGTGTACGTAAATCATACTCATCATCAGTGTCGTGGCCTTCAGTGGACGCTGGGCCGGCTTTTTGCTTGCTGCGGTTTGGGCTTCAAACTTTCTCCTTTCTTGCTATTTGGGGGGTGCACCTAGTATTTCTCCTTTCTTACATATATTTATTTTTGCCGTCATGCACGATTTAAATAAAATAAAATAAAGATAAAAAGAAAAAATAAAAATTAGAAAATAAATTAAAAATAAGAAATAAGTAAATAGAAATAAACATAAAAAAATCAAAGGGACATAAAATATATGAAATGCATAGTCGATGATGTAGTAAGTGTGATATGGAAACTGAGAACAACATAAATAAACAATAGATAATAAGTATGATAAGGAAAAATAACACAATAATATAAAGAAAATAGGTCATAGTCGATCAGTAGGAACCAAATCATCAACCAGAGGGAGGCTCAGCAATATGCTCAGAGCCTCGTATCTCCGCAAGCTGACGTCGAAGGTCAGCAACCTCATGAGCTAACGCGTTGGCCTCACTAACATAAGTGGAATCATTAAGCTCATTTTGTAGAGAGAGGCCTGCTACTTCCTGGCGAAGTGTAGATAACTCAGTAGGCATAGTGGCTAACTGAGACCGATCATCTGGTTCCTGCAAATTAAGATTATTAGTGAAAACAGTGGTATGTATAACTACCGCTCCCGCGAAAATTAACAGAGTCGCCACTAACATATTTATCCTGAAAAGGAAGGGAATGCCAGCAAACCACAAAACAAAACAATGGTCTCCCGACCAGAGAAAAGGGTAAGGGAGTCGGTTACGCGAGGGGAAGGTGTTAGCACCCCTCGCGCCCATCGTATTGGGTGGTATCCACGCCTGTGTCTAAAACTATAAGTGTGTAACAAATATACGCTAATCAGGACTAAAATGAATGCATAATGTAGGGAAAAGAAAGGATTATACTCGCACGGGCCCTACCCCGCTGCCTACGTATCCTTTTTAGGAATAAGAGGTACCGTAGCTCGGCTAACTAATTTATGTTTGTTTTGTGTTTTTTAGGTGAACAAGTTACATTCACACTCCGCTGCTCGACCTTTGGAGACTTAGGCTTGGGAATGGAGCAGAAATGACAAGCTCTTAAGAAAAGAAAATCAAAGAATGTGGTTTGTGTTTTAAAGAATGCATGAGGAAACCCTAAGATAAGGGGGAAAGCTTGCTACCTAATGTTATCATACAAAGGGTACAAGTCTAAACTAAACTAGCAACCTATGGGGAAAAAGGCGAAAGCAAACAAGTATATTATACAAACGAGCTCCGCTCGTAAAGCAAACAAAACCAACGGCACTGGCCGAGTGGTAGAAAAGCGGTCCCGCCATAGCCAAGGGGAGTGAATCACCCGAGTCAACCAAGTATTATACCTCGTGAAAATGATCGGGCCATAGACAAGAGGAGTGGATCCCTCTCAGCAACCAAGCCGTCACGGATCTGAAAGGAAAACAATGCGTGCGTACACCGAGCATCAACGTCGAGCAACGCGAGCTATAGGAAATGCGGGGGTCCGACTGCATGACCCCTTTTCCTGACATACTCGATAACAAGATCTTGTGCAGGTTCAGAAGCGAGCCACGCGTAGCGTGCGCATACTGAACAGACTCAATCAGACTAGGCGGGGGTTGATTACTAACCCTTTTCGTGTGCCTTCCAAGAGGACTTAACGGAGTGCCATATAGGACTTATTACACCGTGACTCCCTGCCGCAAAGCACAAATGTAAACACACCAACAAAAACAGAGCCTCTTTCGAGGTCTTGGCCAGATGCATGTCTAAGTCCTACTTCTCATGTTAAAGGATGATGCGAGAAAGCGATAAAGTGCAAGAAAAATAAAATGAAACGGGATCAATACCAAACGGATGATGATCCGTAAATTAAAGCGAAGAGAGTGAAGAAACTAGGATCCCGCGAGCGAGCTAGCAAAGCAAAAGCAAATAGTCAGCACACCGATTAGCCATGAAAGCACACAAAGGTCGACATGCGCGTCGAGCATAATCACAATACACCTGCAAGAGGAACAAGCAAACCAAACAATCAGATATAAAGTAATAGGAACGCGTCTCCAAGACGAGAACACGATGCGAGTGAATGAAATTGTGTCCCGCAAATAAAGCGGAACACTCAAGTAATAAGCGCCGATTGGTGACTATCCAAAAGCCTTGCACACTAGCACACAAGTTATAGATAACAAACATCGCAATCAAAATTGCGTTATTACTATAAACTAAAAGAAACGGGCGAGTAATGTAACCATGAAATGGACGATGAAACATCCAAGAAAAATCGAACATGAATGATCTACAAACTAATGAAAACTAAGCATCTAGTAAGATAGTACATCTCATAAGCTTTCCAACGATATAAAGAACGTGCAAATCGGAGTTACGAGTAAAAAGTTATGCAAGAAAGAATTTAGAAAAGAAAGCACAAAACAACACACAGGAACCGGTTCCTGGAATGGAGAACCCGATTCCTGGTACAAAAAACCAGAGACTAAGCCATCGAAGCATCTGGGAACCGGTTCCCGCATAGGGACAACCCGGTTCCTGGTACAAAAATCTAGGGACTGAACCAACGAAACATCTGGGAACCGGTTCCCGTATAGGGACAACCCGGTTCCTGCTGTAGAAAAACATTTTTGCTATTTTTTATGTTAGGAAACCAATTCCATCCAACTTGAAACAATGCCAACTTGCAAGCATCATGAAAAGCTATCAAAACACATTCAAAACACAATGAAACACCCATGGAAACAAAGCACGATATCAAGGTAACAATCGATGGCATATGAGAATATGTAAACCAAATATCAATGTGAGGCATGCTATTAGCAATAAGTGAACAATCATTAAGCACCAATGCAACAAAACCAAACATATATCGATTTCAACGATTAAGCACAAGCAAAAAAATGTATCGCTCTCAATGATTAGGCACAACGTAGCATCTTGGCGAAGGATAGTCATGAGTCCACAAGTCAATTAGGCCAAATAACAACAAATCGAGCAAAGTACGACGCGTCAAGCCAAACCACAATTCAAATATCATCACCAACAATTACATGAATGCAACAATGGCAACAAGTATTTGCACATACAATAGTGATCAAGTCACAAAACATAACTCACGCTAGGACCTAAGCATTTAATAAGGCAATTGTCAAGCAAAAAGTTATCACACGCATTTGTACAAACACTTTGAGTGCGCCGCAAGCAACATACAAGAACATTAACAATTATGCACACAAAATTACCAAAAATTCATGGATCCAAGGCTATAATGTCACAACTCATCAACAACGATCATTAATCACATGCAACAATTATTAGATCTCATCAAATCACTGTCAATTCTATCAATCCACATGCAAATTCATCGATCAATCATCATCAATCAACATTAATCAACAACAAAATATGAACCTAGATTCGAATCCACATAATGATCAACAATTAAGCACTTAATTCAAGATCCAAAAGCTTATCGGATGGAGAGCTAAGTCGACGCGCGAACACGAACGCGACACAAACGCGAACACAAATCGAAGTCGAAATTCGAATCCCAAGGTGAGAGAGAGAGAGAGAGAGAGAGAGGCGCGCGAGCATGTAGGAGAGGAAGGGAAGAATTTCGAACTTGAAATCTTGATCTTCAATCCATATTGTTCTTGATCTTGAAGAAAATTGATGAGTATTGATGAAAGTTCTATGTGATTTGTGGTTTTGATCCAAGAAAATTGAGAGAGAATTGAGAGAAAATGTTTTTGACTATTTTTGTGTGAAGTGAAGTTATGAAGTTCTCCCTGATTTGTGAAGAGCAAAAAAGTTTATACACTGTCAACGCGAAATGTCCAAATTGCCATCGGTGCGTCTTATTTTGGCTCGTTTTTAAGGAAACTCGGTTCGGCTCTGAATTCCGAAACGAAACCAATGCAACTGCGAAGATGACCAAATTCATGACTCGTCGCCGCAAGAATCATCTCAATCCGATAAGCGATGAAGAAATTATGCGCGTTTGAATGACGAGAAACGTCGATTCATTTGGCGCGAGTGTGCAGAATTTTATGAGTACCGCTCAAAGAACTCGATAAAAACCTATCTTCGGCTCAGAATCTGAACAGGCGTGTGTGACGAAGAATCGAAGCTAACGAAGTTTCCGAGAGAATGCCGCCGGAATGGACTTCATACGATAAAAATAGAAGAAGTTATGAATTTCCAAACTTGGCGCGACATACTCGAAAACACACTTTTTTCGGAAGACCACGACGCTCCTCAAAATACTGGTAATGATGACACGAAGCTCCAGTTAAATTTTCGAGAAAATCCGACAAGCGGATCATGAGATATGAATTTTCTGAGGCCCGAAACCCTACATTCAGCACCATTTTTCACTATGAAATCTCAAGTAATTAGTAAATCTGACAACCTTCCTCAAAGAACTGGCTTCCGAGTCGAACACGAAAGTTGTAGATATCATCGAAATAGTCAGGGCCACGTGAGAACTCCTCCCATATCACCTTCAGAATAAGATTTGTGAATTTTCTCGTACTTCCACTGTTTTAAACCATTTTTCACATCGCGCTTCCTTAAAACCACGAGAACTCTTTATTGATTTTCTTCAATTTTTGAATGACAAAATAAACATCATTATTAACTTATAGCTCAAATAAAGAGGGAAAATTTTAGGGTGCAACAGCTTCCCCTATTCAAACTTCTTGAACCTGACGAGTGAGAAACGAAAGTTTCGAACCGTTGAGGTGGAAGGAGATTGAATACCAGAATGAACTCAAAAATTTGCGCTCTTGATCAACAGAAGACCCCATATTGTAAAAAGAAGGAATGTACCACCCCGCAAGCAGGGAGAAAAAATTTTGTTGACCTGGATAATTAAACAGCTCCAACTTGCGATAAGAAGGACATGTAACCCCACAGGCAGGGGAAGAGACTTCGATTGATCTATGCATCAAGAGAAGGCACATCTTCGAATGATATGGGTATCAGACGTAGCAGATGTCTTCCGAACAGGAATCAGGGATAGATATCTAAGTCGATCTGGGCATCAAAATGAGATATTCCGATTGATCCGGACATCAACGGGTAGTAAGTATCTCTGGTCTGGGTACCAAGGTGACATCTCCATCTGATGCAATTAAATCATCAGGCAGATATTCCTACTGATCTGGGCATCAACGGCTTGCTCCTTCGTAAGATCGACGAGATCCGGAGGCGGTTCCCTCAACTGAAAGTATGGTTTATCAAGACAGGAACAATATCTCTTCCGAACTGTGTACGCCGGGAAAGGAAGTCTTTAAACTGATCTGGGCGCGATGCTAGAAAATAAGTAGAACAATCCTCTTCTGAATGACAAAGTCAATCAGGCAGATATCTCCATCTGATCTGGGCATCAGTGGCTTGCTCCTTCGTAAGATCGACGAGATCCGGAGGCGGTTCCCTCAACTGAAAGTCTGATTTATCAAGAATAGGAACAAATATCTCTTCCGAACTGTGTGCGCCGGGAAAAGAAAGCATCTTTAACTGATAGTAGGCATCAGGACTGGGCAGACGAGTTCTTCTTCTGAACAAAAATAAATCGTCAGGACGTAGATATTTCCAACTGATCTGAGGCATCAGCAAGCTTGCTCCTTCGGAAGATCGACAGAGATCCGGAGGCAGTTCTTTCAACTGAACTGGAATCAGGATAAGAACAAATATCTTCAACCGATTTGGGGACATCGGGAATAAACATGACTTTCATCTGATCTGACAATGTCAGGGAGAGGGAGACAAACTTCTTCTGATTTAGACATCAGGATAAGCGCCGGTAATGATTAGGCGAGTTGCTCTCTGGGAGGCATTTGTATCTTGATAACTTTCCTGCAGGAAGAAACAGATATGATATGAATTATGCATGATGCATGTATGAATGTTTGTGGAATAACGTTCCTGAGAAGGAAGACGTTATACGCCTTGAGAATGCAGTGCGAATGATGCATGATTCTGACGCTGCTTAGGGAGACAGCGGAGGAGCACTGAATTGCTGAAGAAGTCTCGGAGAGAGTATAGAACTCTGCGGGGAGGACAGGATGAGTGACCAAGGGTCACAACTGCGAGCTGGCAAAGATGGATCAGAAATCTGCTGGAGATAATCACATCTAGATACGAGCTCTGGTTGGGGAATAAATCCTGCTTGGGGAATACTCTAATAACTTCACAGGAGAAGCAAATTCTCGACACCTTGGGGTGGTGGAGATAAGGGCAAGTCATGGAACCAACTCTGATGAGGAGTAACCAATTTGCTTGTGTTTCCGCTGGGGAAGTCTTTGACGAGAATAGATCCTGCGGAGGATACATGTGAATCTCTGCTGAGGAGAGACCTAGTGGGGAATATGAATACTTCTACACACCGATCCACTGAGGAGATGAGGGATCCACTGGGGATAAGGAACTCGGCACAAGAACCTTTTACAAAGGCGCCTCCATCGGGGAACAGGAGGACTCCATTGGGGGAACAGGTCAATCTAGTAGGGAGAGAAACACTCTTCTGGGGAAAATGAGGAATTCGGGCAAGGAACCTCATTAAGAGCTTGCTGGGGAACTAGATATCCTTCAATCATGACTCAATTGGGGAGAAGGTACTCCACCGGGGAATAAGACTTCTGAAGCACGGAAATTGCATTAAGATATGCTTTGCTGAGGAGATGGGAATCTTGGAACAAAGAAGATCTCATCGGAATGCACTCGGCTGGGGAATGAGGACCTCTCATTTGGCTAGATTTGCCATCGCGCTGACATGGTATACTCGAAAGGATGTACCTGCGAGATAAACAAATAAGAATGCCTCAGGATATAGCATGGTGTTTGCCATCCTAGTTACACAAAACATCGAAGTAAATTCAAAGATTTTATCATTTCTAATCGTGTATTGTAAGAGCAATGCAATTTTCATATGCAAAGTTTAACACAAACTCAAGACGTTTTATGCAAACAAAACAGTGAAAGAAAACAGCTTTTAAGATGAAAAGAATTTTACTAATTGATATGAAAAATGCCCGAGGAAGGGCGAATACATTTAGGAAGCAATTCCTAGTAAGAGGTAACTGCACAATGTTGAGTACAAAAGAAATGGCAATGTGAAACGGATATCCATTGGTTTCGATCCCGCTATCACTTTTATAACCTTGACGTTCTCATCTCCTTGCTTTGGAAGGCCGTACTTATTAGGATTGATCAGTTCCCGATTTGACGACCGGTTAATGTAACACAACGGAGCTTGTGGACCCGACTGGGATTTGTGAATGCTTTAGGGATTTGAGTTGCCTGATGATGCGAACTCAAGAACACAGAGTCTTGCTTATCCCTCGGTCGGGAGCCCTAAACACAGTGAATGAGGTTTGTGAATGCTTTAGGGATTTGAGCTGCCAGCGATGCAAACTCAAGAACACAGAGTCTTGCTTATCCCTCGGTCGGGATCCCTAAGCATTTCAAACACGTATGATGAGTGATTGCCAAGGTGGCATGCGAGATATAGTCGTTCGCTTTTGTCCCTTTTTTGCCTAATCCGCCCTTTCGGGTTTTCAACTTAGCGGGTATATTTGTTTCTTTTTCATTCTTTTGCCTGATTCATTTTCTTTTTTTCTTTTTTTTCTTTTTTTTTTTTGATCAGGTCTATGCGAAGTATTTTTTGACTACATCTGCGTTCACAGGGTGCGGAAAGTTCTCGCCATCCATTGTTGCAAGCATCATGGCGCCGCCAGAGAATACTTTCTGCACAACAAAGGGGCCTTCATACGTCGGAGTCCACTTGCCTCGAGGATTGCCCTGAGGGAGGATGATTCTTTTGAGTACCAGGTCACCCGGTTTGTAGCTTTGGGGTCGCACCCGCTTGTCAAAGGCTTTCCTCATCTTCTTTTGGTACACCTGACCATGACCAATAGCTGCCAAACGCTTCTCATCAATGAGGTTTAACTGATCCATCAGATTCTGTAACCATTTTGACTCGTCGAGCTCGACGTCTTTCATAACCCTTAGGGAAGGAATCTCAACTTCAACTAGTAGTACCGCTTCCATACCATAAACAAGTGAGAAAGGAGTTGCCCCAGTCGATGTACGCACGGAAGTGCGATAGCCATGCAAAGAAAAAGGCAACATCTCGTACCAATCTCGGTAGGTAACTACCATCTTCTGCACAATCTTCTTAATGTTCTTGTTGGCCGCTTCAACAACACCATTCATCTTTGGACGGTACGGAGAAGAATTGTGATGTTTGATCTTGAAGGACTCACAAAGCTCCTTCATCAACTTGCTATTAAGATTCGATCCATTATCAGTAATGATCTTTTCAGGAATCCCATAACGACAGATTATGTTGTGCTTGATAAAGCGAGTAATCACTTTCTTGGTGACATTCGCATAAGATGCGGCTTCAACCCATTTGGTGAAGTAATCGATGGCAACCAAAATGAAGCGATGTCCATTAGAAGCAGTAGGCTTAATCTCTCCAATCATGTCAATGCCCCACATTGCAAAAGGCCACGGAGAAGTCAAGACATTCAAAGGCACAGGCGGCACGTGCACTTTGTTAGCATAGATCTGGCACTTGTGACAAATTCTGACATGGTTATGACAATCAGTTTCCATAGTGGACCAATAGTAACCAGCCCTCAAGATCTTCTTAGCCATTGTATGCCCACTAGAATGGGTTCCAAACTCGCCTTCGTGCATTTCCTCTATGATTTTCGAAGCCTCTTCTTTTACGACACATTGGAGTAACACACCGTCGTGATGTGTCTTGTACAAAACCCCACCGTTAAGGTAGAACTTAGCTGCGAATCTTCTCAGAAACTTCTTATCAGTCACCAACTCTTCGGGAGGATACTCTTGAGTTTCGAGGAACTTTTTGATATCATGATACCAAGGATTACCATCCAATTGGACATCAGCCTCAAAGCAAAATGCTGGTTCGTCCAACCTGTTGATGGTAATGTTAGGCGCTTCATTGGCCCATTTCACTTTGAACATGGAAGCCAAAGTAGCGAGAGCATCAGCAAGATTGTTCTCTTCTCTAGAAATATGCTCGAATGTGATCTCGTCAAAATACGGAATAAGTCTCATCACATGCTTCTTGTACAGAATCAGATTCTGATGGCGAGTTTCCCAATCTCCATTGATCTGACTAATGACAAGATTGGAATCCCCATAAACTTTCAAGTACTTGATTCGCAAATCGATCGCAGCTTCGATGCCATAAATGCAAGCTTCATACTCAGCCATATTATTAGTGCAATCAAAACAGATTCTGGCTGTAAACGGAATATGAAAGCTTGATGGAGAAGTAATTACAGCTCCAACACCATTCCCGAGTGCATTAGAGTCACCATCGAACACGAGCGTCCATCGCGATCCTGGTTCGGGTCCTTCCTCTGGTCCGGGAATGTTACAATCTCTGATGTACAAAACATCCTCATCGGGGAATTCAAACTTCATCGGTTCATAATCTTCGACAGGCTGATGCGCAAGATAATCCGCCAGCACACTACCTTTAATGGCTTTCTGGGTAGTATACTGGATATCATATTCAGTCAAAATCATTTGCCACCTGGCTACTCTTCCAGAAAGAGTGGGCTTCTCAAAGACGTATTTTATAGGATCCATCTTGGAAATCAATAAGGTGGTGTGAACCAACATATACTGCCTCAGCCGGCGAGCAGCCCACACCAAAGCACAGCAAGTTTTCTCGAGCAGTGAGTATCGAGATTCACAGTCGGTAAACTTTTTGCTAAGGTAGTATATTGCATGCTCTTTTCGGCCAGACTCGTCATGTTGACCCAGCACACATCCCATTGAATTTTCAAGAACCGTGAGGTACATAATCAAAGGCCTTCCTGGAACTGGAGGCATTAGTCTCGGAGGTTCCTGCAAATACTCTTTCACTTTTTCAAATGCTTTTTGACAATCATTATTCCACCTGGCCGTCTGATCTTTTCTTAGCAATTTGAATATTGGTTCACAAGTGGCTGTAAGATGAGAGATGAATCTAGCAATGTAGTTCAACCTCCCTAAGAAACCACGAACCTCTTTTTCTGTTCTCGGCTCAGGCATCTCTTGTATAGCTTTTATTTTTGCAGGATCAACCTCGATACCTTTTCCGCTAACAACAAAGCCCTATAACTTTCCAGATCGAACTCCAAAAGTGCATTTGTTTGGATTCAACCTCAGTCTGAATTCCCGAAGCCTTTGAAACAACTTCTGCAAGTGAACCAAGTGCTCTTCTTCAGTGTGAGACTTTGCAATCATGTCGTCGACATACACTTCAATCTCTTTGTGAATCATGTCGTGAAAAAGAGTCACCATGGCGCGCTGATACGTTTCCCCAGCATTTTTCAACCCAAAAGGCATGACTTTATAGCAGAAAGTTCCCCATGGTGTGATAAACGTTGTTTTCTCCATGTATTCTGGTGCCATCTTGATTTGATTATAACCAGAGAAGTCATCCATGAAGGAAAACACCTTAAAAGGAGCCGTGTTATCCACCAACACGTCAATATGGGGAAGAGGAAAATCATCTTTCGGACTCGCCCTATTCAAACCTCTATAATCAACACACACATCCTGACCTTTCCGTCCTTTTTAGGTACAGGGACAATATTAGCAACCCATGGCGGGTAATTCACAACTTGCAGAAAGCCAGCATCAAACTGTTTCTCAACCTCTTTCTTAATTTTCTCAGACATATCTGGGCGAGTCCTTCGAAGCTTCTGCTTGACAAGAGGACTATCTTCCTTAAGAGGTAGACGGTGTACCACAATATCTGTATCAAGACCAGGCATATCCTCATAGGACCAAGCAAAGATGTCCGCCTACTCTTTCAACATAGCAATAAGCCTCTGCTTCACACTATTCTCAAGCGCAGCCCCTATCTTGACTTCTCGGACTTGGTCTTTAGTGCCAACATTTACCATCTCAATTGCCTCCTGATGCGGCTGAATCACTTTCTTTTCTTCCTGTTTCAACAATCTGGCCAACTCATCGGGTAGATCATAGTCTTCATAAGCTTCCTCCTCGGCTTGGTAGATCGGATTGTCAAAATCATAATAAGCAATAGCGGAACTGTTACCAATGGAATCCGTGGTGGTGGAACATCTGCATGATTGACGTTTTTATTTTAGTTTTATTTATTAAGCTATGTGCAAGTGTGTGCAAAAACATTGCCATTTAAAGGAAAAAAGTTAAAAGAAAGACAAAGAGCAAAACATTTGAATGCAAAAACGTCCTTTTTATTTCATAATTAACTTTGAAAATGAAAACTACATGGCCCTACAAATGATTCACTACGCCTTGGGCAGAGCGTAGAAATTATGGCATGATAAGAAATGTAAAAACAAGAAATTTACTCCTGAGCTTGTGCGACTTGAATAACATCTTCGATTGTCCAGTTGCGAGGCATCTCCCCAGGAATACTTGGACGAATCCAGCTATCAAAATCACAATCACCATCCACTTCCCCACCGTTGACAATGGCAGTGACCTGGCCATTCTGAATGACACCACCACTCACAAACTTGATCGGGCTGAGGATATCAGGCTTGAGCGATGCATTCTGCCTCCCCGGGCTGAAACCAAGACCACTCTTGTCAAATTTGGGACGCACATCAATTACTTGCCCCCAGCCTTCCACCTTTCCAGTTTCAACAACAACCTGAGCGTCTTTCAGGGAAGACATAACCGTTTCCGGCTTCGTTATCTCATAAAGAGGAATTCTCACAGCATTTACAGCCTCGAACGCTTGGAATGGTGTCTCATGTATTTCACATTCGATCTCCACATACCGGAAAGAAGACAAATGACTCACGATGTAATCTTCCTCACCACAAACTGTCACCACTTTACCATCGACTGGATACTTCAACTTCTGATGAAGAGTGGATGTCACAGCGCCAGCCTTGTGAATCCAGGTTTGTCCCAACAGACAACAGTAAGCAGGTTGAATATCCATTACATAAAAGGTCATGGTGAAGATCTGAGGACCAACTTGGATTGGCAGATCTACTTCTCCAAACACAGACCTCCTCGAACCATCAAAAGCTCGTACCACCAACTCACTGGGCCTCAACTCAACACCAGCATAGTCAATTCTCATAAGGGCCGATTTGGGAAGCACATTCAAGGAAGAACCTGTATCCACCAGAACATGAGACAAAGTCGTCCCCTTACACTCCATCAAAATATGTAACGCCTTGTTATGGTTTCTCCCTTCTGGAGGAAGATCACGATCGGTAAACCCCAAGCCATTTCCAACTGAAATATTATTGGCCACTGCCTCTAACTGGTTCACAGATATTTCCTGGGGTACGTAGGCATCACTCAGAATTCTCAAAAGAGCATCTCTATGAACCTCCGAACACATCAGCAATTGTAAGATGGAAATCTTTGATTGGGTCTGACCCAACTGCTCGACAACTTTGTAATCGGATTTCTTGATGATTCTCAGTAACTCCTCCACATCTTTGGAAGATACAACATTACCAAGTGCCCCATTCTAAATCAGAGAGTTCTGATCATCAGTCACCACCTGTTTTCCTTTGGCCTTAGCCAAAGCATCTGCATCGTTTTGTACAAGCTGAGGAGAGAACACCCTACCACTGCGAGTGATCCTACCGGTACCGATGAAATTATCAGCATTTGCGACTGCGACCTCCACAAATTTGTCTTTCAACTCATCCTCTTTCTTCGTACCATAATAGTACACATCTGAGCCATAGTGCCAAGGAATGGCTTTCTCGCTCTCATATGGAATCGGCCCAGAAACAGTGATCATTAATGCTGCTGGTTGCTCTGCATAAGGAATGACGATAGGTACCTGAACAGGCACCTAAATACTGATAGGAGCCACAGGATCATACGGAATGTCATTTACCACCACCTCGTCATTTGCAACCCTCACGTTTCTCCCTTTTCTATAGAATTGGAGAGGACCTTCATCCATCAATCTCTGAACCATACTCTTCAAATTAAAACAGCCCTCAGGTTGATTCTTGCAATTCTCACAGTCGACACCACAGCCCGGGAAGATGCCACTATTAACCAGATGTTGCTTCACAGACACAAGAGGGAAAGTCAAACATCCCACATCAGTCACAACACTTATCCCTTCATCCTCAATAGTATTCACACCTACGCCTTCTCTGTGGGCAGGCATAGGATTGTTGACAATGTTTGGTGTCGGAGTGTATTGAATAACCTTTTGATCCAACAAATCTTGGACTTTGTTTTTCAATGCAATACACCTCTCTATATCATGTCCAGCAGCACCAGAATGGAAAGCACACTGTGCATTCGCATTATAGTTCCGAGACTGACGATTCGGAGCATTCAGAGCGTCTCTCAAAGTGATCTTTTCAATGCTGAGCAAGTGCTGCAACAGCTGAGCATATGTCATAGGAATCAGATCAATCTTTCTATCCCTTCTTTGCCGATACTGGTTATTTTGATATTAAGGGCGCTGCCCCTGTTGTTGTTGTTGCTGCGGCATAGGAATAGTAACAGCGTTAACCTGAGAATTGCTTCTTCCTTGGCCACTTCGCCCATACACAGCATCCGTGCTTCCTCCTTTATTTCTGGTATAACCCTCTGACGGTTTCTTTCCACCAGTAGAACTAGCGACGCCCCCCAACTGTATCTTTCCCATCTTCAAGCCCATCTCAACACGTTCACCACATCTAACCATCTCAGCAAAACTTGCAGAAGTACTACAAGCCAAATAGTAATGTCTCGACAGAGTGCTTGTGAACATATCAATCATCTCGCGCTCAGTCATTGGCGGCTGAACTCTTGCTGCTAACTCACGCCATTTCTGAGCGTACTTCTTGAAAGATTCTTTGGAACCTTGAACCAAACTCTGCAACTGAGTTCTATTGGGTGCCATATCAACATTGTACTGATAGTGCTTAATAAAAGCCTCGACAAGATCTCTCCACGAATAAATGTGAGCACGCTCGAGTTGCATGTACCATTCCAAGGAAGCTCTAGCCAAGTATCTTGGAAGAAGTGCATCAAGAAACCTTCCTCCTCTGAGTAAACCGACATCTTGCGGTAATAAGCCTTAACATGAGTCAAGGGACAAGTAACTCCGTTGTACTTGTCAAAGGTAGGAACTTTGAACTTTGGCGGAATCCTCACGCCTGGCACCAAACCTAGATCATTAATATCCATACCCAACACCCCTTTGCCTTCAACAACCCTCAAACGCTCCTCGATCAGACGATACCTTTCAACTTCCTCCTGCGCACCATTAGCGCTATGCCTAGACAACTGATCAACATTTTCGAAGTTGAAATCCTGATTACCACGATCCTGATTATCTCTCCTCCCCAACAGACGAGACGGAGGTGGTGGAGAGAAGCCCTGATTCTGGTTGAAAGGATTATAAGCCACATAGTGAGGACGCCTGAACTCATTCTCATCGTGATGATCGTCAATACGGCCCGACACATCGTCAAACAAACCATACTGATGTCCTTCATTTTCAGTCCTCCTGGAATTCTCGACGAGAACTCGCAAATCCTCTTGACCCCTGGTGACGTTATCCAACGCCTCCATAAACTGTGCCATCTGTGCATTCATCTCTTCAGTTAACTGAGTTCGCATCTCAGCCATTTGCTCCTGTATCTGCTCCATCTGTCTTCGTTGATTACTTCGAGTCGGATATGAATGAATTGTCGTCTTAGAACACCTTCTGATAACAAAACAACGAGACATAAGATATAAGACCTGCAAAACCTGTAAATGTATGACATGTATGATATATGAATGATATGCCTGAAATATTTGTCAGCTTTCAGGTATCCAAGAGTTCATCCCACTTTCAGATAGGACATAGAAACCCTGATACAGAATATAATTGAACAATGATCCACATACGAGAATACTTCAGCAAACAGAGCACATTTCATTCAACATAACTGCGAATTTGAGTTCGTACAAACAAAACACATAACCGTGTCACAAAGTGCTCATAAGGCATACAAAATAAATCCAGCATATCAGAATGCGACCCCATCCAACAATCCTGGATATGGGCGACAAATATCAAAATAAACAGCAAATCGACACCATGGACCAAACAAATCCACTCCACAGCAGCACTAGGATCGTCTAATAACAGAATGAGCTCCTCCGTCTCCTCTCCGTTGGGCTCGGAGTCTTGTTAATTCTTCCTTAAGTCGAGCAGACTTGGCCTTCTCCTCCGCTAGCTGTTTATCTGAATCCCGCTTCTGCCTTTTGAGACTATTCTTTGATCTCTGTAACTGTAGACACTCCTGCTGCTTGCAATGCAAATCTTCCTTTAGCAACTCGTAAGGACGCCTTTGGGCACTGGCCTGGCTTGAACTTGCGCCTTCGACTTGCTTGAGCTGGTGCATTAACCTCATCTTTTCCTCTCTCTCTCTTCAAAGAATTTCAAGTTGGTCTCTTGTTCTCTTTCATGCAACCTGTAGTTGGTAACCAAAGCATTCTTGTAAAGTTCCGTTGGCACAAATTCAGATAGAATCAAAGGAGGTTGCTTTTGAAGTGGTGCAACCCTGTCATATGGAAGCAACAAGTTCCCGACCCACTTTACGATCCACTCAACATACGGCGTCAAAGCAAGCGATTCTTTCTTCCCTAAATGAACTCCGTAATGCTTACGAATCTTCTTCCAAGCCACAATTATCCTCTTCAATTTCTCCGGATCTGACCCCTTCTCAAAATAGACCGTATCCGCTTCCAAATGATCCGCCGGCTTGTCTTTCAAGGTATATCCCAACTGACACAAAGATACCACGGGATTGTAATTGATGCAACCCCTAGTACCAACCAAAGGAACATTATTAAACTCACCGCACTCAACTATCACCTCGGAAACATTAATTCGGTACCTTTGCCATTGGATATCATAGGAGGTAAGTGACATGATCCTTTGGGTCCACTTGAGTGTTTCCCTTGTTTTCACAAAAGGTCCTTTGCTGGGTAACAAAGAGAGGAACTAGATGAACAACAATTGAAGGCAACAAGTGATAGCACCACCACTTTTCTCATATCGGGAATGAATGGCGTAATAAGTATCAGCCAACAATGTAGGAATGGGGTTCTTTCCCATGAAAAGGTGTACCGCGGCCGAATCCACAAAATTGGGAACATTCGGGAACATCACAATCCCGTAAATGGCCACCGCGAGCAATGCATTGTATGCGTTCCAATTCTCTTTCCCAAATTCCTCCTTAGCTTTTCTTATCAAGAAATTCAAAGGGAACCCCAAAACTCCACTCGACTTCCAATTATCAGATACTTCTTTTATGCTCAAATAAAGAGCAGCAACGACTGACTTGAAGTTCACTTCCTTAGGAATATCGATGAATGGCACTTCGTCTTTTATCTTAAAATTAAGAATAATGGAGTACTCTTCCAATGTCGGAGCCAACTGGTAATCTTGGAACGTGAAACACCTCATTTTAGGATCATAGAATTGTACCAAAGTTTGCAAAGCAGGAGTGTTAACCATAGTTTCCAGTAAAGTCAGAATGTTCCCATAATTATCTGTGAAACTCTTCAAGCAAAAAGTGGTCATCAACGAACTCAAACCCTCTAAGGTAGTCAAAGGCTCTCAGAAAAAGCTGTAGGTGCACGTATGTCTCTTTGCTTCTTTGACAGTATCAATGGGAGTGTCCATCTTCAACCTGAATGAACTCTTGAGTATCCCTGGAAAACATGACATGCAAATGCTTGTTATTATATATATTTTTTTTGCGTTTCTTTTGTAAATAAATATGCTATGATGCAAAGTGGTGGGACTTATTTCCGCCCACCGGGCATTCTGGACTACCGGTAACACACATAGTACCAAGTCAAAGGTTCGGCCCCAAATGGTATACCACACGGAACACAGAATGTCAATCTACGGAACCAAAGCCAATAGTCAATAACACACTGGAATAGAACACAAATTTCCACTCGAACAAGAACCATAGTACCCCACGAACAGGAACCAATAGTACACTCGAACGAGAATAGCGGTAACCCACGAACAAGAACAGCGGTAGCCCACGAACAAGAACATCGGTAACCTACGAACAAGAACAGCGGTCACCAACAATGTACCTGTTATATGATCATTGATTCCCGCCCCACTCACGGGTAAAATCTAGGCCAAGGTAAGATCATGAAACGCAGTATACGGTCCGCCCGAAGGTAAGCACCATCACAGCGCGGATGCGGGTGACGATAATACCTCCGTTTGAAACCACTACTCTGCTCGTGGTCATATAATCCATCCCGAGGCGTACACCTCAAGAAAAACCATGATCCCACTCTATCCTAGGATTCCTATGGTTCACACATAGCCTGGGTATTGGGCCTTTTACCTCTTGAAACACCCACCCACAGACAGAGATCCAGATAGTCCAGAATATGATGCAGAAAAGTAAAAGCGCACATAGAATGCAATGCAAACAGGTAAATATGCAAAGCAGTAAAGCACCCAAAGATAAACACACAAGCGCTAGGATCGACTCGCTAAGTCCGGACCCGCAATAGGTCGAGACGTCCCCAGCAGAGTCGCCAGCTGTCGCTCTCGCGAAAATTAACAGAGTCTCCACTAACATATTTATCCTGAAAAGGAAGGGAATTCCAGCAAATCAAAAAACAAAACAATGGTCTCCCAACTAGAGAAAAGGGTAAGGGAGTCGGTTACGCGAGAGGAAGGTGTTAGCACCCCTCGCGCCCATCGTACTCGATGGTATCCACACATGTGTCTAAAACTATGGGTATGTAACAAATATACGCTAATCTGGACTAAAATGAATGCATAATGTAGGGAAAAGAAAGGATTATACTCGCACGGGCCCTACCCCGCTGCCTACGTATCCTTTTTTGAGGAATCAGAGGTACCGTAGCTCGGCTAACTAATTTCTGTTTGTTTTGTGTTTTTAGGTGAACAAGTTACATTCACACTCCGCTGCTCGACCTTTGGAAACTTAGGCTTGGGAATGAAGCAGAAATAACAAGCTCTTAAGAAAAGAAAATCGAAGAGTGTGGTTTGTGTTTTAAAGAATGCGTGAGGAAAACCTAAGATAAGGGGGAAAGCTTGCTACCTAATGTTATCATACAAAGGGTACAAGTCTAAACTAAACTAGCAACCTATGGGGAAAAAGGCGAAAGCAAACAAGTATATCATACAAACGAGCTCCGCTCGTAAAGCAAACAAAACCAACGGCACTGGCCGAGTGGTAGAAAAGCGGTCCCGCCATAGCCAAGGGGAGCGAATCACCCGAGTCAACCAAGCATTGGATCTTACGAAAATGATCGGGCCATAGACAAGAGGAGCGGATCCCTCTCAGCAACCAAGTCGTCACGGTTCTGAAAGGAAAACGGTGCATGCGTACACCGAGCATCAACTCGAGCGACACGAGCTATAGGAAATGTGGGGGTCCGGCTGCATGAACCCTTTTCCTGACATACTCGATAACAAGATCTTGTGCAGGTTCAGAAGCGAGCCACGAGTAGCGTGCACATACTGAACAGACTCAATGAGACTAGGCAGGGGTTGATTACTAACCCTTCCCGCGTGCCTTCCAAGAGGACTTAACGGAGTGCCATATAGGACTTATTACACCGTGACTCCCTGCCGCAAAGCACAAATGTAAACACACCAACAAAAACAGAGCCTCTTTCGAGGGCTTGGCCAGATGCATGTCTAAGTCCTACTTCTCATGTTAAAGGATGATGCGAGAAAGCGATAAAGTGCGAGAAAAATAAAATGAAACGGGATCAATACCAAACGGATGATGATTCGTAAACTAGAGCGAAGAGAGTGAAGAAACTGGGATCCCGCGAGCGAGCTAGTAAAGCAAAAGCAAATAGTCAGCACACCGATTAGCCATGAAAGCACACAAAGGTCGACATGCGCGTCGAGCATAATCACAATACACCTGAAAGAGGAACAAGCAAACCAAACAAGCAGATATAAAGTAATAGGAACGCGTCTCCAAGACGAGAACACGATGCGAGTGAATGAAATCGTGTCCCGCAAATAAAGCGAAACACTCAAGTAATAAGCGCCGATTGGTGACTATCCAAAAGCCTTGCACGCTAGCACACAAGTTAGAGATAACAAACATCGCAATCAGAATTGCATTATTACTATAAACCAAAAGAAACGGGCGAGTAGTGTAACCATGAAATGGATGATGAAACATCCAATAAAAATCAAACATGAATGATCTACAAACTAATGAAAACTAAGCATCTAGTTAGATAGTACATCTCATAAGATTTCCAATGATATAAAGAACGTGCAAATCGGAGTTACGAGTAAAAAGTTATGCAAGAAAGAAGTTAGAAAAGAAAGCACAAAACAACACACAGGAACCGATTCCTGGAATGGAGAACCCGGTTCCTGGTACAAAAAACCAGAGACTAAGCCAGCGAAGCATCTGGGAACCGGTTCCCGCATAGGGACAACCTGGTTCCTGGTTCAAAAATCCAGGGACTGAACCAACGAAACATCTGGGAACCGGTTCCCGTATAGGGACAACCCGGTTCCTGCTGTAGAAAAACATTTTTGCTATTTTTTATGTTAGGAAACCAATTCCATCCAACTTGAAACAATGCCAACTTGCAAGCATCATGAAAATCCATCAAAACACATTCAAAACACAATGAAACACCCATGGAAACAAAGCACGATATCAAGGTAACAATCGATGGCATATGAGAATATGTAAACCAAATATCAATGTGAGGCATGCTATTAGCAATAAGTGAACAATCATTAAGCACCAATGCAACAAAACCAAACATATATCGATTTCAACGATTAAGCACAAGCAAAAAAATGTATCGCTCTCAATGATTAGGCACAACGTAGCATCTTGGCGAAGGATAGTCATGAGTCCACAAGTCAATTAGGCCAAATAACAACAAATCGAGCAAAGTACGACGCGTCAAGCCAAACCACAATTCAAATATCATCACCAACAATTACATGAATGCAAAAATGGCAACAAGTATTTGTACATGCAATAGTGATCAAGTCACAAAACATAACTCAAGCTAGGACCTAAGCATTTAATAAGGCAATAGTCAAGCAAAAAGTTACCACACGCATTTGTACAAACACTTTGAGTGCGCCGCAAGCAACATACAAGAACATTAACAATTATGCACACAAAATTACCAAAAATTCATGGATCCAAGGCTATAATGTCACAACTCATCAACAACGATCATTAATCACATGCAACAATTATTAGATCTCATCAAATCACTATCAATTCTATCAATCCACATGCAAATTCACCGATCAATCATCATCAATCAACATTAATCAACAACAAAATATGAATCTAGATTCGAATCCACATAATGATCAACAATTAAGCACTTAATTCAAGATCCGAAAGCTTACCGGATGGAGATCTAAATCGATGCGCGAACACGAACGCGACACAAACGCGATCACGAATCAAAGTCGAAAGTCGAATCCCAAGGGGAGAGAGAGAGAGAGGCGCGCGAGCATGTAGGAGAGGAAGGGAAGAATTTCGAACTTGAAATCTTGATCTTTAATCCATATTGTTCTTGATCTTGAAGAAAATTGATGAGTATTGATGAAAGTTCTATGTGATTTGTGGTTCTGATCCAAGAAAATTGAGAGAATTGAGAGAAAATGTTTTTGACTATTTTTGGGTGAAGTGAAGTTATGAAGTTCTCCCTGATTTGTGAAGAGCAAAAAAGTTTATATACTGTCAACGCGAAATGTCCAAATTGCCCTCGGTGCGTCTTATTTTGGCTCGTTTTTAAGGAAACTCGGTTCGGCTCTGAATTCCGGAACGAAACCAATGCCACTGCGAAGATGACCAAATTCGTGGCTCGTCACCGCGAGAATCATCTCAATCTGATAAGCGATGAAGAAATTATGCGCGTTTGAATAACGAGAAACGCTGATTCATCTGGCGCGACTGTGCAGAATTTTGTGAGTACCACTCAAAGAACTCGATAAAACCCTATCTTTGGCTCAGAATCTGAACAAGCGTGTGTGACGAAGAATCGAAGCTAACGAAATTTCAAAAATGGACTTCATACAATAAAAATCGAAGAAGTTATGAATTTTCAAACTTGGCGCGACATACTCGAAAACACACTTTTTCCGAAAGACTACGACGTTCCTCAAAATGCTGGGAATTTTTGGTGCATAATTGGTCTTCGGTCCGAACATATGAAATTTCGGTAATGATGACACGGAGCTCCAGTTAAATTTTCGAGCAAATCCGACAGGAGGATCATGAGATATGAATTTTCTGAGGCCCGAAACCCTACATTCAGCACCATTTTCACTATGAAATCTCAAGTAATTAGTAAATCTGACAACCTTCCTCAAAGAACTGGCTTCCGATTCGAACACGAAAGTTGTAGATATCGTCGAAACAGTTGGGGCCACGTGGGAACTCCGCCCATATCACCTTCAGAATAAGATTTGTGAATTTTCTCGTATTTCCACTATTTTAAACCATTTTTCACATCGCGCTTCCTTAAAACCACGAGAACTCTTTATTGATTTTTTTCAATTTTTGAATGACGAAATAAACGTCATTATTAACTTATAGCTCGAATAAAGAGGGCAAATTTTGGGGTGCAACAATAGCATCCGGTCCAGGAGTGTACTCGGGAACTGGATCCTCTGCAACTGGATCCTCTGCCTCTGGGGTATACTAAGGTACTGATGAGTCACTAGGTATCTCAACAGTCTCACCCCAACCCTCAACTGAATAGTTCCAATTAGCTGGATTTGATAGGCATGTCATCTGGGGGTCAGGTAGAGTGAAGTAGTAGACGGCCTAGTCATCGATGAGAGGTCTATACTGGAATGGATGAAATGAAGCGCGTCTCATCAAACCACGGTCCATGCAGAAGTCCAAATCAATCCGGGTGCTACCACAATAGGGTGTCAACTGAAGTAATCTACCATCCAGTCCAAGAGCTGATGCTATCTGTGTCACATTCCCACCTGAATGCAAAAATCCCTCAGTAGATCTAGCAGTCATGTCGAGACTCTCTATCAATAAAATCCCACTAACAATGGGACGTGACTGGCTGGTGCAATAAAGGAACATGATCTCCTTAGCAGTGAAAAAGTGGTCGCAATAACTCCTCCCAAAGAAGGTATGGTACTAGATCATCTCAAAGTATCTGAAGGCAGGGTTATGGATCTTCTTGGATAGCTGGGTAGACAGATCAAGACTGCCTCCGTCAGTGATATCTCTCCAGAACCTGTCGATGTCGTTGTTCATGAAATAACCCAGCGGGAGCTCATGAATGGCGTTAGGTGTAGTCTGGAAACCTAGTAAGTCCCCATATTGCTTCAAGGTGAAGCAATACTCAGTGCGGAACATCCTGAAAGTGATGCATCCTCTGTCATCTCCTCTGCTCACATATAGCTTGACATCCAATAAACTGAGGAACTCCAGAGTGAGGTTCCTATAAGTCACATGAATATCATCAGCATACTCATCCCAGCTGAGCTGATGGCAAAGATACCTCACACTGGTCTCTATTCCCAGTGTCTCCATACACGCCTGGTCGGGATACCTAGTAGGTAACATAGGGCGAGCAGACAGAGCAGCGAAGCGTGATCTCTGAGCGTCATCTTTGAAAACAACTTCCATACCATCATGGTGATCCATCCTGAAATAGTAACAAAAGAATATCTGGTCCTAAAAAATAAAAACAAACAAATCAGTCCAGATAGAAATCAAATTAGTAAAAATAAAAATTAAACTAAATTAAATTAAAAGAAATCATGGGTTGCCTCCCATGCAGCGCTTGTTTAACGTCGTTATCTAGACGATTTAGATCTCACTTTTTTCACCTAGGTACAGGCGGGTCTATAAAACTTTGACTAGAGTAGTCAACTGGTAATTCTCCTCCTTTGTACAGCTTCAATCTCTGCCCATTCACTATGAAAGGAACACATGAATTATTCTTGATTTCTATTGCTCCAGATCTTAGAACTTTTGATACTTCATATGGACCTGTCCACCTTGAGCGAAGCTTACCACGAAAAAGACGTAATCTGGAATTAAATAAGAGAACTGGGTCGCCTATGTTGAAATCTTTCCTTATGATCCTCTTGTCATGCCACACTTTGGTTTTTTCTTTATATATGATGGCATTCTCATACGCATTCAGGAGGAGTTATTCTAACTTGTGAATGTCCAAGATACGTTTCTCTCCAACTATTAAGTAGTCCAAGTTTAAAGACTTGATAGCCCAATAGGCTTTATTTTCTAATTCGAAAGGTAAATGGCAGGATTTTCCATAAACTAACTCGTAGGGGTTAGTCCCAATATGGGTTTTATAGGCCGTTCTATAGGCCTATAATGCATCCTTCAACTTTCCAGCCCAATCTTTTATGGACGTAGAGACGATTTTCTCGAGGATTTGCTTGATTTCCCTATTTGATACTTCCACCTGACCACTAGTTTGTGGGTGATAAGGCGTTGCTACTCTATGCTTTACTCCGTACTTACTTAAAAGCTTGTTAAATATTCTGGATATAAAATGCTATCCTCCATCGCTTATGACAAGACGTGGTGTTCCAAACCTAGGGAAAATAATGTTCTTGAACAACTTAATCACTACTCTAGTGTCGTTGGTGGATGATGCGATAACTTTAATCCATTTAGACACATAGTCGACAGAAATTAGTATGTACTTATTCCTATTAAGGATGGAAAAGGTCCCATGAAATATATATCCCATACGTCGAAAAGTTCTACTTCTTGAATATTACTTAAGGGAATTTCGTCACATCTTGAAATGTTCCCAGTGTGTTGACATCGGTCGCATTTGATAATGTAAGCATGGACCTCATGCCATATAGTAGGCCAGCAAAGACCTGCTTGAAAGATTTTGACGCATGTCTTAGACGTGCTCGCATGTCCTCCGTATGGGGCCCCATGACAATGCTTGATGATGTTTGTCACTTCTTCTTCAGGAACACAACGTCTAAAGATGTTGTCCAAACCTCTCTTGAAAAGGAGCGGTTTGTCCCAATAGAAATGTTTAACATCACTGAAGAATTTCTTTTTTTGTTGGTAACTTAAATCAGGGGGTATGATATCGGCGGCTAGATAGTTCACAATGTCGGTGTACCAAGGCACCCTTCTCATTATTGAGACTTTTTCAGGGTTTTCTTCTCTATTTGTTTCAAATTCATCTTCTCCCATCGTGTCTATCTTAGCTATAAGTCAGTCATAGGTGAAGTAATCGTCCATAGGCATTAAGTCAGATTTCAGGTGTTCTAGTCTAGAGAGATGGTCAGCAAATTGAATTCTCAGTTTCTTTCTTATCTTTAATGTCCGGGTCAAACTCTTGGAGCAAAAGAACCAATTTGAGTAACCTAGGCTTAGCATTCTTTTTGTTTAACAAGTATCAGATTGTTGCATGATCTGTGTATACTACAATCTTAGCTCCCACCAAATAGGATCGGAACTTATCAATTGCAAACACTACAGCTAGCAATTCTTTTT
This sequence comes from Vicia villosa, assembly GCF_029867415.1. Classification (NCBI taxonomy): domain Eukaryota; kingdom Viridiplantae; phylum Streptophyta; class Magnoliopsida; order Fabales; family Fabaceae; genus Vicia; species Vicia villosa. The sequence continues at coordinate 50,396,456 of NC_081186.1, forward strand.
CTGTGGTTATGTAATTAAGTTGGGCGGCATCTAGGGTTCTGCTTGCATAGTAAATAACATGTAACTTCTTATATTTTCTTTGCCCTAGAATAGCTCCAACTGCGTAATCACTAGCATCGCACATGATTTCGACAGGTTGCGTCCAATCAGGGTTTTTTATGATAGGAGTTGAGATCAGTGATTGTTTTAAGACGTTAAAGGCTTCAGTGCATTTTTCGTTAAAGTCAAACTCAACATCTTTCATTAGAAGGTTAGTCAGGGGTTTGGTTATCTTGGAGAAGTCCTTAATGAAGCGTCGGTAGAAGCCAGCATGTCCTAGAAAACTTCTTACTTCCCTGATGGTTTTAGGTGGGTTAAGGTTCTCTATTACTTCTATCTTGGCTCTATCGACTTCTATGCCTCTTTCAGATACAATGTGCCCTAGAACTATTCCTTCTTTAACCATAAAATGACACTTTTCCTAGTTCAACACAAGGTTCACTTCCATACATCTTTCTAAGATTTTCTCAAGGTTAGAGAGACAATTTTTGAAATCGAATCCACACACCGAGAAATAGTCCATGAATATTTTCATGATTCCGTCGAGATAATCTGCAAAAATTGACATCATACAACGCTGAAAGGTGGCAGGAGCATTACAGAGTCCAAAGGGCATTCGCCTATAGGAAAATGTTCCATAAGGACAGGTAAAAGTTGTCTTCTCTTGGTCTTCCGGGTGGATAGGGATTTGGAAAAATCCGGAATATCCATCTAGATAACAGAAGTACAAATGTCTAGCTAGGCGTTCGAGCATCTGATCTATAAATGGAAGAGGGAAATGATCCTTCCTAGTCGCCTTATTAAGCTTTATGTAATCTATACACATACGCCATCCTCCTTCTATCCGTTTGGCTACTTGTTCACCCTTCTCATTTTCTACAACCGTGATGCCTCCTTTCTTAGGCACCACATATACAGGGCTTACCCACTCACTATCCGAGATCTGATATATATTACCAGCTTCTAGTAACTTAAGAACTTCTTTCTTAACTACATCACTCATTATAGGGTTTATCCTTCTTTGTTGTTCTCTTGAGGGTTTTGAATCTGCTTCTAGCATAATCCGATGCATGCATACAGATGGGCTTATTCCTTTTAAATCAGAGATTTTGTACCCTAAGGCTGAGGGATATTTTCGTAAGATATCCAATAGCTGATTTGTTTCATTTTGGTTTAGAGTGGCATTGATTATAACAGGTCGATTCATCTCTTCATCCAAAAACTCATATCTTAGATTCTTGGGTAGTTCTTTAAGTTCTACAGCTGGCTTTTTAGGACACGACATAGGATCGGGGGTAAGGGCTAAACATTCATAGAGGTTTTCATCAATGTAGGGTTCCATTCTCTTAAATCCGTCATCCTCCAAATGGGGTTCGAAGGTAATTTAATCATAGATTCATCTCGCTCAAGTTCATTTATGCATTTTTCAATGATATCGATTGCATAACATGCATCTCCAATCACCGGTGCCATTAGGAACTTGGAAATAATGAATTTTATCTTTTCATCTCCTACTTCAAAAGTTAATTTTCCTTTCTTAACATCTATTATGGCTCCGGCTGTCAACTAGAATGGTCTTCCTTAATATCCATAACTACAAAGTCGGTTGGGATATACAGCTGACCTATCTTGACTGGTATGTCTTCCAATATCCCCATAGGGTATTTGACAGATCTATCAGCTAATTGTAAGAACATTTTAGTCGGCTGAAGTTCTCCTAAGTTTAACCTCTTGCAGACTGCCAAAGGCATTAAACTTACGCTCGCTCCTAGGTCTAAGAAAGTTTTGTCGATCATATGATTTCCTAGGATGCAAGGAATGGAAAAGCTTCCAAGGTCCTTTTCTTTCTTGGCAAGTTTATTTTCATAAATGAAGTTGCATTCTAAAGGTTTAGGATCGTCGAGTCTACGCTTGTTGGACATAATGTCTTTTAAGAACTTAGCATATGATGGTATTTGAGTGATTGCTTCAGTAAAAGGGATCTTTACATGGAGTTTTTCTATCACCTTGATGAATTTTTGGTATTGACTTTTTTATTTTTGTTTGCTTAAGTCTCTGCGGATATGGAATTGGTGGCTTATATGGTGGAGGTGGTGTATAATCTTTATCTTTTGTTTTTACTCATTGGTTTTGTTGCCTTTTGGGTTCCTCTGGTTTCTCTACTTGATCCGTGGGTATGACATTTTCCTTAGGTTTTTCGGGCGCGCTTGAAGTTGGGTTCTCAGGTCCATTATAAGCGGTTCCGCTTCTTAAGGTAATGGCATTTGCTTGCTCTCTAGGATTGAGTTGAGTTTGTCTAGGGAATTGTCCTCCAGGTGTATTTTGTGCGGCTTGTGTTTGAGCTACTTGCGAGATCTGAGTCTCAAGCATCTTATTATGGGTTATCATCTAGTCAAACTTGGTTCCTAGTTTTGCGATTAGTTCATTTGTATGAACGTTTTGGTTGTGGAACTCTTTATTTTGCTGAGTTTGGGCCAGAATAAAGTTGTCCACGGTTTCCCGAAGACTGAGTTTTTGTGGTACAACTTGCATAGGTTGATTTTGTCTTTGAGTTTGAAAACCTTGCGGTTTTGAAGATCTAGAATTTTGGATTGGGTTGTGTAGCGGCGGGAAATTTGAGTTTAAGCCATTGGTTAACTTAACTCGTTAAAAAGCAAGAGTCGCCACCGAACTTTTATGATTCCAAAAGAGGAAAGGGAAAAAACTCGAAAAAACCACAAAGAGAAATCTGGATACGGGGGTTGGTTATGCAAGGGGAAGATGTTAGCACCCCTCACATCTGTGGTACTCCACAGGAACCTTTTGAAAATCTGTGTTTGAAAGGTAAAGCGATTTTGTTTGCTAAAAAAAGAAAGAAATAAGAAAAGAAAAGGTTATTTACAAAAGTTTGCTCGGCAAGACATAAACATCTTGTGTCTACATACCTCCTCAGTGAAATGGAGAAGTCAGAGCATTTGTAGTTCTGCTCAAAAGTTTTGAAAAGGTTTTATTGAAAACAGTTTTAAAGGAAGCACAAAACTTAGATACAATTCTTTAGGTGTGGTTCTTACTATTTTCGAATGAAAATATGACAAGTGTATAATTTCCTCTTACATGTATACACATTTCTCCTATTTTCACTCACTAAATAATATTTAAGTATATTTGTCATATTTTCATTGAAAAATAGTAAGAAACACACCTAAAGAATTGTACCTATGTTTTGTCCTTAAAGGAAAAAGAGTGCAAGTGCACAAAAGAGTTTTAAATAAGATCACTCGACAAAAGTCAAGGTTTTATTATGAAAAGAGTTTTGAAAACAGGTCGATGGCGATGCGCGAGGCAATCGACTTACAAAGAGTTGACAGGGGGCTTGGTATATGGACCAAGTATTGCGGGGGTGAACATTTTATTTAAAAAAGAAGAGGGAAGAAGTAAATGAAAACATACAAGCTCATACAGGTAAAATCCATACAAACAAGCATACAATTTCAAGCATAGAGGGATGAACATGAAAGAAGTAAAATAAGAGTGTACGTGAACTAGTCAAAGACTAGCCTCTATACGATCAACCAGAACGATTAATCGAGTTGGTCATCTGTAAGAAAGCCCAGTCTCAAGCCGTGCAAGTGTGCATGTGTAAGTACGATTAATGGCGATGCGTGGAGTGTGATCGACTTATGGTAGAAAACGGCTAAGAACCTAATATTCTTTTATTTTGAAAAAAGGTTAAAAGCATGCAAGCAATAATAAAATAAAGCGATAAAGGAAAGCGGTAAAAATATTACAAGGCCTCGGGACGAGGGATTACAAATTTAAACGAATGGGGATAGAACTTACTACTAATTATTACAACCCAATTGAAAGATTAAAGCGGAAAATAAAAGGATTATATATACAAAAATTAAAATGAAATATAAATGTCCACAAGTCCTCAAAGATGGTAATACCTCACAAAAATCAAGAAAATGTTAGTCACGGATATATATAATGATGCATGAATAAATGACAAAAAATACTAACAAATATTAATCAAGATTAATTAAGAAAAATATAGAAATAAGCATATTAAGACCTAAAAGAAAATTAAAATAGATAAACATATTTTTGGTATTTTTAATATGAGAAATTAAACTAAAATATTTTTGTGTTTTTAATAAGAGAAATAAAAATCTAAATTACTAATATATTAACATTTTTTTTGTATTTTTATTATATTAGAAGACAAAACAAATATAAAAATAGAATTCTAAATAGAAACAATTAATATAAACATAAACAAAATGGGCTTAAAACTAACAGGAAAATGGAGGTTCAAATAGTGTTCTGGGCGCTGGGCTTAGCATGTTAAAAGCCCAAAAATCAAAGTGAACTACCAGCAAGGGGGTGAATTTCAAAATAGCAGAGTATATAACTGAAACTAGGTTGGGCTTGTCTCGCTGGCCCAGAACAAGTTACAAACAGTCATGAAATGGGGGTTTATGGACCGAGACAGGGTGTAGCACTAACAAAAGGAAACGAGCCTAAACCTCATAGGCCCAGAAGTAAATTTAAATCAAATGAAACCCTAAAAGGGACTTGGTGTTGTCCGCCCCTAATCCTCTTCATCTTTGAGAATTTCTTTCTTCACCTCCCTATGGGGCTGACCCCCAGCGAAAACCCCTAAATACCCTTACTTCGGAAATGCATTTCCGAAATAATTTTTTTTAAAATTTTTTTCCAGAATTCGGAAATGCATTTCCGAAATCCCATTTTTTGGGATTTCGGAAGTACACTTCCGAAAAAACGCAGAAGTTTTGAATTAAAGAATTATTTTGAAATGGTGGTTTAAAATTAAGATCTTCAAAGATTTATACTATTTATTAGTTAATAAAGACAAATATATCGATTTTAATTATAGGTAACAACCATTTCAAATTTTGGACCGATCAAATAAAACATTTTATAAATGGAATAAGTATATTCCTTTTAGAATAAAAAAAGATATGTTAATAATTTTTGAAATTTGTTATATTGAATTAATAATGATACACAAAATTAGAATGAATTTATTATATTAGAATGACCCAAAAACTGCCATATTCAGTTCATTTTATTTCTATCAATTAATAATTTTTTTTCATTTTGATACTTTGTTTCTTTATTCTTTTGAATCTATCAACTATTATTTTTAGTATATTAAAAAAATTATAAATTTTGACTCCTCTAAATTATTTGTTACTATTTTAATTCAATTTTTTTTTTGCAAAGTTTCACGTGGTGCACTTGTGTATTTCAAATGATTTTTTTATGACATTTCATCAATACAAATTTAAATTATTATTAATTTAATAATTTTCCTATTTAATTTTTAAATTTTATTAATTTATTTATAAATTTGAGTTTAGTTTTAATTGTTAAAATTAAAATTTTAATTGTATTTTTTTATAAATTTTATAACTTTTAGATATTTTATAATTAACGTAATAAATTTTAATTAAAGTTAAAATTATATTTTGTAATTAACTATTAAACTATTTATATTTATAATTTAGCTATTTTATAATTAACCTAATAACGTTTAGATAATCTCAATAATTTAGTTAAATAGTTACAATTTTATAAATAATTTATTTAATAATTCAACTATTTACTTTTTAAATAGTTAATAATAGTTAAAAAATAAATAATAAAGATTAAAGTTAAAAAGTTTCTCTTAATTTTTTTAAAATATTCTCATTGTTTTTTTAATTTTATTAAAATTAAATTTTATTCTATTCAATTAAAATAAAGTATCAAATAATTTATTTGTAAATAAAGTAATAGTGCATAAAAAATTGTTGAAAAAATTTAATTATAAATAATAACTACAAAATATTTTAATTTAAAAAAAGATGTTAATAATTATTATTATATTTTAATGATAATGATATATATTTAATAATATCTTTTAATTAATACAATTAATTATACTATTAATTGTATTGATTTTCCTTTATTTTAATTTTTTTAATAATTATTGAATTGTTTTGGAAATTCATATCCGAAACATTCCAAGACCAAAAATTAGAATATTTCGGTTATGCATCTCGGAAGACACCCCCTCTCCAAAAAAAAACTGATTTTGGAAATGCATCTCCGAAAACACTTTTTTTTTTGTGTTTTCGGACTTTTTTTTGGTGTTTTCGGAAGTGCACTTCCGGAATCAACTTTTTTTTCAAAAAAAAATGATTTCGGAAATACATTTCCGAAATATAGGGGCATTCTGAAAATTTCGCCGGGGGTGACAAAAAAGGTTAGCAGTTCAGTAAAGAAATTTCCTCATCTTTCTCACAATATACCTCTGCTTTTCCTTCTCACTCCCAAAACGTATTATGTTCCTTATCCTCACAAAAAAAACTCAACGACTCACCGATCACTCTCTGTTCATCATTTCAAACTCAACTGTCATACAAAATCTGTTTAAACTCACCCAAACAACAGAATCCAAAACACAGTAATCATGAAATCCCAACAAAAAAAAATATGAATCCTAAATTCTAACACCTAAATCGGCAGCAAGCAATAATCAAGTGGCGAAAATAAACATCAAGAACGAAAGAGAAAAGCATCTAGTTACCGTTGGAATTCGTCAGTGACGATGTTGAACGAATCTGCTTGTGAACTTCGATTCGGTGATGTTGCGTGCGGTGATTGCTTCTGAAAGTTGTTGTTAATTAGATCGGTGTCACTTGTCAGATCCACAAGTTGTTGGAATTGATCGAGCTTGCTGAAGAATGCTACTTGTTAAGAAGTGTGGTTTGGGCCTAACTCAACCCTACAAAACCGGCTTGTAGGGTGAGGATTGCCCCCCACTTATAAGGACATGTTCAGGCCATAGGTGTCCGATGTGGGACTCTTAACACACCCCCTCACGCCCAGGACTAGACAATTGGAGCGTGGAAATAAATGGTGGGTGGCCCGATAGCGGAAACCATAGAAGGTGGCCCACCGGATCTTAAACCAGGCTCTGATACCATGTTAAGAAGTGTGGTTTGGGCCTAACTCAACCCTACAAAACCGGCTTGTAGGGTGAGGATTGCCCCCCACTTATAAGGACATGTTCAAGCCATATATTGTCCGATGTGGGACTCTTAACACTACTGAATGTTGTTGTATTGTAAGCTGAGTTGAAGATGCGATGAGTTGTTGAAGCGGTGCGTTGAAGATGGAGACGTGTGGATCGTGACCGTCTTGCTGAAGTTGATGGAAATGGCGTGGTGGTCTTGAGTTGAATCACAGGTAAAGTTGGATGATGAATATTTAAAGTATGAGAGTTGCGATATCTGCTGTGAAGGTGAAGCAGGGTGGTTGAGTGAAGGTGATTATGATTTGCTCGATGGTGATGAAGAGGTTATGTGGCGGTGGACGGTGTTTGAAGAAGCTGAGGAGTTATGGTGAAGGTTTTTGCAGAGTTCAGAATTGGAGGAGGTTTAGAATGATGTTAAACAAATTTGGAGGAAGAAATTCTGTAACGATTTTGGCAGAGTTTCAATGCTTTTTCCTTCCTCCACTTCGAATGTGTGATTGCATCTGTTTATATAGAATCATGGGAGTGAGGGTATCATGGTATTCGTGATGAAGAAAAGGATAAGATCAAAAAGGGATCCGATGGAAATTGTGAGAAAAGAGAATCAAAGTTTGTTATCATTTTGAGGGCAAACGCGTGAGCAATTCCTTGGCTGCAAGAGTTTGTTATTTTGTCTTGTAGTGAGCTTCTAGATGGGCGATGTCATTCAAAAATGTGATGTCGTGAAAATTGAAGTTTTGCTGATAAAAGATGTCATGAAACGTGAATGACAATGTGAATGGGGTTCTCAACTTTATTTGTCTTACAAAAAAGGCTTCAATGTGACTTGAGAAATTTGGACCAACTTGAATCAAATGGGCCTTAGCAATTTTTTCTTGAGCCAAATGGACTTCACTTTTATTGAATTGCACCTATAAGACAAAATAATAACAAGTAATAATAAAAACAAAAATAAAATTGTTTTAACATTTTAATAGAAGTTCAAAATAAATTGAACCAAAATTAAAATATTAAAATCATGCAATTGTTAGCCTATATAAAAAACTATAAATTGTAACATGATGTATAAAATGAAGGTATTATATATTTTTTCAATTTTTTGAATGAGAATGATGCAAATGAAAAGTCGGGGCAAAATTTAGGGTAAACAGGTTGTTGTTTTTATAGGAAAAATTTGGGTGGTTCCTCCATCCAGGATTGTAAGTATTGGAAAAAGGGTTTCCTTGGGTGTAGTTAACTTGTTCTGAGCTAGGCTCATCCAGTAGGTTACAATCAGAAGTTTGATGTCCTTGGGTTCCACAGACTTCGCATTCCAATTGGACTGCAGCTACTGTGGTAGGGTTATGAGACATATTTTCAACTTTTAAGGCTAGGGCGTCCATTTTGGCTTGCATTTTGTCTATGCGACTTATCTCATGTATTCCTCCTTGGGTCTCCTTCTTCTTTACTGTTGCTCGTTCTGTTCCCCATTGGTAATGGTTTTGGGTCATATCTTCAATGAGGGCACAAGCTTCAGGGTAAGGTTTGTTCATCAGTGCACCACCAGCGGCAGCGTCGATGGATATCTTAGTCTTATAATGGAGTCCATTATAGAAGGTGTGTATGATCAACCATTGCTCTAGGCCATGGTGTGGACAAGCTCTCAAAAGGTCTTTATATCTCTCCCAGGCTTCAAAAAGTGATTCACCTTGATTTTGAGTGAACCTAGTGTTCAGGTTTCTAAGGACAGCGGTCTTGCTTGGGGGAAAATACCTAGCAAGGAATACTCTCCTAAGGTCTTCCCAAGTTGTTATCGAGTTGGCAGGAAGGGAGTATAACCAGTCGTGTGCTTTACCTCTAAGGGAAAAAGGGAATAGCCTTAGACGAATTGCTTCAGGCGAAGCACCATTTGCTTTTAGGGTGTCGGCTAACTGGATAAACACTTTTAGGGGTTGATTCGGGTTCTCAGTAGTGAGACCAGCGAATTGATTTTATTGTACTAATTGTAATAGTGAGGGCTTTAGTTCGAAATTATTAGTTGTTATAGCAGAGTTTACTATACTGGAACTAGGCTCCTCATTAGATGGTTGAGCAAATTCCTTAAGAGGTCTTTGGTTATGGTCTTCGGCCATAGCTCTTCTTAACCTTCGGATAAAAAGGCGTGCTCGAGTGTAACGTTTAGGTTCCACTAAAGGATCTACTAAGTTTCCGGTGCTACGATTCTTACGCATCTACCGGCTAATAAAGCCTTAGTCTAAACGGAATAACAATAGGGTACGAAATTTGACAAAGTTTGATCCTCGACAACAACGCCAAAAACTTGACGGGTCTGTAAACAGATTCTAAAATAAAACTGCAAGTGCACAGCCTATCGGAGTAATGTATAAGATTATTAAACCACAGTGACCAATCGTCAATATATCAACTCTATTGCTAAGGTGCTTATCTAAGGCAGTTGAGAATATTGATATGAGTGCAGTGCAAGAAAATAAAGGAATAAAGTAAATAGCAGATAAAAGCAACAGGTTCGAATGTAATTCACGTATATCAGACAGTGTTCCAGTTACACATGGATAGAATTACTTATGGGGCAATTTTTCTACTTATAGAAAGGAACAATTTAACGGGAACTTGTCGCTTTTGCGTACTAAGAACCGAGTTTAATCTTTAAGTCTACCCATTCATTTGTCACATATGAACAGTGCGCATTGCGTTAAAGTAATGAATCCTTTTTAAGAAATCAATTACTTGTCTTAGTAGAAAAGTGGTTTTAACTTGGAAAATTTAACTTAAAGAGATTCTTGGCTTTTGGCCAAGAATCAGATATCAAACCCATAAACGCGTCCGAAAATAGTTTCAAAATCATTTTCTAAAAACATGTCAAAATAGTTAACCAAACAAACGCTTTCGCCCCTTTTGTTTGGTTAAAAACTAATCAAGTTTAATCTTAAGTATGGACGGCTTTCGTTCTTACCCATAAACATTTAAACACAACAAACTTGAATTAAAGGTTAAAACATCCCCAATATTATTTCTATTAATATAACATTTGGAACACGATCGTGACAACGATCCTTACATTCTAACCTTTATAAATTTATCCAGACATGGAAATAAATGTGAGCCTATAAAAACTTGTAGGCATGGTAAGAGCGGAAAATAAAGTAAAGTAAAAGCGGGTGCGAGCCTATAAAAACGTGTAGGTGTGGTAAGAGCGGAAAATAAAGTAAAGTAAAAGCGGGTGCGAGCCTATAAAAACGTGTAGGCGTGGTAAGAGCGGAAAATAAAGTAAATTAAAAGCAGGTGTGAGCCTATAAAAACGTGTAGGCGTGGTAAGAACGGAAAATAAAGTAAAGTAAAAGTGGGTGCGAGTAAACATTAAATAAAGCGTATAAATAGAACCTGCTCCAATTGGAGTCTTTAAATCTTGTATAGCGGAAAGTAAATGGCGGAAATGTAAATGGCGGTATGATGAACTTCAACCAAAGTGCTCCAAACCCGATTACATACTCAATCTACACCACAATAGCTCGTCGATGTGAAGGGACTGTCACTTTACAGAAACTGGTGGTATATGGCTTAAGTAGTAACTAAGCTTGGATGTAAACGAAAATGAAATGAAGTTTCTATTTATAGAGGTTCTTGAAGATGAGCAAAGACAGGAATGCCCCTCAACTCCTTGTGAGCGGGAAAGAAAATACAAAGACCGCGCCCGCGGAGGGGGGTCTGCGGTCGCGGAGCAGGACAACGTGGAGATCATGGGGATGTGGCAGTTATCCTCCTGGTCGAAGCTGGACACGTCACCACGCTCCCTTCAGTGGGCGCTGAGCTGGACGCCATGTGTGCATAACTACTGAAAATTCCGATTTTTCTGGTTTTTTCGCTCGTTTTCTTCAGAAGAGTGAATAAAGGGGTCATTACCTGCAAATGAGCTAAGAACAGACATAACACAGAAAAATAACCTAAAAACTAATGAAAAGCATGTGCAAATCGAGTCAATTATATGGTGTGTTTTAGTGCGATCACTAAGGGAGAAGGAATTTGTGAAGCGCACAACTGAGCATGGAGTATATGTAAGAAGAAGTAAGAGTGAAATACTTTACTATGTCTCTATGTCGACGACTTGTTAATAATAGGTAGCTTCAAGAAAGAGATCGAAGATTTCAAAGGTGATCTTAGCAAGGAATTCAAATTGTCTAATCTGGGTGACATTTCATATTTCCTTGGCATCAAATTCTACTAGAGTAGTAGAGGCCTAATGATGCATCAAAGAAGATATGCAAGTGAAATTCTCAAGAGATTTGAGATAGAAGAATGCAACTCAACTTCGACAGCTATAGAACCCGGATTGCAACTGTCGAAAAAATCAGACAAAAATGATGTCGACCCAACCTAATACAGAAGACTTATTGGATCACTGAGATACCTTTGTCACACAAGGCCTGACTTAGCATACAGTGTGGGTATGGTAAGTAGATTCATGCAGAAGCCAAAGGTATCAGACCTAGCAGCGACGAAGAGGATACTGAGGTATGTGAAAGGAACTCTCGAATATGGCATTCTGTTTCCTGCAGATAATGAGGGAAAAGAATGCAAATTAGTGGGTTACACTGACTCAAGTTGGTGTAGTGATGCCGATGATAAAAAAAAATCCACAGCTAGTTATGTGTTTATGCTAGGTGGTGCACCATTTGCTTGAAGTTCGAGAAAAGAAACAGTAGTGACACTATCATTGTGCGAAGCAGAGTACATAGATTCTTCTCTTTGTGCATGTCAAGCAACATGGATGGTGAACTTGGTCGAAGAAATAACAAGTAAAGATCACGGAGCAATTGCCATGAATATCGATAGCATGTCAGCTATCAACCTGGCGAAGAACCCGATGTCACATGGTCGAAGCAAGCACATCGAAATGAGGTTCCACTATCTTCAAGAGCAGGTAGCTAAAGGGAAGATGATTCTGGAATACTGCAAAACTGAGAATCAAATTGCAGATATCATGACGAAGGGAGTGCAGGTCGAAATATTCAAAAGACTAAGAGATATGATGAATGTAGATAGTTTAGACACAATGGATTAGGTGGTGTGTTAAATTATAATTGATAGTGTCGAATAATGTGTGTGTCGAACTAGATTTCGATTTAGTTACACACAAATTAGATTAGATTTTTGATTTAGTTCCAAAATAGATATTTTGGGCTTTTATAGTTTTGGGCTTTTGGCTTAGAGAGCAAGCTAACCTAAATCTATAAATAGAGGGAGTAACTCATATTTTAGTAATCAAGTTGTATTCACAGAATTTACAGTTGCAAGTGAATAAGAAGTTTTCCACAGTTTGTGGGCAGAGAGAAACTTTGAAGAAAATCGTTGTCTTTGTTTCATTTATATTGTTTCATTGTCATTGTGTGGAGTAACAATCTTGTTCATCAATAAAAATTCACCATAGATAAGTTATAGTTTCATTTCCAACAAAATCAACCAATGATCTCAATGGAACATTTTATACGATAAGTTACTTTCATTTAACATATATGTTAATTTTACATTACACTGACAAAAAGAATATACTATGAAAATTCAAGATACAAAACACTCTCCTACGAGAATAACATAGAGTAATTATAGATAATAAAAATAAGAACAACACCAAAATAAATATATATATTTCGCATTGATGTAAGGTTTGGATTCAGAACTCAATCATTTGTTGTTCTTAGGTGGGTGATGCCTTGGTGGATGATAGTCAGTAGTAAAAGCAACAAAACCGCCATCAACCTCATGAGACAAATTATGTGTTCTCAAACTTCTCTTTCCATGAAAACTGTGTTTCTTTGAGTCTATTGCAGCTATGCTTTTCTCCTCATTGTTGTATGCAGTGGCAACACTAGCCTGTTCAAGAAATCACGTATTTAGTAGTTAGCAACAATCTGTTCCATGAAAATCATTCCTTGGTATTAAAGAATTAGAGTCCCAAGAAATCAAATAAGTGGAGAAGGAATCGTCTGTGTTACATTTTAACACCAATCATTAATCGGTGCCTTCAAAATTTTAATTCTCAGATCAACTAATTTTATTTAAATAAAAATTTTAATATTATTGTAAAAAGTTTATATATAATTTATATTTTGAATGGTCCGATCTAATTCAATGACCACAAATAAATCGATGAGTCAAAACATACCAAAAAAAACCATGGTCTAACTTGCACCTCCTTTTATTTTTATACAAAAAAATGTGTTAAATAAAATTAAAATCTCAAGAAAAAATTAAAGTTTTTTTAACTTTAATATTTTAAAAATAAAAAGACTATTAACCTAACTCATTTAATAGCTTCCAGAATATCTAACCGCAAGAGTTACAATATTCGAATCTAATGTACTTATTTACTTTTAAACTACTGTACAAACAAAAAGACACTTTGTATTTATAAGTAAATAAAAAAAAAGGGTTAAATAAGTTTTTGGTCCCTATAAATATTGCAGTTTTCATTTTTAGTCCCTCCCTACCTTTAGGCAACAGTTTTTACAAAAAAAACTGTTGCCAAAACCAACTAAAACTGTTGCCAAAACTCAGGAGGGACTAAAAATGAAACTGCAATATTTATAGGGACCAAAAACTTATTTAACCCAAAAAAAAATCTGATCCATGTATAAAATAAAACTAAAAAATAAATAATAAAATAACTACATTAAGGGAAAATAATAAATTATCTCTTACAAAAAGTACACATAATTGTTTTCAAAAAAGCAAAAAGTATGCATAGTTACCTCTGTACTCGAAATAGTATTAACTTGAGCACCTCCTGCATATGAATTTCACGTTTTGAGCTCATCATTTAACCATAATAACTTTTTACAAGCACAATAAATTAATGCATAGTATATAGAAACATATCATATGGAAATTACTATAACTAAGTTTGAAATAAAGGATATACCAGGAGGATAGAACCTAGCAGTTGATAACCAAGCAGCACTGAAGAATACAAGCAAAATACATGCAGTAGTAGTACTCTTGATAAATAACATGATGATGATTTATCACTCTTTAAGCTGAATTAAGAATTGGAGAAAAGAGAGGAATAACTTCAAAAGAGGATGTTGTTATTTATAGCTAATTAAAGTGTGTTATGTTATGCTGATTAATTAGGAGAAAACCAAGGTCAAGTTTAGTTATTCATACTCATAAACCCAAGTCAAAGATTGGAACTATCTTTCCAACATTCGCCTTCTTCAATGTACTAGAGAATAAAATATAAAATACATGTTCTTTCACCAATATCTTTGTATTTATTGTATTTTATGTCTTCTATTTATTCTACTAATAAGAGTATATTAGTAATTGAAATCATTTTATCATTGAAATCAACCTAAGTGATTCACTTGTCTTCAGATGACTTAACAAAAACATGGGAGGCTCCTGTTCTGGACTAGCCCGATGGCTAAAAGTGGCCCAACCCATTCCTTCTCCCATAATGCCCCAGTAGCCTTGGCCCAATCATCTAAGTGCCTAAGGGACCCCTCCTCTTTCTACCCCTCTGTCGAGGATACATCTCCCCTAGTCTGAGGATTAAGAAATATGAATCCAATTTGAAATATATCCCCTGTGGTGCGCTTTCTTGAATCTTCTTGGATCTGCTGGGTTCGGCGTTCTAGTCGCCAAGATCGCGGACATCTTCCGAGGAGGGAGATGCGGTCTCACCATCTCTTTTCTGAGGGACTGCATCCTCAAGGAAATGATTGGTGAAGTTGAGGTTGGTTTTGCGCTCGGGGGAAAGAATGGTAGCACGAACACTATGGTCGCCGTTGTGACTGACCATGGTATGATTATTGAAGATTGCTTTGGTCTTAGTCCATTGAGGAGGAGAAGACGGGGAGAGCAAATGATTCTCGCATATGGCGCCATTAATCTTACCGGTTGACTAGAACCCGAAGTGGGCCAGAGACTTCTTGCGCAATGTTGGTCATGAGGATGAGGAAGTGTACCTGCAAGACACTCCGATGCTAAAGTAAGTAGGAGCACAAATACGTTTAAGAGTATCTTAGGGTTTGAATTGAGTTACATGACCCTCTCAAATGAGAGGGTTTTTATATTGCCCCAGCGCATGGTCATTGGTCCACGTTTTGGGCTGGATTGTGGATCTAGGTCCAAAATGCATGACTCCCAGGATTCTAGGAGTAAACTTGGGAATCTTGGGAGGCTGTCCAAAACTAGTCGTTGATTAGGTAGAGGGATATTTTTGGCCGAAAAAAGTGCTTGACGAGTAGAGGATCTCTTGTCCTCGACGGGGAGCGTCATGGAGGTCCTGCTGTTGGCTTGGAGGCGAGTCTGGTCGAGGGCAGCGATGGTGAGGTGTCTCCGGACCAGGGGAGATGTGTCCCTCGATAGAGGGGGAGAGAGAGGAGGGGTCCCTTGTACCCTTAGATGATTGGGCCAAGGCTATTGGACCGTTCTAGGAGCAGGAATGGGTTGGGTTAGTTTTAGCCCTCAGACTAGTCCCGAACAATAATGTTTGAATTTTCTGCTTGTTTTTTCTTCTAGTTATGGATAGGTGAATGAAAAAAATTAACGAGGATGAAGCTAAAGTGAGTGTTGCAAAATGTGTGAGTGCTGCAAACTAATGGATTAACACATGTTTGTTGCTCTCACTTCAGCTTTATCCTCCTTTTCTTTCATATTGGATGCCATTATGAGTTGATGTTATGTTTGTTACATATAAAAGTTGTATGTTGTTTAAGGTTTGTTATTGTTAATGTTTGCTTAAGACGAGTTTATTATATCTTATGTGGTTTGAGTGTTTTTCCAACACCTTAACGAATATATAAATTTTCGGATTGCATTAGAAAATTATAATATGATAGATAAAGGTATATTTAAAAACAAGTTACACGTTCAGTTATTGACAAGAATTAGTAAGCCCATTATCTGCATTTTGCTCTTTAATCATTAGAACTTGGTTTAATGCTTATAGCTTTTCAACCTCCCCTTCCTTCACCTCTAATTTAGTTTTTAAAGTAAATAATATTTTTCAAAATGAACTAGAGGTGAAGAAAGGGTGGGTTGAAGAACTAGGAATTAAAATAAGTTCTAACAGTTAAAGAATAAAATACGGATAAGTAGCTGAAAAATTATTGTTATCATTGAACATGTAACTTGTTCTTCTAATATAACTTAATTTGTCATATTAATGTTCTAAATTAGACTGAAAGATTATATGTTTAGTGAGCATTATCGAAATAAGATTTCCACATAATTTATAATAAACCCAGTGTATATATCACAACAGTTGTTTATAATAACCATTGTTAAAAAAATTCTATAAAGCATATCACAACGGTTATTTGAAGTAACCATTGTGATAGGTAGGGTGCTACTAGACTTATAATCATGGTCACGCGACCGTGGTGGAAAGAATCATACATACAATTACCCCTTACTGCACAACGGTTGGTCAGGCATTTTGGTATCCCTTTTCAACAGTTGTGGTATCACTTTTACATAGTAGTGATAGAACCTCCTTATAAATAGATTTGGTTAATATCTCTAGACTAGTTTCTGAATAACTTATTAAAAAACAACTTTGTTTTCCAAGAAGCTCATCTTAAAGCTAGGAGCCATAGATTCATAGTTGTGCAATATGTGTTGAAGGAACCAAAATTTTCTAAAAAACACAATGTAGGTTATACCGTCTAGATAGTATTTTATTGTTCCTACTTCCAAGATTTAGGCAAAATAAAACATCCATGTTTGTAAATATCTCTTCCTAGTTCTCAATTACAACAATTTGAATTAGGAGAGAGAATTTGTCTTGGCTTATCGAGTGACCCAAGCAAGAAAATATGGTTTAGAGAAGATTTAGGCGTAAGCTGTTAAACCATGAAACAAATACAATTGTGTGGCATCAAAGGAAATGGTGTTAGCCAACATGGGTTATTGAATCAAAGATCAAAGGTCCCAACGAGACAATGGAGTTGAGGTTTGTTGAAGCAGACATCGCGGCAAGCAACAAAAGATTTGAAAATATTACTCCGAGATTTATCGTGTCCACAGAGATGGAGAGATGCCATTCAATAGTTTATATAGTTTCGAGCTTGGCTTTGAATGAACGAAAAGTAAACAAAGATATGGACAGGAAAAATTAAACACATTCTTAGAAGAGAAATAACTTATCAGGTATGCAAATATACTCACTCAACTCAAACTTAAACTTATCGACCAGTTATACTCACCCTACGATACTCGTCCATGTTATCACGTATCTCTCACATAAGTGTCCATCTCTGGAGCACATACTAAATCAACTAACAACCAAGGTTATCTCTAACGCAAAGTCACGAGAACATCCATATTCTCGCGTGAGCGATCTCTCGCGCGCCGCTCAAACACGAGAGCATTAAGTACAGATACAAACAAAGAATGTTAGCTCTAAATCTATCTCTAGAGTTCAGAAACTAACAGATAATTATCCTAGATAAGAATTCAAGCAGTTTATCTCTAAAGCAACCTAAATCCATACCACAGAGCAAAAATCCAGGATAACAATCAACACAGATATGTAAATCAAGTTTTATATAACACCATGGGCGATAAATATACATAAGATTCGAGTAAATATACAAACAAACCCCAACACAAAAGACATACACAGAGAAGAGAAGAGATAAACCAAACATCTCGCGGGTTGTCAGCTCCGGTTGATGAAAAATCCACCTCCGATCATCCAAGTGCATGACCCAGCGTTGTTTTCTAAGTTAATCCTACTCTAAGAATGAAATTGATGGAGTTGGGACACAAACTTCCCCAAAACCATAACCCTAACATGTACAAATGAAGAGAATATAAAAAAAATTATCCGCAGGTCCGCTAAGCGGACTGGGCTCGCTGAGCGGACCATACTTATTCACAAAATATCTGCAACAGTATAAGTAAGCTCGCTTAGCGAGTGACCTCTGCTAAGCAGACCCAGAAAATCTTCCAGCTTCTGTTTTGCTCCGCTTTAAGCTGGCATATTGAAAATCAATCTTCATAAGCGCGCTGGACGGTCGCTTAGCGGACTGTTCTGCATAATTTTGCTCATTCAGCTCCAAAATTGCGCAATCGAAGTCGTGTCTTCGACACTTTATTCCTCGTGTCTTCGATATGCATAAATACCTATAAAACAAAGGAAAAACTATAAAACGGTACACAAAACGAATCAAAACTCAATTATGCTGATATTTACATAAAAGTCGGGATTTTATTACAAAAACTATACGAATAGAATTGATAAGTGCCACGATTATATACTCAAAATATTGACATTTTGGAACTTATCAAACTCTCCCCAACTTGAAACTTTGTTTGTCCTCAAACAATGTTAAATAAATCAAAGAATCAAAAGTAATAAACCAAAGAATCGTGAATCAACAAGTTTAGAAAAACCAAAAACAAATGTATGGCTCAATACAAAAAAAATGTACAAACAAAGTAAATACTTACCACTATACTACAGCGACAACATGTAAACGAAACGAATCCTAAGTACAAAAATCATATCAAACATTCTAAAACAATACAAGCTCACATCATGAATCACACCTAGCAAAAATTCATCAATGGATGAAGAACACACAAAGGTGAAGGACTTTTAACACTCATACAACAATCTTGCAAACAAAAGAGTAAATTATGCATTCATCCAAAAATCACATTGAAGATATAAAAGCAAGAATCACAAGGGCTTTTCAAGGTTGTAATGTGGCTTGGTTAACAAACAAGATATAAGTCCTAAGTCTAATCGGAAAAAAAACTTGCCTAAACCTAAGGAAGTGATCAATCCACAAAGTTCCAAGCAACACAATTCTGATCAAACTTCTTCCTTATTACAAGTTTCTCAAACCAATCACAATACTTATTAGCACAATTATTCGCTTCTCTTTTCTTTTTGTTTTTCAAAACTTTTTCACTTTTTTCTTTCTTTTTCTTTTCTTTTCACATTTTTTTTCTTTTCTTTTCAACCTCATAGCAATAACCAAATAAGTGCACAATCATTTTTTCTCCCCAACTTGAATTAAACCACATCATCATGTGAATACTCCCTACTTTCTAAGGCAAGGTAAAAATTCATACAAAAAAATCATGTTTGAGGATTCAAGAAAACAAAGAATCAATCATCCATGCAAAAATGAGAACTAAACACTCAAAGACAAGCATTTAGCAAAAACAACATGGATATTGACAAAAAGCTCAAAAGGGTTAACAAATGATCACACACTTACAAGGTTAATTGACTATTTGGTTATGGCGGTTGTGCTTAAAATGAAATAAAATGCCTTGATCCTTTTCATGCTTTCATAAAATCAACATAAAGAAAAAGATTAAGCATAATAAAATCCAGTTAAAATAAAGATTATGGCCTCCAGCATATATGAACAATGGAAAGCTTCCTCACATTTATGCTTTGGGAACTAAAGTGATTCAATCAACAAGAAAGTAATGCAAAAGAATGAACGGTATGGTAATTGTACAAATGCAAAGTTTCCTAAACATGTTATGTTATAGAAAGTGATAAATGAGTTCCTTGAATGATACCACTTCAAAAACAATATCCTACCATACATCTACAAGTTGAAACACTCAAGCTTTGGAAAATCACCTCAAAAATCTTCGAATCACCAAACAAAATCTGAGTACAAACAACCAACAAAAGAATTAGAAAAACAAAAATAATATATATTACTAATTAGCCTTGGTGAAAGTGTGAAAAAGGAGTGAACCAAGGGGAATAGGAATCCCACTGATACAAAGCAAGAAAACAAAATTTTGTTGTGCTCGCTAAGCGATAACAGTAAAATACAGAAAAATCAGAACAACAACATGTGTTCAGCTTGCTTCCACTTAACCTAAATACCTTATAAACATAAGAATAACCTAAACTTAACAACCGTTGGGGTGCCTCCAGACAAGCGCTTGTTTTACGTCGTTAGCTCGACGCCTTTATTGTTTTGGTGTTTGGAAAGTAGCTTCCTCACGTCATGCCATGGTGACGTCTCACCACATAAACCTAAAGAAAGTGTCCTAACCAACCACTCAATAAACATTATGAGTCCAAATATATACAATGATTAAACGAACATAAACACGAAAGTATACAACTATATACACAAACAAACACATATGCACATGTATGGAACACAAACAACTATTATCATACAAAAAGAGAAAAGTTGGTGAATGTTGGATTCACAGGTTGAAAAGTGAAGATTTTGAATAACGAACTGATCCGATCTCAACGTGTTTCACTAACACTCACCAACAAAAGTATACTTGTATGCAAACATACACAAGTAAACTTATATGGTGAACATAAACAAGTAAACATGTACAAGTAAATATATACAAGTGAAACTATACAATATATATAAAGCTCAAAACCATGAAAACTATTGCAATGCAATTCACAACCATCCCCGGCAACAGAGCCATTTTGTTGAAGCAGGCATAGCGGCAAGCAACAAAAGATTTGGAAATATTACTC
The DNA here is from genome assembly GCF_029867415.1 of Vicia villosa. NCBI lineage: Eukaryota > Viridiplantae > Streptophyta > Magnoliopsida > Fabales > Fabaceae > Vicia > Vicia villosa. The sequence goes on from NC_081186.1 coordinate 50,417,017, forward strand.
CGGGATTTATCGTGTCCACAGAGATGGAGAGATGCCATTCAATAACTTAGATAGTTTCGAGCTTGGGTTTGAATGAACGAAAAGTAAACAAAGATATGGACAGGAAAAATTAAACACATTCTTAGAAGAGAAATAACTTATCAGGTATGCAAATATACTCACTCAACTCAAACTTAAACTTATCGACCAGTTATACTCACCCTACGATACTCGTCCATGTTATCACGTATCTCTCACATAAGTGTCCATCTCTGGAGCACATACTAAATCAACTAACAACCAAGGTTATCTCTAACGCAAAGTCACGAGAACATCCATATTCTCGCGTGAGCGATCTCTCGCGCGCCGCTCAAACACGAGAGCATTAAGTACAGATACAAACAAAGAATGTTAGCTCTAAATCTATCTCTAGAGTTCAGAAACTAACAGATAATTATCCTAGATAAGAATTCAAGCAGTTTATCTCTAAAGCAACCTAAATCCATACCACAGAGCAAAAATCCAGGATAACAATCAACACAGATATGTAAATCAAGTTTTATATAACACCATGGGCGATAAATATACATAAGATTCGAGTAAATATACAAACAAACCCCAACACAAAAGACATACACAGAGAAGAGAAGAGATAAACCAAACATCTCGCGGGTTGTCAGCTCCGGTTGATGAAAAATCCACCTCCGATCATCCAAGTGCATGACCCAGTGTTGTTTTCTAAGTTAATCCTACTCTAAGAATGAAATTGATGGAGTTGGGACACAAACTTCCCCAAAACCATAACCCTAACATGTACAAATGAAGAGAATATAAAAAAAATTATCCGCAGGTCCGCTAAGCGGACTGGGCTCGCTGAGCAGACCATACTTATTCACAAAATATCTGCAACAGTATAAGTAAGCTCGCTTAGCGAGTGACCTCTGCTAAGCAGACCCATAAAATCTTCCAGCTTCTGTTTTGCTCCGCTTTAAGCTGGCATATTGAAAATCAATCTTCATAAGCGCGCTGGACGGTCGCTTAGCGGACTGTTCTGCATAATTTTGCTCATTCAGCTCCAAAATTGCGCAATCGAAGTCGTGTCTTCGACACTTTATTCCTCGTGTCTTCGATATGCATAAATACCTATAAAACAAAGGAAAAACTATAAAACGGTACACAAAACGAATCAAAACTCAATTATGCTGATATTTACATAAAAGTCGGGATTTTATTACAAAAACTATACGAATAGAATTGATAAGTGCCACGATTATATACTCAAAATATTGACATTTTGGAACTTATCAAACTCTCCCCAACTTGAAACTTTGTTTGTCCTCAAACAATGTTAAATAAATCAAAGAATCAAAAGTAATAAACCAAAGAATCGTGAATCAACAAGTTTAGAAAAACCAAAAACAAATGTATGGCTCAATACAAAAAAAATGTACAAACAAAGTAAATACTTACCACTATACTACAGCGACAACATGTAAACGAAACGAATCCTAAGTACAAAAATCATATCAAACATTCTAAAACAATACAAGCTCACATCATGAATCACACCTAGCAAAAATTCATCAATGGATGAAGAACACACAAAGGTGAAGGACTTTTAACACTCATACAACAATCTTGCAAACAAAAGAGTAAATTATGCATTCATCCAAAAATCACATTGAAGATATAAAAGCAAGAATCACAAGGGCTTTTCAAGGTTGTAATGTGGCTTGGTTAACAAACAAGATATAAGTCCTAAGTCTAATCGGAAAAAAAACTTGCCTAAACCTAAGGAAGTGATCAATCCACAAAGTTCCAAGCAACACAATTCTGATCAAACTTCTTCCTTATTACAAGTTTCTCAAACCAATCACAATACTTATTAGCACAATTATTCGCTTCTCTTTTCTTTTTGTTTTTCAAAACTTTTTCACTTTTTTCTTTCTTTTTCTTTTCTTTTCACATTTTTTTCTTTTCTTTTCAACCTCATAGCAATAACCAAATAAGTGCACAATCATTTTTTCTCCCCAACTTGAATTAAACCACATCATCATGTGAATACTCCCTACTTTCTAAGGCAAGGTAAAAATTCATACAAAAAAATCATGTTTGAGGATTCAAGAAAACAAAGAATCAATCATCCATGCAAAAATGAGAACTAAACACTCAAAGACAAGCATTTAGCAAAAACAACATGGATATTGACAAAAAGCTCAAAAGTGTTAACAAATGATCACACACTTACAAGGTTAATTGACTATTTGGTTATGGCGGTTGTGCTTAAAATGAAATAAAATGCCTTGATCCTTTTCATGCTTTCATAAAATCAACATAAAAAAAAAGATTAAGCATAATAAAATCCAGTTAAAATAAAGATTATGGCCTCCAGCATATATGAACAATGGAAAGCTTCCTCACATTTATGCTTTGGGAACTAAAGTGATTCAATAAACAAGAAAGTAATGCAAAAGAATGAACGGTATGGTAATTGTACAAATGCAAAGTTTCCTAAACATGTTATGTTATAGAAAGTGATAAATGAGTTCCTTGAATGATACCACTTCAAAAACAATATCCTACCATACATCTACAAGTTGAAACACTCAAGCTTTGGAAAATCACCTCAAAAATCTTCGAATCACCGAACAAAATCTGAGTACAAACAACCAACAAAAGAATTAGAAAAACAAAAATAATATATATTACTAATTATCCTTGGTGAAAGTGTGAAAAAGGAGTGAACCAAGGGGAATAGGAACCCACTGATACAAAGCAAGAAAACAAAATTTTGTTGTGCTCGCTAAGCGATAACAGTAAAATACAGAAAAATCAGAACAACAACATGTGTTCAGCTTGCTTCCACTTAACCTAAATACCTCATAAACATAAAAATAACCAAAACTTAACAACCGTTGGGGTGCCTCCAGACAAGCGCTTGTTTTACGTCGTTAGCTCGACGCCTTTATTGTTTTGGTGTTTGGAAAGTAGCTTCCTCACGTCATGCCATGGTGACGTCTCACCACATAAACCTAAAGAAAGTGTCCTAACCAACCACTCAATAAACATTATGAGTACAAATATATACAATGATTAAACGAACATAAACACGAAAGTATACAACTATATACACAAACAAACACATATGCACAAGTATGGAACACAAACAACTATTATCATACAAAAAGAGAAAAGTTGGTGAATGTTGGATTAACAGGTTGAAAAGTGAAGATTTTGAATAACGAACTGATCCGATCTCAACGTGTTTCACTAACACTCACCAACAAAAGTATACTTGTATGCAAACATACACAAGTAAACTTATATGGTGAACATAAACAAGTAAACATGTACAAGTAAATATATACAAGTGAAACTATACAATATATATAAAGCTCAAAACCATGAAAACTATTGCAATGCAATTCACAACCATCCCCGGCAACAGAGCCATTTTGTTGAAGCAGGCATAGCGGCAAGCAACAAAAGATTTGGAAATATTACTCCGGGATTTATCGTGTCCACAGAGATGGAGAGATGCCATTCAATAACTTAGATAGTTTCGAGCTTGGGTTTGAATGAACGAAAAGTAAACAAAGATATGGACAGAAAAAATTAAACACATTCTTAGAAGAGAAATAACTTATCAGGTATGCAAATATACTCACTCAACTCAAACTTAAACTTATCGACCAGTTATACTCACCCTACGATACTCGTCCATGTTATCACGTATCTCTCACATAAGTGTCCATCTCTGGAGCACATACTAAATCAACTAACAACCAAGGTTATCTCTAACGCAAAGTCACGAGAACATCCATATTCTCGTGTGAGCGATCTCTCGCGCGCCGCTCAAACACGAGAGCATTAAGTACAGATACAAACAAAGAATGTTAGCTCTAAATCTATCTCTAGAGTTCAGAAACTAACAGATAATTATCCTAGATAAGAATTCAAGCAGTTTATCTCTAAAGCAACCTAAATCCATACCACAGAGCAAAAATCCAGGATAACAATCAACACAGATATGTAAATCAAGTTTTATATAACACCATGGGCGATAAATATACATAAGATTCGAGTAAATATACAAACAAACCCCAACACAAAAGACATACACAGAGAAGAGAAGAGATAAACCAAACATCTCGCGGGTTGTCAGCTCCGGTTGATGAAAAATCCACCTCCGATCATCCAAGTGTATGACCCAGTGTTGTTTTCTGAGTTAATCCTACTCTAAGAATGAAATTGATGGAGTTGGGACACAAACTTCCCCAAAACCATAACCCTAACATGTACAAATGAAGAGAATATAAAAAAAATTATCCGCAGGTCCGCTAAGCGGACTGGGCTCGCTGAGCGGACCATACTTATTCACAAAATATCTGCAACAGTATAAGTAAGCTCGCTTAGCGAGTGACCTCTGCTAAGCAGACCCAGAAAATCTTCCAGCTTCAGTTTTGCTCGCTTTAAGCTGGCATATTGAAAATCAATCTTCATAAGCGCGCTGGACGGTCGCTTAGCGGACTGTTCTGCATAATTTTGCTCATTCAGCTCCAAAATTGCGCAATCGAAGTCGTGTCTTCGACACTTTATTCCTCGTATCTTCGATATGCATAAATACCTATAAAACAAAGGAAAAACTATAAAACGGTACACAAAACGAATCAAAACTCAATTATGCTGATATTTACATAAAAGTCGGGATTTTATTACAAAAACTATACGAATAGAATTGATAAGTGCCACGATTATATACTCAAAATATTGACATTTTGGAACTTATCAAACTCTCCCCAACTTGAAACTTTGTTTGTCCTCAAACAATGTTAAATAAATCAAAGAATCAAAAGTAATAAACCAAAGAATCGTGAATCAACAAGTTTAGAAAAACCAAAAACAAATGTATGGCTCAATACAAAAAAATGTACGAACAAAGTAAATACTTACCACTATACTACAGCGACAACATGTAAACGAAACGAATCCTAAGTACAAAAATCATATCAAACATTCTAAAACAATACAAGCTCACATCATGAATCACACCTAGCAAAAATTCATCAATGGATGAAGAACACACAAAGGTGAAGGACTTTTAACACTCATACAACAATCTTGCAAACAAAAGAGTAAATTATGCATTCATCCAAAAATCACATTGAAGATATAAAAGCAAGAATCACAAGGGCTTTTCAAGGTTGTAATGTGGCTTGGTTAACAAACAAGATATAAGTCCTAAGTCTAATCGGAAAAAAAACTTGCCTAAACCTAAGGAAGTGATCAATCCACAAAGTTCCAAGCAACACAATTCTGATCAAACTTCTTCCTTATTACAAGTTTCTCAAACCAATCACAATACTTATTAGCACAATTATTCGCTTCTCTTTTCTTTTTGTTTTTCAAAACTTTTTCACTTTTTTCTTTCTTTTTCTTTTCTTTTCACATTTTTTTTCTTTTCTTTTCAACCTCATAGCAATAACCAAATAAGTGCACAATCATTTTTTCTCCCCAACTTGAATTAAACCACATCATCATGTGAATACTCCCTACTTTCTAAGGCAAGGTAAAAATTCATACAAAAAAATCATGTTTGAGGATTCAAGAAAACAAAGAATCAATCATCCATGCAAAAATGAGAACTAAACACTCAAAGACAAGCATTTAGCAAAAACAACATGGATATTGACAAAAAGCTCAAAAGGGTTAACAAAGGATCACACACTTACAAGGTTAATTGACTATTTGGTTATGGCGGTTGTGCTTAAAATGAAATAAAATGCCTTGATCCTTTTCATGCTTTCATAAAATCAACATAAAAAAAAAAGATTAAGCATAATAAAATCCAGTTAAAATAAAGATTATGGCCTCCAGCATATATGAACAATGGAAAGCTTCCTCACATTTATGCTTTGGGAACTAAAGTGATTCAATCAACAAGAAAGTAATGCAAAAGAATGAACGGTATGGTAATTGTACAAATGCAAAGTTTCCTAAACATGTTATGTTATAGAAAGTGATAAATGAGTTCCTTGAATGATACCACTTCAAAAACAATATCCTACCATACATCTACAAGTTGAAACACTCAAGCTTTGGAAAATCACCTCAAAAATCTTCGAATCACCGAACAAAATCTGAGTACAAACAACCAACAAAAGAATTAGAAAAACAAAAATAATATATATTACTAATTAGCCTTGGTGAAAGTGTGAAAAAGGAGTGAACCAAGTAGAATAGGAATCCCACTGATACAAAGCAAGAAAACAAAATTTTGTTGTGCTCGCTAAGCGATAACAGTAAAATACAAAAAAATCAGAACAACAACATGTGTTCAGCTTGCTTCCACTTAACCTAAATACCTCATAAACATAAAAATAACCAAAACTTAACAACCGTTGGGGTGCCTCCCAACAAGCGCTTGTTTTACGTCGTTAGCTCGACGCCTTTATTGTTTTGGTGTTTGGAAAGTAGCTTCCTCACGTCATGCCATGGTGACGTCTCACCACATAAACCTAAAGAAAGTGTCCTAACCAACCACTCAATAAACATTATGAGTACAAATATATACAATGATTAAACGAACATAAACACGAAAGTATACAACTATATACACAAACAAACACATATGCACAAGTATGGAACACAAACAACTATTATCATACAAAAAGAGAAAAGTTGGTGAATGTTGGATTCACAGGTTGAAAAGTGAAGATTTTGAATAACGAACTGATCCGATCTCAACGTGTTTCACTAACACTCACCAACAAAAGTATACTTGTATGCAAACATACACAAGTAAACTTATATGGTGAACATAAACAAGTAAACATGTACAAGTAAATATATACAAGTGAAACTATACAATATATATAAAGCTCAAAACCATGAAAACTATTGCAATGCAATTCACAACCATCCCCGGCAACAGAGCCATTTTGTTGAAGCAGGCATAGCGGCAAGCAACAAAAGATTTGGAAATATTACTCCGGGATTTATCGTGTCCACAGAGATGGAGAGATGCCATTCAATAACTTAGATAGTTTCGAGCTTGGGTTTGAATGAATGAAAAGTAAACAAAGATATGGACAGGAAAAATTAAAGACATTCTTAGAAGAGAAATAACTTATCAGGTATGCAAATATACTCACTTATCTCAAACTTAAACTTATCGACCAGTTATACTCAACCTACGATACTCGTCCATATTATCATGTATCTCTCACATAAGTGTCCATCTCTGGAGCACATATGAGATCAACTCACAACTAAGGTTATCTCTAATGCAAAGTCACGAGAACATCCGTATTCTCGCGTCGGCGATCTCTCGCGTGCCGCTCAAACACGAGAGCATTAAGTATAAATACAAACAGTGAATATTAGCTCTAAATCTATCTCTATAGTTCAGCAACTAACTGATAATCATCCTAGATAAGGATTCAAGCAGTTTATCTCTAAAGCAAGCTAAATCCATAGCACAGAGCAAAAATCCAGGATAACAATCAACACAGATATGTAAAGCAAGTTTTATATAACACCATGGGCGATAAATATACATAATATTCAAGTAAATATACAAACAAAACCCAACACAAAAGATATTCACAAATAAGAGAAGAGATAAACCAAACATCTCACGGGCTGTCAGCTCCGGTTAATAAAAAATCCACCTCCGATCATCCAAGTGCATAACACAATGTTGTTTTCTAAGCTAATCCTACTCTAAGAATGAAATTGATGGAGTTGGGACACAAACTTCCCCAAAACCATAACCCTAACATGTACAAATGAAGAGAATATAAAGAAAATTATCCGCAGGTCCGCTAAGCGGGGGGCTCGCTGAGCAGACCACACTTATTCACAAAATATCTGCAACAGTACACGTAAGCTCTCTTTATTTCCAAGCATTATTTCACAAAACTCGCATTATTTCCAAGCATGGAATCTAAGAACGAGGATTTAGGAAAATACCTTGCTTTGAAAAACCTGGATATCAAAGTGTGGGGCTTGGTCAACATCTTCCACCCTTGTTTTTCTACCATAGCCAAGTTGAAAACTCTGAAATCCCTAATCCCCAAACCTCCATCCCTCTAAGAACACGTTAACTTCTCCCAAGTCATCCATCAAATCCCTTTATTATTACTACCTCCCCCACCAAAAGGAATTCAACATCTTCTTAATATAGTTAACCACCGCATCTAGGATGATATACACACCCACGATATAAGAAGGTATTGATTGCAAGATTGATTTTATCATCACCTCTTTACCTGCAAGACACTTTTTTATTTTTAAAACTTATATTAGTTCCACCAAATTGTATGGATCCTATTTTAATTTAGAATAATTTATTTAAATATTATCCAATAAGACGAAATCTATTTCGGTAGAGCGTATGATGTCGATGGCCCGAGGTAGAGCACTCAATAGGCTAGGGTAGCCTCATTTCGCATAATTATATATATATGCTTAAATGCATTTTTGGTCCCTGTAAGTTAACGAATTTTTGATTTTCGTCCTTGTAATTTTTTTTAGTCCATATATTTCACTTTCGCATTCGTTTTAGTCCCTAAAATCAAAATCCGCAGAAAAATGTGAGAACATGAGAATGAATTTGAATTATAGATTTTAAAATAAATGGTGGAGATTATAAATCATTCTTTTTTCTCTCTCCTACATTATTTATTTTAATAATGAAGAAGAGAAAAAAAAATAACATATATTTTCCATTATTTATTTTAAAATCTAATGATTCAGATTCATTCTCGTGTTCTATAATATAATAAATATAAATATATTAATAATTAATAAAATGATTTAATATAAATACATTAATACTTAATAAAATGATTTAATATAAATATAATTTTTATTTCTTTCATTATAATTTTTATAAATTTGTGTAGCATAGCCAAATATAACATTCATAATGAAACCGAAGTATAATATTTTCATAGTGTTGTTTATTGACAATAATAAACATGGTTTTCAATCCCCAAGATGATTTATTTTCTCTCTCTTTATATGTATAAGCTAGAATTAAATAAAAAACAATTCAGATGTATATAAGTTCTGTGTGAACCAGAGAATGTATCGAAGAATAGCATCGTAAGTGGGTTCAAAATTCCATTACTCGATGTAGAGGAGAATGGTGTTGCTCACAAATCACAATAACGTAGAAAACAAGTTAGGTGTGTTTTGCGTTTGTCTACCACCGTTTAAGGAAAGCTGTGCTTTTAATTTGCCGAGGTAGGTATGGTACATGAAGAAATGTGATCTATGCTTATTATATTTTTGGAGATCACAAATTCTAGTACAAGAGAACATGAACATTTAGCACTTCAAGGCTTTAACGTCCTCTTTACACCCAATACTAATAATAATATGTTTGTAAAAGATAATTTTCTTTGTACACTTATATAAGGTAAAAAATACTCTTGAAAATTTTAAAATACTCTTCTGAAATATATTTTCGAAGACACTCATATCATGTTTTCAATTATTTTGAATATGCATATCTGAAATCACCCTTGTGTTGTTTCGGATATGTATATCCGAAAAAACCTTTCATATACATTTTTCTCACTTTCATTCATTTTCTTCCACTCTAAACCAAAACCCTCTCCAAACCCGCCTTCATTTTCAATCAATTTTTTATCTCCAAACCAAGTTTCAAGTGGTTCATCATATCAAGAAGAGCATGGAAAGCTACAATTTGATGTACACGTTTCTCATTTCATCTCTCATTTCACTATATTGGCACTGATTTGTTGAAGAAGAAACTGCGTTACTTCGGATATGCACTTTCGAAATTCACCAAACTAATTTCAGAAGTACATATCCGAAATAAGGTCTGTTACAGAATTCAAAAAACAGACTTGACATAATGTGTGTTTTGTGCTTATATTAGGTATGGTGCATCCCGACAACATTGCCAGAGATGAGTTAGAAGTTCCGGAAGAGGTCAACGAAGATGCTAAGTCTAAAGAGTTGATTAACGATGTTAAAACGATTGTCGTTACGGTGGATGTTTGACCATAATTTACAAATGAAATTACTTTCACTCGTCGCGAACATTTGCTAGTGTGGGTCTGAAATAAAGCTAGTAAACTTGGATTCGGCGTTGTTATAGAAAGGTCCGATGATGGCACTAGTAAAAGGCAAGTATTTGTTGTGATGAAATGTGAGAGGGGTGGGAAATATGTTCCGACAAATCGGAAGTTAAAATATGATGACACGGGTTCGAGAAAGTGTGTGTCCGTTTAAGTTATGTGTATCTTGTAAGTGTTTACGGTGATTTCCGGTAAACAACCGCTAGTCTTCCAAACTATAAAAATTATACTTTGGTTACTTGCAGGATCGACTAGATTGATCGTAGGACATAGTCAAAAAGCTTGTCTTTTGTGATAATTTGGTTTATATTCTGTCAGTTGTTTGGCTTCGAAATAAGAAATCAATAAACGAAATGTAAAGACTGATAATTTCCTTGTTATACACGTAAATACAACTTAGGCGAAAGATGAAACAAAGATAAACTTGCAAGAAACTTAAAGTACATGAACGTAAATTGCAGAATGTAAATGCTTCGAAGTAAACTTAAACGAAAGATAAAAGTGCAAGAATGTAAATGGCTAAAATGTAAAGAAATATAAAAGAAACTGGAAAGATACTTGAACAAAGATGAATACAAATGTATTTAAATTGGTGGTGTCATACGTACATTTCTCAACGAACTCGTTCTCTTAACACTTGATACTTGAGTGATTTGTGAATGATTTGTACAAAATGAACACCCTGGATCCTGATATTAAGATCCTTATTTATACTAATTTCGACCCTAACGGTCCTACACTAGCGAAACGCCACGTTGCTCACATGCATACGATTCGAATCCCTGGGGCGTCATCTGTCCTTGTTCGGTTACACAAACTATTTCGAAATTCAAATCCTCCCGCCTGAATTCTCTTTCGATATGTGGCAACGTGATCAAAACCGAGAATGCTACGAAAACACGCCAAGCTTCAATACCCTTCATATTTCGTAAAAACGCTTAAGTCTTAAAGACAATTTACTTCGAACTAGCTTCAATTTCCATTATCTTTACTTCAACTTAAACAACATCCTCGAATCATGGCCATCAGGAGCCATTTTTATTCTCAGAAATGGTCATCAGAAACCATTCTTCTTCGACCTCTAACTCTTCAAAGAATATTCTCTCTAAACGAAATCTCCAGCTAACAAATTGCCCCCAATAAATGCCTGTTTCGAAAACAAGAGAAATAGGCGTTTCTTGTCATGATGAGATTTCGTTTTACTCATTTTTTAGAGTTCCAAGACAATTGACTAACGTCATAATCATTTATGACTCAACTTTCAAAACGTCTTGTAATTTTCAAAAACGTCTCTTCAAAACGTGCATTCCCACGTTTTGTCATTACTTGTGATCATTACTCCTATATACTAGGAGTAAGGCTAACAACTGTTCGACCGCCGTTGGATTAAATCAGCGCTTGTCGCGTCTCTTTTGACCTTTACCCAAAAGATTTGAAAAGGTTTCCACTAAACCTTTAAATATTTAACCCTTTGCCTTCACACGACTTCATCTTCCATTCTTCTGCGATCATTACAGAAAAAGAAATTCTCTTTGGTTTTTTAACCCAATTCTTGAAACAAACTCATCCATGGCGTCTTCTTCAAATGCTCTCCAACCTATTCAAAAACTTCAAACTCCCACACAGATAGGGAACCAACAACACATTCCAGACCCAAACGCCGCAGAGACTCGCGCTATCTACACTTCTCAGGTAATCATTCCTTTTGAACTTTCTGGAAAAACTCATGCCTTCATGGGCCCCTTACTTGGAGGAAATAACCCTTCTCTGGGTAAATTTTTCCCTGCTTATTATAAAACTAGGCCTTTGGTAAGTAAGAACCAAATAGATGAAGATGGTCACCCAATCTTAGCTGAACCTGTCAATGCAGATGATACTTCGATTGAAGCTACTGCAGTCTTAGAGAAAATTAGGTTGAATTATGTAACCAATTTCGTGAAAGTCTTTAGATCAATTCCTTTAGCAAAAGATCCTGACCTGTATTACACCTGGCTAACTAAAGTAGAAAAACAAAAGGCTTCATTTTGGAAGGAACTAGGGATTTATGACCTAATCCAATTATCCAAAATAGGTTTAGAATACAACCAAACCATGTTAGTAGCATCAGTTCATTTCTGGGATGCTTCTCACAATACTTCCCACCTTCCTTGTGGAATGATTACCCCTACTCTCTTCGATGTAGCCGCTATCATAGGGCTTCGATCAACTGGGGAGATCTTCGATCCCAACTTCATGGATACTGACACCATCCAGTTTAATGAAGCAAAAGTCACTTATACTGCTTTTATCCAAAGATACCATGTCCAAACGACTACAGAAGTCACTGATGAGGAACACATTGCATTTCTAGCACTCTGGCTTTCGAGATGCGTTTTTTATTCTAGGTCTATCCAAGTAGCAAAGAGATATCTTTGTATGGCTAACCAGATAAATGCTAGGAAAAAGTTAAACTTAAGCCAGTTAATTCTAGGATTCCTTTACGAGAACCTTGGTGAAGCAACAGACCTCGTCAATGCTACTTTCGAGGCTCATCTCCCATATAAAGGTATTGTGGATGAAGAAGATACAACCATTAAAAATCGAACAGTAGAAGGAACTAGATTGGCTCACCTGACTCCAAAAGAAGAAACTGGAAAGCTTCAGGAATCTTTTCTAGCGTACATGATGATGTTCGCTAAACGTTATCAGTTTAGTCCTCCCATGGCTCCATTTGTAAAAAGGAAAGTAGGTCCTGAGTGGTTTACTCGAGAATTTCCAGCAACTTCTCCAAATCAACAAGCCGAATCCATGGTTATTTGGGAGGCTTTCCTCACTCCTAAACTATTATACCACCGACTACGATCACGCAAAAGTCATTGCTGTCTTCTTTGCTATCAACCAAATCTGGTATCGAGACAATTTGGATTGGTTCAGCTTAAACCAAAATGCATGTATGACAAGAGGAATCACATGTGTCTACACACTCTGCATTTAGCTGAAGATGAATATGAATCCAAAATCTCCAAATATGTTGGCATCACCACTCTCTCTCCCATCTCCTTCGAGCCTGCCTTCTATTCTACCATAGATTTTCATCAATGGTGGACAGATTATTATACTACGTAAATCTTCGATGCTGAGAGCCTTACTCAAGAACTAACTGAAGCTTTTGCTGATGTGCAGGAGAACTTCCATAAAAGTACTTCGACTCATATTAAAGAAATCCAAGCCTTTCAAAAATTCTTTGAAACTATCTACAGGCCTGATGACCTTAGTCGGACCATTCGTGAAGCTGCGGTCACTTTACGTGAAAAGTTTTCTGCTAAGCTGGATAAGTTAAAATTGCCCACGTATGTTCGACCTGAACTACGTTATGAAGTGGCTTTTAAGCTTAATCCTCCAAAATTCCCTCCACTACCTAGTGCTGATTTTGGTGTGGCTCTAAGTCCTCCTTTTCCAGTCTGGTTTGTGTGTGGGAATGTTCCCAAAATCCTTTGCGAACAATCTAAAAAACACGCTGAACGTGTGGTTCCGACTAAGCACACCTTGGATAATTTCACTGGACATCTTCATTTAAGTCTTGAGCATGTTCGTGTTTTGACTCCTATACCTGAAGGTTGGAGTTTGGATTATCCTTCGACTAACTTTCTTTCCTTACTTAAATACTGACTTTTATCCTGTTCACAGCTGTGAGTCGAAAGAAAGTTATTAAGGAAGCCCCTGCACAGAAGGACGCTGGAGCTTCGAAAAGCACCAAAACAAGTGGGAGTGATTCTGTCACTACTGGCAAGAAACCCACGGTACGCACATACCTTATATTCTAACTTGTGCAATTTTCTGAATATTACTTACTTTGATTAATGTATATTTTCAGAGTTTGAAGCCTCCGACATCTTCAAAGCGGAAAATCTCTCACACTAATGCTTCAGATGATGAGGACAACTCTCCCCCTCGTACCAGACAAGCAGCGAAGAAAAGACAAAAGACTACCATTTCTTTGACCAAAGAAAAAGGATTTGGGACTTCGAAGCTTACTTCATCTAGTGATAAGGTATCTTCTGAGGAATCACCTTTAAAGGTTGGTAGTACTATCCCAGTTGTGGAAAGCCATAACTCGAGCCCAGATAATGTCCCAACCAAGGTATTTGGATTTTATAACATAACCGTTTTTCATATTTAACTTCAACGGCTAAGTTTACGTCTTACCTTGTAAATGTAGGATGACGTGGGCACAGCTACTTCTGACCTCAAAACTTCAGATCTCAATATTGATCTTGATAATCTTCATGGTGTACATTCATCCATTTATTGACAAACCAGTTTTTTGCAACTTTTTTATCTTAACAAGTGTTGATTACACGTACAGGTATTCCTCGACGTAAATCTCCTGTCCTTTATCCAATTCTCGAAGACGTTCAACCCATTGTGACTATCATTTCACCTGTGCATGTTGAGGAAAGTCATTAGGATTACGCTTCTCCAATTACCCATCAAGACGAAGATATGGAAGAAAACCCTCAACATTCAAATAGCGGAAATGTAGTCGAGCAGCCAACTGGGAGCGAAGACACTATTTCTGAATATGAGGATGTGGATGAAGCTTCTAATTTGCCTACACCAGGTAATGATGAAACTTCGACCTTCGGGACTATAGTTACCCCTGTGGCCTTTTCAAAGAAGACCCCTGCAGTGCTCACTCCTACAGAACTGGAGCGACTCAAGAATACTGATCCTGTAAGCTTCCTCAAGGCTATGATGAATGCCGAGAATATTTCGCCTATCAGGCATAAACCTTCTTCGAATGTCTTGGCGGAAAGTAATAAGGAGAGTGATATTCCAAACCTCCTTCGTCAGATAAAGAAAAAGTTCTTTGAAGCCAACCTTATCGAAGTTCTACGTAAGGATTCCACCAGTTGCTTTGGTTTGAACAATCTTTTTAAGAAGGTGGATTTTCTCTGGGTGTCAGAGGAAGTCTCACAAGTGATTGTCTCGCTGAATTCTCTAGTCGATCAGCTTCAAGCTGACATTCTTCGAAAGCGAGATGTTTATGAACAACTCAAGGCAAAAATAACTTCTCATAGTTCTTCGTGGAAAGCTGCTGGTGATGCAACTAGAAAGTCTGATGTCCTTGAGCTTGAGCGTGCGAATCGCCAAAAAGAATATGAAACTTGTGAAGCGGACATCAAATCCTGGGAACAAGAAATTAAACTCCTCGAAGAGAAGATAAAAATTGCCAAGTCTCGCCAAGAGGAAATCAAACAATCCCAGCAGAATGAGTTGAATGAAGTGGCACAGTCAGGGATTCGACATCTCGAGACGGCACAAAAGTTAGTACCAGAAATCGAAGAACTACAAATACAACAAGCACTAATCGAACGCCGTCTGTCATTGTGGACATACCAATATTCCAAGATAAAGGATAATCTCCCTAAGGACTTTAATTAATTGCTCTAACCCTTGTAATATTTTTGTGTTTCGTACTTTGTTTCACTTTTGTAATCAAACTAGCCAAGGAATGTATGCACAATTTACCTTTCAATTATCCATATACTATATTCTGCAAATGTCACAAAAATAACATTTAACAACTCTTAAATTGCTAAAATTTATTTTCGCACTACCATAATGACCTCGATAGTGTATCCACGTGACATGATTACTCTTCGCAGCCTCTTAAGCCTGGATTTAACGTTTCTACTCCACTAGCCATAACCATCATTAAATGATGACATCACTTTTTCAAAACGTCTACTTAAGACGTGCATGTATCAGTTTCTAAAATGATTACACTCCAAATTCCAAGGCCAGAAACGGCGGACTCCCTATCTTCCCTCGGGGAAACCACTTGCGGTCCAATCAGAATTTAAAGAATAATCATTCTTCTATGGCCGACGCCCTCTATACAAGCCTTGGTGTTCTGCTCATTTCTTCATCCCTTTTCCATATTCCTATCAAAGCTTTCTCTCTTCTTCTTGTACCTCTTTGAATACAGAGTTTAAAAGAATTTGCTTTTTGTACTCCCTTACAATGACACCTTTAACTTACAACACTATCAGGTCTTCTATTAAGAAAGAATTTAAACTTTCTGTAGAAGAGTTCGATGAGAACAATATCAATGTTGACACACTCTTTGCTAACCAACAACTACAGGTTTACCAGGGAATCCTGGAGGGGCCTGTTTATCCAAACATGATGGCGGACTTCTGGATGTTCGCATCCCTCCGGATAGATCCAGAAGGAAGAACCACCATCGTGTCTCAGGTTCGAAGAGCCCCTATTACTATTTATCCCTCGTCTATCTCTGAACTGCTGAGATGTGAGAACTTTGGAGAAGTGTTTGCTGATAACTCCTTCAGCATGACCACCTCTGCCGTTTTGAGAGCCCTCTTGGCTAATGATCCTTTCAGTGCCAAAATTATCAGGATCTGGCATCAACTTCTAGTGGGCAACTTTTGCCCACGAAACGAGGATCAAGAAAGCATCATGGTGGAGGATCTGGAGTTCATACATTGTGCTATCCGGGGAAGAAAAATCAACTTTCCATTGCTGATTTTCAAACAGCTTGCCAAAGCTGTTGCTATTGCCTCCTCTCGTCAGGGCATAGCGACATGTCTTCCTTACGGCAGGTTGTTATCCCACATGTTTGTCAAAACAGGGAATAGTGAGGAGAATGCGCGCGGAGGGATCTTTAGATCTTTTTGAAGTAGAAAGCTTGTCCCTGTTATCCTTGGAAGGGTTGGAGCAAAGGATCTACTGAAGGGTGCATTGTTGGAGGCATTGTAGGCCTTAGTTTTATTGTCTACAATTTTGAACGCTTCTTTGATAGCTTCTAGCGTGCCCCTATTTTTGTAACTTTGGTTTGCATGCAAACACAATCTCCTTGACTGAATGTACTCTTTTAATCATAATGAAATGTATTTTGACATTGTTCAGTCTTCTTAGTTTATTTACTACATATCTCACTTAGATACAAAGCCATTTTGGTGCTTGTTCCACCATTTTTCCCCACGGCGCACACTTTTAAAGTCTACGTTTTTGCTATTTTTACTTCATGCATGAGTGGCTTGTATCTTTTCAGATATTTCCCATTTACTCTCAAAATCCTGCGATCTTCTGCCAACTCTTCTATCTCATAAGCATTATTTGAGAATACTTTTAAGATTCGAAAAGGTCCCTCCCAGTGTGGGGACCATTTGCCTAAAGCTTGATTTTTTCGATCTATAGGCAAAATAACTTTCCAAACTAAGTCATAATTGATAAATGTTTTACCTTTCACCTTTTTGTTGTAAGCTCTCGACACCCTTTCTTTTTGTCTTTTTATCATTTTCAACGCTTGAAACCTGTCTTCGTCCAGATCAACTAATTCGTTCATCATCATTTCCCAATACACGTTTGGGGGAATTTCTGCTTGTCTCTGGATCCGGACCTATTGCAAGTATATCTCAACTGGGAGTACTGCATCGTGTCCGAACGTCAACTGGAAAGGTGTAGTATCAGTAGCTTCTTCTGGTGATGTTCGACAAGCCCATAGTGCCTGGTCCAAAGTTTTATGCCAATTTTTTGGTTTCTTCCCTACATGTTTCTTAATAAGACCAATTATCACTTTATTGGCTGCTTCGACCTATCCATTTGCTTGAGCATAATAAGGTGTAGAACTAAATAACTTGAACCCCATTTCTTTCGCAAATTCTTGCATCTTTCGACCAGTAAATACTGATCCTTGATCTGTGGTTATACTTTCTGGGATTCCAAATCTATACAAAATGTGTATTTGAATAAATTCAATAACATCCTCCTGATCCACATTGGCTAGTGGTATCGCTTCGACCCATTTTGTGAAATAGTCTATTCCTACTAAAATATATCTTTGACCTTTAGAAGATGTGGGACGAATTTCTCCAATTAAATCTAATGTCCAACCTCTGAAAGGCCATGGTTTTATTATTGAACTTAATTCATTTGCAAGCGCATGTTAAATACTTGCATGTTCTTGACATTACTGACATCCTTTTGCAAACTCTATGCAGTCTTTTAACATGGTAGGCCAATACATTCCATAGTGGAACAAAAGCCATTTCATTTTGTGCCCTGCTTGGTAAGCACCACATGTCCCACTGTGCACATTCGAAAGTGCCAAGTATGCTTCGGCTTCGCCTAGACACTTTAGCAAAACTCCCTCAGGGATTTTCTTAAATAACTCATTTCCCATCAAGAAGTATGATAAGGCTCTATACTTCACCTTTCTATCTGTATCTGTCGAAGGATCTTTCAAGTAGTTTACAATTGGACTCCTCCAATCTGTGTCTGCTAGGGAGTCTATATTTAGAACTTCAAATTCCTCTTCGTTAGCGAAGCCTAATTGTGAGTTCTCCAGATCACTTGGAGATAGCTTTGTGGCCATTGCTTTGCCTCTCACTTCGATCAGTTCTTCTAGTTTTTCCTTTGATACTCTGTACCCTGAGGCTAATTGTGCCAAATCATTTGCTTCTTGATTGTTCACCCTTGAGACGTGTTTTAACTCCACATACTCGGATTTTTTAAGCAGCCTATTTGCTATGACAAAATACATGATCAAATTCTCTTTGATACATTTGTATTCTTTCGTCAGTTGCTTAATCACTAGTTCTGAGTCTCCTATAATTTCGACTCTGGTTGCCCCTAATTCCAACAAGGCTTCAAGTCCGGCGATCAGTGCTTCGTACTCAGCTTCGTTGTTGGAGCATAACGGGCCTTCAATTTTGTACTTGAGTTTTGTTGGAATTCCATCAAGAGAAATTATGAGTATCCCAATGCCACTTCCTTCCTTATGTGTTTAACCATCGAAGTATAACTTCCAAGGCTTCAAATTTACGTATTGCTGCGGATTCTCAACCATTGCATGGTCAACAATGAAATCTGACACAATTTGTCCTTTCATTGCCTTAAGGGGTTGAAAGATTAGAGAGTACTCAGTAAGGGCTAAAGTCCATTTTCCAATTCGACTATGCAATATTGGTTTAGATAGCATATGTTTAATGACATCAAAATGAGATGAAACATAAAAATCAACTGGCTTTATATAATACTTGAGTTTAATACAAGAGAAATATAAACAAAGGCAGAGTTTTTCTATTGCGCTATACCTAGTCTCTGCGTCATTGAGTACTCTACTTAAGTAATAAATGGCTTTCTCGATGCCATTGTCATCTTCTTGAGCTAACATGCTACCTATGGTATTATCTGAAGCTGAGATATACAGGTGCATGTGCTTCCTCCCATTTGGGGGAGACAAAATTGGTGGATGCATTAAATATTGCTTGATTTTCTCAAAATCTTCTTGATGTTCAGCAAGCCATTCGAACCTTCCTTGCTTCAGTCGAAGTAAGGGGGAAAAAGCTTACGTGCGTCCACTCAAATTAGAAATAAATCTTCTTAAGAAGTTTATCTTTCCCAATAAAGATTGTAGTTCTTTCTTCGTGGATGGAGGCTTTGTTTCCATAATAGCCTTTGTTTTATTCTGATTGATTTCTATTCCCTTTTTATGGACTACGAAGCCCAGGAAATCTCCAGCTTGCACAAAGAAAGCACATTTGAGGGGATTCATCTTTAAGCCATGTTTTCTCATTCTTTCGAATGATTGGCTCAGATGGTCAAGATGACTACAATCTGAAACAGATTTTATAAAAATGTCATCTATGTACACTTGCATAAATGTTTCTATAAAATCATGGAATATAGAATTCATTGCTCTTTGATAAGTTGCCCCAGCGTTTTTTAGACCAAAAGGCATTACGACCCATTCGTAGGTGCCTATTGCCCCTGGACAACGGAAAGCTGTTTTGGACACATCTTCTTCTGCAATGAAGATTTGGTTGTACCCAGAATATGCATCCAACATACTTAGGTATTCAAAGCCTGCGGCTGAATCTACTAACATTTCTGCCACAGGCATGGGATATTCATCTTTAGGGGTTGCTGCATTTAGATCGCGAAAATCTATACATACCCTCAATGAACCATTCTTTTTAATAACAGGTACAATATTAGAAATCCATTCAACATACCTCGTAGTTCTAATGAACTTGCAACGGAGAAGTCTCTCGACCTCTGTTTTGATTTTCGAGAGAACCTCCGGTGCGAACCTCCTAGGAGTCTGCTTGATGGGCTTCTTCCCTTCTTTTATAGGCAACTTCAGTTCGACCAAATCTCTTCCTAAACCAAGAATTTCATCGTAATCCCAGGCGAAACAATCCTTGTTTTCTTTCAGTAATGCAATAACCTTTGACTTCAAAGTTGGCCCTAACTTTGCACTGATGTATGTCACCCTCTTTTGATATTCGTCTCCAAGATTTACTTCTTCGAGTGGGTCCTGAGCCAACATTTTTATGTTTGACGCCATTGGATCTTTCTCGAATCCCAAGGGCTCTTCATCATATATTGCGTCCAGCCTTTGATGTATTTCTTCGCCTGAAACCTTTACTCCTTGAACTGTGTCGTCAAGAGGTTGAGGGATAAAGTGTATCCCAGGGCCTAGTGCTTCTACCTCTTTTTGAACTTCTTCAATAGTCATATTTAATAGTTCGGCTTCGAGAGCCGCTTTTCTTTTGTTCTCGGCTATGTAAGCCGAAATCTTTTCGAAAAAAGATGACTCAGGCATAATTACCTTCTTCATCCCAGCCAGTTGGCCGTATTGGTGGTATTCCTTCGACAGTGTGTCATCTGGACCATCCATTATTTCCCTATTCCACTGAAATCCATTTGGGTGTAAGGATAAATAGTATAAAGCATTCTTATTTGGGGTGTATATATCTTCCGCTGCATGGCATGGCCCTATGTTGGCCAGATTTCTATCGAAACTGGTCTTGTTGACTTGGTTGACTTCAGACATGTAGTAACTTTGATCACCTTCAATGTTTTCCACTATACCATCTTCTCTCCAGATGGTTAGTCTCTGATGCATTGTCGAAGGCACTGCAGCAACTCCGTGGATCCATTCTCTTCCTAGCAAAAGATTGTAATTCGCCTTTGCTGGTATCACCATGAACATCGTTGGCCTTGTGACCGAATCCACAGTTAAATTCACTTGGATGACTCCCAAAGTTTGCCCTATTTTGCCTTCGTAGTTAGACAAGACCATGTTATGTGGCCTTATATCAGTATCAAACATACCAATTCTTTTCAACATGTACTGGGGCATTAGATTCACTGCCGCCCCCCCATCTACTAGGACTTTGTTAATGCCAACATTTTCAATCTTGGCCCTTATGTAAAGTGGTTTGAGATGGTTTCTCATGCCTTCGTCAGGCCTCTCGAAGAAGGCATTCTGCTCTTCGACAGCCCCGTTGTTTAGCACATAATAACACACAGGTCTGTGTCTTGCCATCTCTTCTGCACCAGCTTCCTCGCAATCTTCTGCTTCTGTTTCTTGGTTGAACTCATGAGGAAGCACTGATACTATATTGCAATTAAAGTTTATAGATGACACTCCATCGGAGTCGAAATCATTTGTCATTCTATCATCCTCTTTCCAAGGACTGGAGTGCATCTTTTCTTCTTCTTTCTCATTTTCAGAACTGAATAGCTTGCGTTCTACCAGAGGTTTGCTTGATCGTGCCCCCTGCATTGGGACTTTGGTACTTCTAGACTCTCCAACCTCCTTTGCCTTATATTCTTTCTGGGCCTTCTTCATCCTTTGGTGTCTTCTCCATTGGGATATGGACATAGGATTATTACCCTTGTAATTCTCCATCCTGTACATCTCTCGATTTGAGGTCTGGAGTTGCCTTCTATAGGCCATTGCAGTTCTTCCCCCTTGGTCCCAACTTCGCCACTTGTTGTTTCTTGCACCTGCTTGTGTTCATCTATCCATGGGTATGTCTGCAGGGAGTCTGAATGTTACTCTTCGAGCTTTAGGATGAGGACTATCAGGCCTTTTTGATGGCGTTCGATTGTCGAACACATACATGTTGGGACGGAGTCCTTGAGATTCCCTACCAGAAGTAAATAGCGTTCTTTCGAATGATTGTGCCATAAGGTTATCATAGACTGCCCCACATCTGGGATACATAACAATCTCTGTCATTTCCTTGTGACACCTAACTAGGAAACCCACCAAGCTTTCTTCTGGCCTTGGATAAAACTTCAGTAATAAGTTTCCTCCTCTCCAGGGCTGTTCCATCCTTTCTCGTTGGGCCCTCTCGTAGTTAGCTTGGACCCTTCGATTCAGCATGATCGAACATCTTGGACACATTATCATCTGTCCAGCATTCTTCTCGTGACACTTCCAAAGATAATCTTTCAAACTTTCTCTTTTCTGGGGGTACTTTATCACGTTGACATTCCCTTGTTCTCTCAACAAGCGCTTCTCTAACTCCTCTAATTCAGATAGAGGTTGTCTAACATTCACCATGTTGACACCTGCTGGGGAAGTTTTAGAGATATTTATCTGTTGGAGTTTCACCCTGAGGTCTTCAGTGGCCTCGCTAGTATTTTCCTTCAAATTCTCATTGCTTTTGGTTTCAACAAATTCTTCAACATATTGAAGGTTGCATCGTCATTTAGGCCCTCAGTAGCCTGCTTTCCAAATGAAATCACCTCCCATTCAGCAATATCAGTTTCAGACACATCTACCATGTTGACATCGAGTGGTTCAACATAGTTAGTGTCAGCAACATTTAGGGGGTCAGCATCAACCTTTATGTTATTCTTTGTCTTATCAGCAAATTTCAAACGTCCATCCTTGATAGCATTCTGAATTACATCCCTGAAAAGAAAGCATTGTGAGGTTTTATGGCCTAAAAAGTCATGATATTTACAAAAGCCTCGTTTTTTCCGTTGTTCTAATGGAGGAACTTTGGAATTAGGAGGCACTATCATCTGGCCATCTTTTACTAGGAAATCAAATATTTCGTCACATTTAGTGACGTCAAAAGTGTAAGTTTTCTTTGGAAATCTATCGCTTTTATCATTTTCGACTGGATTTTTTCTATTCGAAGGGGTGAGCAGTTCGAAGGGGTGAGCAGTTTGCAAGAATAAGGTGGTGCCTCTTTTAATTCGGCTAGGTCTATTTCGACCTCTTCAACGTTGTATGAATCTTCGAAAGGTTCGCCCTCAGCGTCTTCGGCTTCAATATACGCTACCCTCTCCTTCTTGTAACTTTTATTTGCTCTGGCCTTTTCTGCTTTTAGTCGTTCGACTTGTCGAACCTTGTCTGCCAATTGGGCCAAATCCCTTAAGTATTGGGTATCTAGTTTCTTTCTGATTGAGTAGTCTAGACCGCATGCAGCCATTTTGACTAATTCATGTTCTGGAACAACTGTGAAGCATCTTGACTTTAACAAACGGAACCTGTTTAAATAATCATCTATGGGTGGGCTCCAATACCGGATCACCCTCTCGATAAAGGGGTTGGTTATTTCTTCGCCTAGTTTGTGGAACTCCCATAAAATCTGCCATTCGATTTATTTGTGATGATATTTTTTGGAAGGTTTCTACATTGTCCCTATTAGTCCTGGTCATGTTTGCTACTAATGGGGTAAAGAGTGACCCTATTTCTTTGGCAAGAGCACCAAGCATATCATGGTTACTTGCGTCCATTTCTTGCCTAAAAGCTGCTTGACTGTTGGTAGTTAAAAGAGGCATCTGGCTTGATGTGCCTACATTTTGTGCACTTCGACCTACCGAACCTGTATTAGGCGAAAATGTCGTGGCATTAGGTGCAGTATATGTAGGTCCTGCCATATAAGAATATGGCATTCCATAAGGGTTTCCGGGCCTCCATACATCGAATGCAGATGAGATTGGCCTTGGAGAATGTACTTGACTTGTCGAGAAATGAAGCATCTTGTTTGTGCCTGTTACCTAAGGCATGGTGGTCGAACCGGAAATTGGGATCGTTCCTGATGTGTTTTCGGGCATGGCTTGGGAACTAACTGCAGCCGCAGATCCTCCCGAAACGGGTATTTCGTGTTCTTGTGATGTAGATGTCGAAACATGTGTAGTATTTGCTGCTACTGTTCCTGACCCTTGTGGGAGATCTTGATCTCCCTTCCACTAGTCGAATTGACCATTTTCTTGTTGTACCTTCGTTTAGTAATCGGTGGCGCACTGTTGGTTAATTTACCGTTCCTAAGGTTCATACAAGATCTTGATATATTCTAGACAAAATAAAGCAACAAATTAATGACAATCTGTTTGACACGGTCCAACTGGGCGTGCCAATTTATTTACGGTGATTTCCGGTAAACAACCGCTAGTCTTCCAAACTATAAAAATTATACTTTGGTTACTCGCAGGATCGACTAGATTGATCCTAGGACATAGTCAAAAAGCTTGTCTTTTGTGATAATTTGGTTTATATTTTGTCAGTTGTTTGGCTTCAAATAAGAAATCAATAAACGAAATGTAAAGACTGATAATTGCCTTGTTATACACGTAAATACAACTTAGGCGAAAGATGAAACAAAGATAAACTTGCAAGAAACTTAAAGTACAGGAACATAAATTGCAGAATGTAAATGCTTCGAAGTAAACTTAAACGAAAGACAAAAGTGCAAGAATGTAAATGGCTAAAATGTAAAGAAATATAAAAGAAACTAGAAAGATACTTGAACAAAGATGAATACAAATGTATTTAAATTGGTGGTGTCATACGTACATTTCTCAGCGAACTCGTTCTCTTAACACTTGATACTTGAGTGATTTGTGAGGGATTTGTACAAAATGAACACCCTGGATCATGATATTAAGATCCTTATTTATACTAATTTCGACCCTAACGGTCCTACACTAGCGAAACGCCATGTTGCTCACATGCATACGCTTCGAATCCCTGAGCGCCATCTGTCCTTGTTCGGTTACGCAGACTATTTTGAAATTCAAATCCTCCCGCCTGAATTCTCTTTTGATATGTGGCAACGTGATCAAAACCGAGAATGCTACGAAAACACGCCAAGCTTCAGTACCCTTCGTATTTCGTAAAAACGCTTAAGTCTTAAAGATAATTTACTTCGAACTAGCTTCAATTTCCATTATCTTTACTTCAACTTAAACAACATCCTCGAATCATGGCCATCAGGAGCCATTTATATTCTCAGAAATGGTCATCAGAAACCATTCTTCTTCGACCTCTAACTCTTCAAAGAATATTCTCTCTAAACGAAATCTCCAGCTAACAGTAAGATTGATGGTCTGTGGCATTTTAGCGTCATTTACGGACTTCATAATCACGCATTGGAAACCAACAAGCTACACGGGCATCAAATTTTGTGTCGGCTAAATCTCGAAGAGAAGGATGCAATTTCAGAATTATCTATAATCAAAGTTGCGTTAAGAAACATACTTACCGATTTGAAGCGAAAAAGATCAGATAGTGTTTCAAATATCAAGTAGGTGTACAATGAACGTTACAAACTTAACATGGCGAAAACAGGTACGAGGTCGAAAATGCAACAACTTTTGAAACTTTTGGGTGATAACCAATATGTTTCAACGTACAGAGCTTGTGAACTGTTCGTGATATATTTTGGACTCATCCCGAAAGTATAAACTTGTTCAACACATTTCCAACCGTCCTTATAATTGATTCGACGTACAAGACCTACAAGTATAGGCTTCCGCTTCTAGAAATTGTTGGTGTGACCTCTACGGACAAGACATTTTCGGTTGGATTCGCTTTTTTGGAATGTAAGAAAGAAGATAACGTTACATGGGCTTTGGGAATATGTAAGACTTTGTTGGTTGATCCAAATAATATGCCAAGTGTTATCGTTAGCGACTGAGATAATGCTTTTATGAAACGCGATCGATATCGTCTTTCTGACATCAACCGCAATACTTAGTCGGTATCATATAACAAAAAATGTGAGAGCTAAGCTCAAACTCCCGGTTGGCATGAAAGAAAAAAGGATGAAAACAGAAACATGATCAAACCCGGTGTTGTGGTCGAGAAGATAATGGGTGCATGGAAGGTCATTTTAAATTCATTTACCAAAGAGTTGTATACGGAGAATGTGGTATAATTTCGGACATTGCGTGTCGGGTATCCCGATTTTCTTAAGTACATAGAATCTACTATCCTTGAAAAGGTGAAAGAGAAAGTTGTATGCGTTTGGATGGACCAAGTTAGACATTTGGGTTGCACAACATCCAATTGAGTTGAATCAACACATGCAGCGTTGAAGATATGGTTGGGTGATAGCAAGGGGGATCTTTGTAGGGAATGGGACACGGTCAACCAAATACTCCAAAATCAACATAACAAACTTCAAACATCGTTTGGTCGGAGCAAGACGGTTGTAGAACACCAGTTTAAGGGAAAAACTCTCTGCCCGTAATTGATTTTCAACATATCCCGGGCGGGATTGAATTTTATTTTTCATAAGGCAAAGCGGGCAGAAACGACGAGTCCGGATAGTTCAAAACGTGGGTCTACAATTAGAAAAAATTAAGGGCTTCCATGTGCTTGTATACTTTCTAAAAATATGAAGTTGAATTCCCCGATACGGATGGATGAAGTGATTGATCATTGGAAAAAAAACCCTGTTTTTATGATTACGAATCGGCGAAAGAAGGTGACACCAATATAACCATCACCACCGAGTTAGAAGAGATCATCGAAATATTTTCTAAAGCGGATAACACCATTAAATTGCACATAAAAGAACAATTGTAAAAAGTCGCGTTTACAATTGCAAGGGTGCGCCTTAAAAGGAAAAAAGTACCCAAGATAACACATCAACTAAACGGACTCCTTCTTATCATGAATATGTTGATTCTTTGATCCCATATTCACCTACACTAAAATCCAAGTGTAGTACTAACAAGGGAGCGCGCATTTCCAAACCGCCTCGCACACCTCCAATCAAAAAACCACTGATGATCTACATTGATGAGATGCCTCTATGTATGCACAAGCATATTGAAAATATAGTTGATGTGGGGACCAAAGGTAATTGTGGATATCGGGCCGTTGCCGGTGTACTCGGTAAAGGAGAAGAGAAACACACTCTTATTCGCTGGACACTTATTTCGGAGTTGACTTCGCATAGGGACCTCTACACCTAACTATATGAGAATAAAGAAAAGTTTGATAAAATTCATGATACATTTGTTCCATCCCTTACCGCTCACACACCATTTTCAAAGTGGATGTCCTTCCTTGAGATGGGCCATCTTATAGCAAGTGCGTATGACCAGTTTCAAAGATATTTTCCCTACTTCATAGTCGCCCGCCTATAGACCCGTCCGACCACATCATTTGTAGCGGGTATCTAAGATCACGCCACTTTGTACAAGTTTTTTTGAAATCGGGGTGTCCTATTCCGGCTACATCGTGTGAGTGGACGACGCATCATACAAAAGAATGGTGGAGTTCATAGAAATGATGAAGCAAGAAAAGGAAGAAAATAGGGAGAAGTCGAAGAATTTACCGGTTTTAGAACCAAGCGGTGAGGATTCGTTCGGCGTATTTTAGATTTTACCGGATCATTTTTTATATGTATTAACCTGGTGTGTGCCGTTTTTTGTATGTATTGTCATGACAAATGTAAAACTAATACGATTCAATACATATATAATATATCTATATTTAAAGTAGTCAATGTTTATTCGTATCCATTTAGTCATTTTAATTGGTTTGATGAGGAATCTGCACAAAACATACTGGTTTGATTCTGTTTCTGCATAATTCGGATATGCATATCTGAAATTTTTAACCTTTAAGGCTTTTTCGGATATGCATATCCGAAACTTTCAATGATAGCAAGATAAGATTTTGAGGGTCCATATTACTCCAAAAAGTCTATAAATAATGTATTTTCATCAAAATATCAAGCCACAACAAAAAATGACTCAAACCTACCCTCACCTTGCCTTTGTCTACTTCAGTAGTGGTTACCCGATGCCGCTTCAATTTAGGTTCTCGTGCGACATGCCGTTCGCGGAGTTGATTCCGACAGTGAACTCTCTCTTGCAATATCCAGAAAATTGGAAGGTGATCAAGCTTCAATACTATTCACCTTCACTTGATGCTGAATGAAATGTCGAGTTCACCCCAAATGAGCTCAAGAACAAAGACGATTTGGAGGTTATGTGGACAACTTTTCAACGATATTCTTCAAAGGGTCTGATCGATTTGGATGCAAAACTTCATCGATCGGGAGAAGACGTTATCAAAATGTTGTGCCGCCCTCAACTACCCGTGTTTAATAATATGTAACTTTAAATTTCTATTGAACTATGTAATTTCGATTATTTATGATAAATCGATGCTTTGCTACTTTGACAATGTATTATGTTTCAGACATTATTTCGGAAATGTACATCATAAATCACCTTTTTTTAGAAAAGGGTGTCTTTGGAAATGCACATCCGAAGACACGTTTTTTCCTAAAAAAATGGTGATTTCGGATGTACACTTCCGCAGACACCTTTTTTTAAATAAAAAAAAGGGTGATTTCGGATGTATATTTTTGAACAAACCTTTTTTCTAAAAAAAATAAAAGGTGACTTCGAATATGCACATCCGAAATCACCCATTTTTTTAGGAAAAATGTGTCTTCAGAAATGTACATCTCAAATATAGGGATAATTTGGGGTTTTCACAGCAGGTCTGTGAGTATGTATATGGGTGCATAGAGAAATTGTCTTGTAAAATTAGTTGGCCTAAAAACAATAATGGTAGAATACTTTGAATTGAAACTACAAGAAATTTAAATAAATTTAAAAGATACGTGAAAGAGTATACTTAAAGTTGTAGAAAGTTTGGGTTTGTTTCTATTTAGGTGTTGTTAACTGTAAATTTGACGCTATCTAAGAGGAAAGTATTTAGGAGATAAAGGATCAAATATTATGAGGAAAGATTTGTTGGAAAATTAGTGTATTTTAAAGCTCATCCTCCACCAGTGGAAGTTAGTGCGAAATCAAACCAAAACACTACTGCAGTCTTTTTTAAGAACAATTTCCACCAGCGGAAGTTAGTGAAAAATCAAATCAAAACACTACTGCAGCCTTTTTAAGAACAACTTTCATTAGTGGAAGTTTATTGCTAAATCAATATGGTTAGTTGTGTTGTCGCCCAAGTTATTAAACTTTGTCGTCGATCATCTATTTCTTTCCTCTACCTTGTTATTCACTAATTATGTCCTATAAATAGTTGACTTATTTCTCATGAAATAATATACCAGAAAATTATCTTTTTCTCCTCCCTTCTTTGTTCCCGTGCAATGTATATTTGAGACTCTCGCTAGTTCTTGAGTTTCTCATTACTCCAACCAGAAGGTGTTGTTTAATCTTGGGGAGGGTTTAGGATAATACCTGAATAAAACTCTCAAGGATAGTGAATCTAATTCATGACTCAACTCGGTTACTTTCCTTAATTTACTTTATGGTTTCGTTATTGTTGAACTTGTTGTTGTTTTTGCTCTCTAAATCCAACAAGTTTGACTTCGACGAGGTTGAAGGTATCTTTGACAAGTTACTTGCTGATAAGCTAGTCATGCTGATAGACTGATTGTTTTATCTAGGACTTAGAGATATTTCAAGTCATTCAAACTTGGAATTCGATGAAGCGAACTTCGAAATAGGCCAATGGTGGGATTTTGGCCTTATTTGTCCCTTGAGAAGGACGCGTGGTGGTTTGAAAGAGAAAAAGTGCATGCAGACAGAAACATTTCATTTTCTTAGTAGAAGACCATTGCAGTCGAACTAGTATATATAGGAGTCTTAGTAAATAGATTTTCCGTTGTTCAACATTGTACTATACTCAAAGTGTCTAGTGTATTGAGAAACGAGTCTCTCTAAAAATGTACATTTGAGACACCCTTATTTTCAGTTATAAAACAATTATTTACATTCAAAGTCATTTACGATTTCTTTATCTTTCCTACCGAAAACCCTTTACATTTCTTGTCCAATTTATCTCTTTCACCCTTTACCTTTAAACACATACCTTTTTACAGTCATTTATCTCTTTCTTCTTTAAGATTAGCTTTACATTTAGGCCTAAAAAACCTAAATACACAAAAACTGAATACATATGTCTTAGGATCAATCTAGTCGATCCTGCGAGTAACCGAAGTATCTAAATTCAGAGGACTAGTGCTTGTTTAACAAAATCAAGGGTAAACAAATTGACACACCCGGTGGGAGCCTTTGTGTTTGGTTCAAATTTTTTTTAAAAAAATTTGTTAGTTTTTGTAAGTTCTACAGATTAACTTCCTCTTAGACTTCGTTGTATGAGATTAAGGAGTGGTAGGGTATCCAGAAGTAATGAACCCATACTCAAAAGGAAATACGTTAAAAGGATGGTCAATCCACCAACTAAAAGTGTATAACAACCTCCCCTTTCGACAGGGGAAAATACGGCCACAACGAATGTGTTTGAAGCAATACCATCCATAACAAGTTCGACGAAAATATCGTCGAATGTGCAAAGTTGACCAATTTTTATTCCCATTTTGAACGCAAGGTCAACTGATGAACCCAAGACTAGTGGAAAATAATAATACTAGGCCATCTTATGTGCCTGAATTCATAATGCCATTAAATGGTCGTGAACAACCACATGGCATGCCAACTTCTATGTTGACAAATTTAAACAATAGTGTATCAACATTTGTTGAACTAGTTGAGACTACTTTTTTGCCGTTACAAGAGTCGGGATGGCTATAAATAATTTGGGTCGAAACACCCACAACCCAGGGGCAGGATTTTTTGTCCAACTGCCCGCGTTTACAAATCATTCTGCAGTGGTTTTGAGACAGCAAATGGATGAAAATAACCATGAAATGGTTAACATGCTTATCCAACACATGGGTAAAATTTTCAATCCTTTAATACAAAATACCACCCAAAGCAATCAGCAATTGGCAGCATAGATGATGTGAATTGCAGATTTCTTTGGCACTTCTCTAGCACCAATTCGACAATCTTGTCGAGAGTGATGTTAGAAAATCAATTGATTCATCCTAGAAGAGGATACAACAATCAACCAGGTACAATAATTCATGCCCAATGTGGTCAAAGTCGATCAGGGCCAACTCGGTGAACCCCATGTGAGTGCAACTTCACCAATAGAGGTTTTGCATGACGTCAAAACTATAAGAAAACTTAGCATTTCTGTATGTCGGATGGTATCTTTGCGTTTGTGTGGCACCCTTGCATTAGAGGTCTTAGGAATCATTAAAGAACCACTTTAAAACTGACCAACATCTTGAAAAACAGTTTTCTGCACAAAAAATGCATTGCATGTGTCGGTACTTACGCTTTTCCGGACGACACATGTAACTCAATATTAAAGCCTGTGGCTTCTGTCAAGCATAGGCCGACACGTAAGTCCTTTCAAGTCGACACATATTGAAACCTCGATTTTATGTGTTGACACATACATTCTTCAATTAGACACATACAACTCAAAAATAAAGTCTGTAGCCTCTATTTCATTTTGGTCGACACATGCATATTACAGGCCGAGACATACTAAAAGAAATTATTTTATGTGTCAGCACATACGTCAAATAGGTCGGCACATATACATGTTTAAATAAGGTTGTAGCTTCTATTTTTGTTTTGGTCAACACGTATACGTCTTCAGGCCGACACATGCTGTTATTTTTAATACCATGTGTCGGCTCATGTATCAGACAAGTCAACACATGCTATTTATTGAGTCAATTTCTTTTAATTCTATTAATTCCAAATTTTATCCTTTTGCCACCAAACTTCCATAAGTATAAATACATCATTGATGCATCATTTTTACTTGATGAAACCATAACTAATTTTCTTGATTGTTCTTCATCTTCAACCTTGAACCTATTATAGACACTGACAAATCACACATAATCATCTTTTGTTGGGGTGCCATCTAGACTCGGTTGATAACACACAATTTAGGTTTCTGGGAGTCTAAGATTGAGGTTGATAATCAAGGAAGCTTCATCCAGAAAAATCGTGGGTTTGTCCTCCAAGATCATTGGTAGTTTTGGGGGTTTTCATGCAAGAAGGTCTAAGAAGGAATTGCATCCTAGTGAAAGCTTTAAAGATAAATAACGCAAAGGAGTAGCGCGAGAACGGCAGATTGAATTGGGAGTCTTGTGTTGCAACAGGTACAATTGATCGTGCGTGAAATCTTTGGAGATAAAGAACTCAAAGGAGTGGCAATAGGCGAATAGTCAATTGGTAGTTGTTGTATCTTGGTCTTGCTCAAGATCAAAGTATGAGAAGGGGTTGAATCAACATCAAACGGTTGTGTTTGTAGGTTTCTTTTGGAATACTTATTTTGTAATCAACTTTTTGCATATTAAAAACTTTCCTAATTTATATATTTGGAATCAGGGGCAGACGTACCCATATGCGAGGATGACATGGGGAACTGCCTAAACAAATCCTCGTCTCTCTCTCATCTCTTTACTTGCTTTAATTCAATTACACAATTTATCGAGTAGCATTGTTTAAACGATCAAATCGTAAGAATTTTTTTGCAACTGTTTTGTTAAGGAAGTGTGTTGATCAGCTTGTAATCACTTTTATTATAAGTAGGTTTAGTATCAACACACCTCAATCGGAAAATTCTGCAAAATCGTTCATACACCAAGTATTCGATAAATTGTGCAGCCTATTATTTTTCATTCGTTAGTATTTGAAATAAGATTGCTCCAACTTTGTTTAGACGAGTAATTGATTGACACTTGATGATGCGTATCGTAATTCATCTTATTGTGATAAATCATTCCATTCTCTTATTGCATATCTGACTTCCAATAGTTTGGTTCGTATAGACAATTCATTCGATCTATAGGGATATTTTCTGCTCGCACAACTTTTCAAAAACCATAATTTTATTTGGAGCATTTTATATTAGTGATATATTCACCTCCTCTAGATACGTTGTCATCTTCTAATAAGTGGTATCAAGAGCCCGATTCATTTTATGCTTCGAAAGTCTTATTAGAAAATGGCATACGAACCGAAAGGGGACTATAAAAGAGCTCCAGTTTTTACAGGAGAAAACTATAGCTATTGGGAAGCTTGTATGTAAATTCATGTGAATTCATTTGTAAAATGTGTGTGGAAGGCCATTCAAAATGGCCCTGCACCAGTAACACATGTTTTTGATGCTGTTGTCTTACCTAAGCCCTAAGCACAATGGAATGAGGAAGATAATAAGAAGTGTTCATACAATTGGAAAGCGAAAAACATCATCGTATCCGCTTTTGGTGTAGATGAGTTTTATCTCATTTCCCATTGTGAAACCGTGAAAGAAATGTGGGACACTCTAAAAGTTACCTATGAAGGAACTAATGAGATCAAACAATCATGAATTAATACACTCAATCAAGAGTTCAAACTCTTTCATAGGAAGCATGGTGAAACCTATTTCCAACACTTAATACACTCAAACACATCTTATTAATCATTTAAGCTTGGTAGTTAATCCTATTTCCAATGCTATTGCTACTAACAAAGTTTTGAGATGTCTTACTAGGAATTGGAAACCAAAGGTCACGACCATCAAGGAAGCCAACGATCTTACAACATTTGATTTCACTACCTTGTTTGAAAAATTAGTGGATCACGAGCAAGGACTTAATTGCTTGGATAAACATGAAAATAAGCTTGAGAAAAATAATAGATAGGATAAAGACATCGATAATGAGGAAGGAACAAAGTCCAAATCTCCAAGGCTTCAAGTTCAAGATCCTCAAGGGATGACCACACTAATGAGAGTGATTTAATATTTTCGGAAAATAATTTCAGAATGTGGAAGCTTATATTTTACTCTAATTTCTGAGAATTTTCTGGAATTTACTGTGCACGTTAGGGTAGGTTTAGAGGGCAATTTGTCCCCGACTTGATTTTGGGATTTCACGTATTTTTAAACTTAATTGTGATTAATGTTGTTGTGATGATTGATGACATGATAATTGATGATTATGTATTGAGTTGACTCAGATGTTTATGAAGTATGTGTGTGTGAGATAATGATGTGATCTTGATGAATAAATGAATGATGATGTTGTTTGACTAGCCGTGGTTGTTGATTTTGTGATATGAGCATCATGCATTCATAGCATATTATAGGACGATAGTCCAGTGATGATTGTAGGATGATAGTCCAGTGATGGTTGTAGGACGATAGTCCAGTGATCATTGAGTGCAATATTATGATGTGCTCCGATTCCAAGCAGGAAGCTATCCTATGGTGGGGATCTTTGGAGAACAATGACTGAGTCATCAGTGAAGTTTTGGTACCACATGTATAAGTCCATTTGGTGTTGCATTGCATTGTTTGTCACATTGCATGAATGAATGATGTCTGATTAATTGTGATGTGAATGATGATTTAAATGGGGATTGTGATTGAATTGTGTGATGATGTTGTGAATAGATGATTTGGTGCAGGTGTGAGTAAGTATGTGATACATGAGGATGTGTTGTGTCGGTATATGTGTGGTTGTTGATTATTTGAGTACCACTACTATTTATTACTTATGTCTTATATAATAATTATGAAATACTCACCCTTTCTGTTTGAATGTTGCCTCCACGTGGATAACGCGCAGGTAAACATGAGTAGTCCGCTAGAGTTAGAGGATAGCTTCGTGGAGTCCTTTTTATCGTTTGTTTAGAATAAAGGGAGTCTTGCTTTGATACATAACATCAGGGTCGGGATAGGGTGTTTTGGAACTCTTATGTTCATTTTGAATTGTTTTAATGTGATGAAGTACTTTTATAGTATTATGATGCTGGTTTATGAAACATGGACAGTGAAATCATGAATGATGTTTTCTGAAGTTTTTAATGATGTTTTAAACTATGAATTCCGCTGTGAGTAAAGTGATGGTATTTTTGTTGTGTTTAAGAAGTAACTAAATTATAAAATTTTGAGAACCCGTGTTACGGAGCAAGACATTTGTTATTGTGAAGTTTATATGACGATGTGACACCCTTGTTGGTGATTTTGTTTGATTTAATTCGTATTATATTGTGAGTATTCCTTGTGGATTATAAGGGTGTTACGCACATCCCTTGTACCTGATTCCTTGTTGACTAAGCATAAGAAATGGGCTTGAAGGGATTTTCTCATTTTAAGCGCATGATCCAATGCAACACAAACCCTAGCTCAAGTCTATAAATAGAACCTTGATGATATTGAGAAAAAAGTTCAGAAATTCATAGAAAAATACATAAGTTAGAAGTGGGACGAAAAATGGATTGTTGATAGATTTTTCTTCTTCTTACCCAATCATGTACCAGTAGCTGAGCTCTGGCATGACTGGAGTTATCTCTTGAAGATTATCCGTCTCAAGAAATTATAAAGTCTCTCTTAAGTTTACATTTCCTTTTTATTATGTGTTTAAGGATGTTTCCTTTGAGAACCATGTTTGTAGTTTGTACTCAACTCATTATTAGCTAAACCTTTTGTAGTTGAGCAATGTGAAATTAATATTAAGTTTCTTTTATGTGATATGGTGTGTGGTTAAGTGACTTGTTTTATTATATATTAACCTGTTATATATCTATTTCTTTGGTTGGCCAACTTAGGAGTATATTACAGCTTGTTTTATGAGAGATCCAATAACAAGTGGTTTCCTTAATAAAAATGGTTGACCGAGTAGGATAGAGATATTCACTTGCCTAGCTTTCTTAGATAGAAGGAGCTGCAACCATTGAGGATTTTAGAATACAAATAGACGCGTCTTAGGGTTGCAAGTGAGGCTTAGAAATTTGTTCCCTTGCCCTTTATATGCATGTTTTGATGTTGTAGAGATACACCGCATGATCACTCTGACCTCACATGTCACGACAATGCTCATCATCACACATATTCACCTCTAAAATATAAATGGATCATAGCTCAACTCAATCACTCTTCATATATTTCCACTCTCAAATTTGCACTATTATAAGATCTTTTTTTACTTGAACATTGAACTTGACAACACCATTATTATTTCTCTCTTTGCTCATGTTTACTTTATAACTTCTTATATGAAAATCATTATGCTTAATACAATATTTTTGGGATCGATACTCTTTCTTATCATTTGCTACTAATTTTATCGTGTATACTTGCACGTACATAAATTAGCCCATCAGCTCACCTCAAATTCCATGGATTTGTTAACTCTGACTGGGCACGATGTCGTGACACCCGAAAATCCATTATAAGTCATTTTGTTGTCCTTGCCTCATTCTAATCTTTTGTAAATATAAGAATCGGAACACAATTTCAAGATCTTCTACAAAATTTGAATATCGAGCATTAGCCTCTTTTGCATGAGAAATTTAATTAGTATATCACCTTCTTAAGATTTTAGCATCAAACTCCTTAATCCTTCTTCTAGTTATTGCAATAAAAAATTTGCTATCTACCTTGTTCACAATCCCACTTTCCATAAAAGAAGCAAACCTATAAAGGTTGGTTGTAATTCATTAGAGAGAAAATTTAAAGCAAACTCATTCACCTTTTTCTTCTCAGCAGCTCTGATCAACTTGTTGATGCGACTACCAAGCCTTTACATTTACCTTACTTCTTAGCCAATTTGTCGAAGTTGGGCCTATGTTATCATTATAGTCCAACTTGAAAGGAGATGTTGAACATATTAGTTACTTGTTATGCAAGTAACAAACCTTAATTGCAATTATGAAACTTTATTAGTTAGAAATATGGACCTATGTGCTTGCAGATATAAAGATAATCCTGCAAAAGATCCTTTCTGAAGTTTTGATGACGACGTCAATGATGATTGATGTCGGCGACAATAGATTTCAACTCTCTAATGTTGACTCAACATGAAAAATATCTTAAGCCTGATCAAGAAAAAAGGCTTAAGAATCTATTGAAGTGCTTAGATGACTGAGGTATCTAAAAAAGAATCTTGGAAGCCTCAGATTTACTAAAAACGTTTATCTCTTTGTCTCTCTCACTCACAGAAACACACATACTAAAGTCTTTAAACCTTCTTTATCTCTTGAAAATATTTTCAAGCCTGAGCCAAGCTATTAAGAAACTGACCACTATTTTTAAAAGGGTTTTTTTGAACAACCAAATCGATTGGATCCTTAAGCAGATCAATTGGGAATACTTTTTTGAACTATCCAATCGATTAGGAAATTAAGTGAATCGAAAGAAATGCCTAAATGATTAACTAAATGATTAGGACATCATCTTAATGACTTGTAATGAC
This sequence comes from Vicia villosa, assembly GCF_029867415.1. Classification (NCBI taxonomy): domain Eukaryota; kingdom Viridiplantae; phylum Streptophyta; class Magnoliopsida; order Fabales; family Fabaceae; genus Vicia; species Vicia villosa. The sequence continues at coordinate 50,454,260 of NC_081186.1, forward strand.
TCTCTATCAAATCTTTTTATTTTGGGCAAAGACAATCGATTAAATTTGATCATCCAATCAATTAGGACAAGAAGCCAATTGATTGGGACATTAATTTTGCCCTTGAATCTTTTTCTTTTTTGATTTACTTTTTCCTATAAAAAGAAGGGTCGTCTCCTCTTCATTTCACACCATTTTCTAAGCTTTACATTTTCTTTGGAATTTATCTCTCTATTTTCTCTCTTTCACTCTCTAGAAATAAATTTTCTATCACTTAAGTTGTCTTTGTGCTTTTGAGTTAAACATTATTTATGAGGAAGAAATTGTATTAGTCGTGTTGTTGTTCTAATTCTCTAGAGTGCGAAACTCTTAGAAAATTGAGTTTGGTTCGTGAAATAAACCGGTCATAAAATCTCTGTTTTGGTTTTTGGGATTTTTCCGAAAAAAAATTAATTTGGTTATTGAAATGAGTCTGAACAATCTCTAAATGGTTCGTTAGCTTAGTCTGGGTAAAAGCTCTCACTTAGGTTGTGGATAAGCTTGCAAAATCTCAAGATCATATTGTATTAAGGTTCATGGACAAACATCTCTTGGGGATAGGAGTAGGCCAAATTTCGATCAAACCTGAACAAATTTTTGGTGGAATTTCTCTAACTCTTATCCTCTTTAATCTCTGCTATTTATTTTACTATCTTTGTTTTTGCTGCTATTCACTCTATCCTTAAGAAATTACTAACACAATTTCAAGTGTAATTGAGAAAAAAATATTGCGAATTTTAAATATCATAATTCACCTCTCTTTTTATGTTTGAAGTCATTTGTTAAAAAAAAATTATATTTTGATTGTGATCTTTGTCATCACTGACTTTTGAAGAAGATCTCTTTACTAATAGTGTAATAAGAGACGGCTAAAATTATATGAAATCTAACTAATTTAAATGCATAATGCAAATTTACTCAACATTTGGTGTAAGTCACAATGCCAAACTAAAATCTAGTTAAAAGGTCAACTTCAAAACACCAACTTAGCATATTTGTATGCATGAAATTTCGCAAACTACCAGCATAGTGGTTACTTCTTATTATTATTATTATTATTATTATTATAATTATTATTATTATTATTATTATTATTATTATTATTATTATTATTATTATTATTATTATTATTATTATTATTATTATTATTATTATAATTCTTATTGTTATTATTGTTATTGTTATTATTGTTATTATAATTCTTATTGTTATTATTGTTATTATTATTATTACTATTATTGTTATTGTTATTGTTATTATTCTTATTGTTATTATTATTATTATTATTATTATCATTATTATTATTATTATTATTATTATTATTATTATTATTGTTGTTGTTATTATTATTATTATTATTATTATTATTATTATTATTATTATATATATATATATATATATATATATATATATATATATATATATATATATATATATATATATGTATATAGGGCATATCATATGAGAATGCCATCTTTATGTGAGAATGTGAGAATGAATCTAAACCATTGGATTTTAAAATAAATGGTGGAGATTATGTGTGAATATTTTTTTCTCTCTCCTCCATCATTAAAATAAAAGATTGAAGAGAGATAAAAAAGATCTACATATAATCTCCACCATTTATTTTAAAATCCAATGGTTCAGATTCATTCTCACATTCTCATATAAAGAAGGCATTCTCATATGATATGCCCTCATATATATATATATATATATATATAATATATATATATATATATATATATATATATATATATAATTATTTCGGATGTCATATTCTCAATAAAAATATGATACTCAATAAAATACAATTATTTTGGATGTCATATTCTGCAACTCTCCTGTTTTAAATTATTTCTCCTCCATATTTCTTAGATACTTACCTACTAATAGCTTTTATCAGTTGACTTTACTAAATAAGTAGTCTTAAAAAAATGGCATGCATGCCAACATTAAGGTTTTAGAAGTATTTGCATTCAACTAAATTTAGTCTCGATTCTCACAATATTAAAGATTGCGATGCATCTATAACTTCAAAGTTTTGTTAGAAGAATATAACTTATGTGATGTAAATGGATATTCATAGAAACTGATAGTATAATATTTGTTTCTGTCCTGTTTGATAAATATGATATTCATATCCGTTTCATATTTGTGTGGATATTCGTTAAGCGAGTAATCCGTAAATTTTAAGATATCTGCGGATATTTACAGATATCTATGGATTACATTTTTTCTAAATTTTATTTTTTGAAATAAAAAGATGTTCAGCTTCATTTAAAGACACAAAAAGTTATTATCTCACAAGATCCATACAATTTGCTCTTACTTTAACAAAAAAAATATAGTCGCATTAATTTCCTTCATCACAAGTTTGTTTTTCTTCTCTGAATGATTTAAATTAATGATATTTAAATAATTTTATAATTTATTAATGGATACGGATATCCGTGGATACACATCATCAAATCCGTATATGTATCCATTAAAAAACGAATATTTTAAATATCCATTTATTTTATCCATGGATATCTATTAAACTACATGCCCCGTATCCATGACAGATATTATCCGCAGTTATCCGTAGATACGGATTTTTTTGCCATCCCTATATGTGATCATATTTTAAGACTTTTACAATATGTATTTTTGAACCGATTCTCCTTTAATTTTGAAAATTAATGCAACAAAGTGTAGTTAAAATAGGAGTGGTAAAAGACAGACATATATGTTTTGTCTTATTTTTTAATGCAGAACAAAGTTTTAAAAAGTATTTTTCAATATGTCGATTTCTTCTAATTTTTATAATTTTTAGATTTTAAAAATGTAATGTTTTGTTTCCAAGGGGTGGGAATAGGCCAGGCCGACCTACAGGGGCCTACGGCCCAGCCTACATAGGTCTAGGCCAGGCCAGGCCTACTTAATAAATAGTCCAGGCTTAGGCTTTTTTAAAAGCCTATTTTATTAAATAGGCCAGGCTTAGGCTATCAAAAAAGCCTATGAAGCCTTATAGGCCGGCCTATATTTTCATATATATTAGAGATATGTAAAATAAGTTGGTTCATGTATGCATATATATTAGAAAAAAAGGCTAAATAGGCTACCCTATATATATATATATATATATAACAAATGTTAAATAGGTTCACTTATATATGTATATATAGGCCGACCTACAAGACTTCTTAAGTTATATAGATTAATTAAAATTTTTAATGGGATACAGGCTTTTTAAATAGGCTTTCAGGCCAGGCCAGGCCAGGCCAAAAAACTGAGCCTATGATAGGCCTTAGGCCAAGCTTAGGCCTTTTAAGTTTATCGTAGGCCAGGCTCAGGCCTTCTAAAGCCTAGCCTAGCCTAGCCTATTTCCACCCCTAGTTTCCATCTAGCATCATCGTCCCCATTTCATTATCGTCCCCAATTCACCACTTTTAATATCTAGTACCATGTATTCCGATGGAGAATCTGAACTTGAAGACTCAATCATCAAAGACTCAACAACCAAAATTCCTACAAACAATGACTCAACAATCAAAATTTCCATAAACAATCACAATTCAAAAGACCCAATCTTGAACCCTAGAAGTCCATTTTACCTCCACCTTGATAAAAATCCTGGTGCCATACTGGTTGCGCTGCCGCTAGACGGTAACTTTAACACCCTGATTTTATTTAATTAATTTTCATAAATAAATTATGTATTTGCGTGTGTTTGTTTATGATTTGATGCATTAGGGAAACCCTTGGGTGAGGGGCAGTAGCCTTAGAAATGTATGATTTAAGGTGTTAGGGTTTATGAGTAAAGATGTAGAGATTTAGGAGTAGTAGAAGTGGAACTAATTTCTATTAGTTGATTATAATTATTTAAATTATTTAAATTATTTAAATATTTAATTAGTTGGACAATATTTTATTTTAATTAGTTTGAATAAGATATTAATTAGAAATAATATTATAATAAAATAAGAAAACGGGGATTACAGAGGTAGAACTGTCAGTACGTGAAAAAGAAAAGAAAAAGGAAAAAGAGAGCTAGGGCATAGGAGAACAGAAACCTCCATTAGAGGAGCTTCAAAGCTCAACATCTAAGGTAAAGTTGAGACTTCTTCTTGTATAACGGATTGTATGATAGCATGTGGGTGGATGATTTAGTCTCTTGGTAATTGCTTTTTCTCTTATCTATGTTCTGAAAAAATTGACGTGTGATGATGTTATTTTGTGTATGTTTGGATGAATTGGGTGTTTGGTGAATGATTGGAGTATTGTGTGTTGTTGGAAATCAGAGTGTGGAACTTGGGTAAATAATTTTTCATGGAAATTGGCATTTTGGGGATGTTTTGGAACTGATTTTTGTAAAATAAAATGTGCAAAAAATTGTCACTATTTCAGTGATAACTGGTTACATGATTTGATGTAACCGGTTACATCTGAAGCATTTTCTTGAAAATCAATTTTTTCTGCATGTAACCGGTTACATATTTTGATGTAACCGGTTACATTGTCAATAGAACGTGAAAAAGGGCATTTGCATGTATCTGATTACTTGGATTGATGTAACCGGTTACCACTGTGAAAAATTGTGTACTCTCTGTTTTTTGAATTGATGTAATCGGTTACATGGATTGATGTAACCGGTTACCACTGTGAAAAATTGTGTACTCTCTGTTTTTGGAATTGATGTCATCGGTTACATGGATTGATGTAACCGGTTACTACTATTATATCAGAACTAAATAAATGGATAAGTTTAGTTATGGGTATCCGATTGAGGTGTCATTCGAAGCGTTAGGAAGCTGACGTAATGTACTTTAATTTAAAAATAATTTTGGGGCTTGAAAATGATTAAATATTGTGTGATGGTGTTGTATGGTGTATGGTTTGTATGTTGTGGTGTGATGAAATGTCTTTAGACAATTTGTTGTTATATGTTGTGTTACTATAATGCTAATGTTGAATGCTTGTAGTGTATGTATGGTGTTTGGTGGTTGTATTGGTGTGGTACATTGATTAAGGTGAATATCATTGTATGTTTTGTTGTTGTTGCATATCATTTGTGAATCATGCATCATGGTGTTTGGACGGTAGTTTGCTTTTAGGGAGCCTCAATCCCATGGTGGGGATAGGGTGCGAGTAGCTGGTTCCAGGTGGAAATCGGTGAAGCGTTTCCTATGTTGATGGTAACAATTTTGGTGTGCTATGATCCTATGGTGGGGATCGAGAGTAAAATGAACTTGAGAGTTCATATTTGGTACAACATGCATTGAAGTCATGGATTTGAGTCTCATTGCATTGAGTTGTATATATATGTTGTGTTATGTTGGTTGGGATGTGTGGAGTGATAACTGTTTATTGACTAATCATATATGTGATATTGGTGTGCTTACATATTATTATGCAATTTCATTATATGATTGTGATTTCTAACCCCTTTTATTTAAATATTTCCTTTACATGGGCATCGTGCAGATAATCCGCAAAAGAGGCGTGGAAGTGAGTGGAAGAGGTTGCTCTTCTTTATGTTTTGTTTAGTCGGTGTTTGCTCTGATATATAATACTGGGGGAGAACGCTTGTCTTTACTTTTTGTTTGGTGAAGATTATCATGTGAATTTTCGATCTTTGATGATTCCTTTTATGATTACTTTTATTATAATTCATGTTGAGAATTTGAAACCATTTGATTGATTAATGTATTTCCACTACTAATAAAATAATTGGAGTTCAGACTTGTATTATGATTTATATTTTTTAAATACGGTATGTCTTTCATATCCTATTGTATGAGTAGGTTGAAGCTGGATGTAGCATCCTAATTGCTTCATTGTTTTAATTTATTCTGATTTTTATTTATAAATTACGTCGGGGAAATTAGGATGTTGCAATAACAACTACCACAACTGGAGCAAATCAATGTGTCGCTTTATAATGTCGAAGAACAAAATCGACTTCATCAATGGCACTCTCTCTACACCAATTTTTCCCATCCCAATTTTAAGTTATGGGAACGCGCTAACAGCATGGTGATTTCTTAGATCAACCGATCACTTTCACTGCACATCGCACAAAGCACTATCTACTTTGATTCAATGTTTGATTTATGGGAAGATCTTTGCGACAGATCCACCCAAGGAAATCACTTTCGGTTCTCCGATCTTCTGCGAGATCTCCATTACATCAAATAATCTGATAGTTCTCTCTCTTAGTATTTCATGAATCTGAAGATTTTTTGGAATGAGCTTGAAGACCTTCGTCTAACACTTTCTTGTTTTTGCATTTTCCCTTGCACCTGTGATTTGGCCAAAGCTATTCGGAGTTACAAGCATATGGAATATGTTTCGTGCATCCTCAAGGATTTGAGCAAAAACTATCAAAATATTCACACCTAAATCCTCCTTCTTGATCTTATTCCAAACATCAGTCGTGTTTATTCTTTGATAGCTCAGCAAGAATTTGCATCGCCTTCTACCTTCGTTGCCACTCCCACCATATTTTACGCTAGCAATTTCAACAACACTTTTCGTGGAAGAGGAATGGCTCAGACCAAAGGTTCGATATTGTGCACCAACTGCAACAAAACCAACCACACGATGGAAACATGTTACTTCAAACATGGCTTTCCCCCTGGATACCGCGCCAAGAACAATATATATTCTTCAGATTACAAGCCATCCAACAATACAGAAAAATATGGAGTAATATCGAAAGAAGAATATCAACATCTATTTTTTATTTCTGCACCAATCAAAGAAGGATGCTCAACACTCTAACAACAATAAGAGTCTCAGTTCTCACATTATCTCAGGTATCTTCAATAAAGGTATTGATTTAACACAGTCTTCTATGTGGATTCTTGACTCAGGGGAATCTGACCATGTATGCCCCTACATCAAGTGCTTTTCTGACATCAAATTCATGTATCCCATCCAAATTCAACTTCCCAATAGGAACAAAATCATTATCAATTTTCACGCATCATCATTCTTGATCCCTATTTAATATTAGATAACATTTTCTTTATTCCCGATTTTAGGTTTAGTCTCATTTCCATTTCTAAATTATGTCACAATTTTCATTACCATTTTTCATTCTCACACAAATCCTATCACATTCAAGATGTATTTACAAAGAGGAAGATTGGTCAAATGGTGCAACAAAAGAATCTCTACATTCTTCACAAAGACCCTATACACCAATCTGTTCACACTAACACAAGCCATGTTCACACTTTCACTTATAATTTTGATAGCCGAAATAATGCTACTTCTTCTAGTTATCTTGATATATAACATCACTGATTAGGTCATCCCTCTAATGAGGTCTTGCAACATATGTCTCAATCTTTTACAGATATCAAATACCATATAAATTTGTTATGTCATGCTTGACATTTAGCCAAGCAGTGTAGACAACCTTTTTCTACTAGTAATTTCATTATATCTGCTTGCTTTGAGTTGTTGCATATGGATTTATGGGGACCTATTGATGTGCATTAATCATATGATTTCAATATTTTCTCACCATTGTGGATGACTTCACAAGATATACATGAACATTTTTAATGCATAAAAATCTCAAACTAGGACTCATATTCATAATTTTGTTGCTTATTGTCAAACTCAATTTTCTGTCAAAATAGAAACTATAAGAATTTTTAATGGTAGTGAATTCATTATGCCATATTACTATGCATCATTAGGTAAATGGAATCAAAGAAGCTGCATAGAAACTCCTTAATGGAATTCCACACATAGACACATTCTTAATGTTACTAGATCTCTTTTACCATGCCAAAATAACCTAAATGTTTTTTGTTCTTTTCTCTATGCCACATATCTCACTAATAGATTATTCCTTCCCACCATTCATAACAACACACCCTAAAAACTTTTAGATGTTTAGCATATGCTACAACCATTACTAGAAATAGAGACAAAATTTGACCCTCGAGCCACTAAGTGCATTTTCCTAGGTTACCCTAATGGCATTAAAGGATACCTCCTCTTTGATCTAAACACAAGAGCTACCTTAATTTCTAGAAATTATATTTTCTATGAAAACATTTTTCCCTACTCCAATCTCAAAAACACCCTTGACCAAACCAATGACAATAACTACACCACTATACCTTTCATTTTTGACATTCCCACATTTACCAACCCTATAACCATAAACATACACCACAACAAAGTTGAACACAACGCTGAACTAACCAATGATAACCCTCACACACCACCCTCTTCTCCTCAGTACTATGAACATGAAACTCGTCCTAAGTTGAATTCCCTGTGACTGAATCACCTCATAATAGTGTCCATTCTCCCTCTACAGAAACCATGACTCCCCACCATTAAAAAGTCCACCAGAACCAAAACCCCTCCTGCATACTTAAAAGACTTTGTTTGCAATACATTTCAATCTCATACCCCTAATAATATTTCAAAGTACATTTCTTATCACAATACATCTCCTGTACTTTATTCTTTTATATCTGCTATTTCTACTGCTTGTAACCCTGTTAAATTTAAGCAAGCCAACACTCATCCTTATTGGATCAAGGCCATGGATACTGAAATCCAAGTACTCATAGCCAATAACACGTGGATTTACACAATCCTGCCTTCAGGTAAAAAGGCTATAGGTTACAAATGCATTTATAAGACAAAATTCCATGTTGATAGGTCCATTCAAAGACACAAAGCAAGGTTAGTCGCCAAAGCTTTCACAGAAATTGCAAGTATTAACTTCTTTAACACTTTTTCACATGTTGCAACGCTTTCCACTATAGGACTCCTTCTTGCCTTAGCTTCTTCATTAAATTTGCAACTTTATCAACTTGAAGTTCATAATGCATTTCTTCACGAAGATTTGGATAAGGATTTGTACATGTTCTTACCTAAAGGCATCACACCTTCTTATCCAAATCTATTGTGTAAGCTTTTAAAATCAATTTATGACGTAAAACAATCGAATATACAATGTTTTAAAAAAATTCTACTGTTCTGCTTTGTACTAGTTTCAAACAATGTCCTACTGATCGCTCCTGGTTCATTCATCAATCGCATGATAATTTCATTGGTCTCCTAATTTATGTTGACGACCTTGTCCATGCAGGCAACGACTTGGACATCATTAACAAAGTAAAGAGGACATTGTAGCATCACTTGCATATAAAAGATCTTGGAGATTTAAAATACTTCCTTGGCTTGGAATTAGCAATAAGCAGCTTAAGAGTCAACATTTTTCAGCAGAAATACACACTTGACATTGTAACACCCCAATTCTACCCAACAAATAATCGGTATTTATAACGAAAAACCATAGTTATTCTACACTTTATCAAGCAACGGGATGTCACACTTCATGTTAAATCATTTATTTCAATCGATACATAACACTTCACATCTGGATGAACCGATAACAACATTCTTTAATCTTTGAAACCAAACATCTTCATGTTAATTATGCACCAGAATCACAAAATTCAAGTCGTAGATAAAATTATTTTATTCAACTAAAAAATCTTGAAAACATCATTGTACTTCAGCAAATACTATTTCAAATTCAGAATTTCAAAACAAAACAACATCTAAACATCTATCGTTCATCCCCCCGAGTGCTATGTATCAGAGCAACAACACCGACTTGAACTCACAGCAACTAAATCTTCATCACTGCAATCATCTGCCGTTACCAGTATAAAGAAAACGGCGAAACAAATCAAGGGTGGGATATCAAACCATATAAATAGAGTTATAATAAACAATATATTCAGGTTTAACTCATAATGATCATCACTTTGCGGTATAGTCGTTATCGCCTAATTTACTTCGCCATTTCAACCAAACAACACACGTCACAATACCACACATGGGTATCAGATTTAAGTCACTATAATTCACATAAGATCATTCACTAAATCATATAAACTCATAATCACACAAAATGAAATGCAACTCTAACAAATGCACATGCATGTGGTACCCAAGGCGTCAGCCCCCATCGCTAATTGCCAGTTATTAAAGGCATTCAACAGGCATAAGCCTTTGTCACTGTTTGCCAATCCAGACCATCAAAAAATGCAATCATGCGACTCGATGAATGCAACATCTAAAAATATAATCACTACAAAAATCGTCACGAGGCATATGCCTATATCACAAATAATTACCTATAATTATAGGTAATTTCATCGTCCCTTTAATCCCTACACTTCACAATAATTCACAAAAATGTTCACATCACAACATCGCGATACGTCCCAACACGAAACAACAACAATAATTCATCAACAATAATTTAACACGATTAGTCTACACCAATCATCGCAATACTTCACGACCTTCACAAAAGAAAATATGTCGTATCAGCAAATAACGGATATCGAATTATCCCCGGACACCCCTAATTTATTCTACACTGTTAAATTGGTTTTGGTCTACGCGTCCTTTATTTCAGTCCACTTATCATTTACTTCATGTTCACTATTTAATCTCACTGTGCTACTGTCAAGGATGCATTACTACTACTTCTAAAATTCACTGTACTAAGTGTTATTATGAAAGTACAAGAAACCTGCTACCAACACTAATACAGCTAATATTTTCTTGTTATTAGCTATTGGTCTGCTATTGAATTTTTGGTGAATTACTGCTAGTACTAATTAAATCAGTAGTCATTTCGTGTAAGTCTGCTATTTAAATTATAAAGGTGCTTAATCCTGCAAATTAAATTACATGAGGTACCTAATATACTAAATATAATATTCAGTTTATTTAGTTTTTTAAAAAATAAATGGTATTTTATAGAATCCCCGTCCCCTACTGAGTATCACCCGTCCCACAAAAAGGGACTCCTTCACAACACAAAGGGTGCCCGCCCCACAACTAATGTGGGTCCTCCCCACCTTTCTACTCTACGGGACGTCCTTCCATTCATTAGGACCCCCCGCCCCTTAACCATTTTCTTCTACTTCTAAACCGGGCTTCCGTTAACTCTTTTTATCAAACCACCCATATAGTATTTCGATCCCAGGAATTCATCACCACAACATCACAAATTCATTCTCAGCACAGAAAATTATTCATCGATTATAATTCCAATTCATTCCAAATCACAGGCAACACAGGCCAAGCAATAATCACATAATAACAAATTTTTACACACAATTTTCCAGAACAACAACACAACACAATACACATATCAAAAGGATCGACCGAAACAAAGAGATAATATTAATTCCCTAAACCCCACATACAATCCATCATATCCCCGTTTATAGAGCGAGAACCCCACTCTTACCTTGTATTCGGAGTCCACTCTACAATTTCAGGTCGAATTCCTAGCTTCCGGCTTCGTATAATTCTTCTGGCTTCTTTCCTCTTCTGTAGTTTCTTCTTCACATCAATGTTTGCTCGTACCATCACCAAAACCTTATTTTCTTCCAAAAGTCTCTTATTGTACTTCCTTCTATTACTTTAACCAAAATAATATTATTATTATTCCATAATAATTCTATTACTTCTTATTGAGCTTACTCTTGGCACTCCTCCAAATTTACTAATCCCCACACAACAACCAAACCAATATAATTAAGTAACTATTCCAATATAATAATATTATTTATAATATTATTCCTCTGATTAAACGTATTTTCTAATCTGACTTCATAATTAACAACTCCAATCGACATATTAATCCAATTACGCCTCTTAGAATCTTACCGATAAATCCCAACTTCGACAATTTCCAACAATTAAATCCTTAATTAATTTAATTAACCAATTAATAAAATGCGGGGCGTTACAAACATCTTCTCTAATGATAGAATATTAAGATGTAAACTTGTTTTCACCCTGATGACAAGAGACACAAGCCTGGCTACCAGTGCAGGAACACCTTTAGAAGATCCTACAGCAGTACCGTAGACTTGGACAATTAATTTACTTGCTAAACACACGTCTTGGCATGTCATAATTTGTTCAGAAACTTGGTCAATACATGTGTAATCCAACAAATCTGCATCATTAGGCTGCCATTAGAGTTCTACGTTATTTGAAAAATTCACTAGCTCAAGGATTATTTTTCCCCTCTATTTCAACTCTGCAGCTCAAAGAGTTTTCAGATTCAAACAGGGCCACATGTCCTGATACACGAAAATCAATCACAGACTACTATATCTACTTAGGAGAATCACTGATCTCATGGAAATTGAAGAAGCAATCGACTATTTTACGCAGCTTAACATAGACAGAATATAGTGACATGACATCAACTGTCTATGAACTTCAATGGTTGACCAACATCTTAGAAGAGCTACATGTTTCCTTCATTGAACCATCTCTCTTATACTGCGACAACGCTTCCACCTGACACATAGCCAACATTCTTTGTTTCATGAGTGCAATAACACTACTACAAAAAACACATAACACCTCATACGTGAAATATATTTAACCTTGTCTAAAGAAGTGACGTAACAAAGGGCTTCATGAAAAGTTTCCGCTTAACACCTCGATGATTAAGAAACCGAGGGGTAAAGTTATATGCACATAGGTTCGAATCCCAGCAGTAGCACTTTTATTATTTTCAAAATTAGCGTATCTATTGTCTCAGTTTATTAAGAAAACTGAGGGGTAATATTATTTATTTTTTAAAAAAAATTGTTACATTTTTTATCCAGAATATTACATTGTTTGCACAGAAAATAAAAAATAAAAATCAAATTCCCTGAAGATCTAGATTTTAGATCTTGGAATTATTGAATCTTGGGAAAGATCAAATGTTGGGTGAAAGATCATTTTATACAGATCTTGCATGAATTTGTTTTTTATGAAAAAAGGGTAAGATAATTAAAATAAATATTCAAATATATGATTTTCGGATCAAATAAATATTTTAAAAAATAAACGTTGAACCCTGATAATTTTCTACTCTTGCAATCCATCATAGAGAACTTTTTCAAACGTCTTTAGGTTTCAAGCGCTTCATGTCTCATTTAGGTTAGAAATGTTAATATTCATTATGTTTTTATAATGAATGTCGCTTAGGTTTCACGCGGATCACTAATGGAAGTGTCTTTGGTGTTGATACTCATGAAATGGACGACACTGATTTGTTTAAGGATGGTAATCAATATTCTCTATTATCATGCCAAAATTATTCCCTCGGTTTTTGACAAAAATTGATGTAAAAGGTGTAGAAGCTTTTTTTTTAACATTACATTGTTTAACTTGAAGTAAGAATGATTTTTCTGCACTTGCAATCCATCATTGAGAACTTTTCCAGTATTTTTTAAGTTCCAAAATTTCATTATCTTAAGCAAATGTTATCAAGACAAATGCTTTCACAAGAAAGATATATAGTGGTGAATGTAGATGGTTTGCTGTGGATTGATGTCTTGACAATATCTTGAACATTGTTCCATTTAGAATATAGGGTAGAGATTTGTTGTTGAAGCGATGTAACGTATTCCATCGGTTTTAAAAAAACGAGGGGAAGCGTATTTTTTATTTTCAATAAAAAAATAGAATAAAATAAGTAAGCCCCTCGGTTTTAAAATAAAATCAAGGTGAATGATTTCTATTTTTTAAAATATTGCGTTGTTTACACGGAATATTAAAAAAAATCCATATTCATCGGTGCAATTCCAAAGTTTGTTGCATTCATTTTTTTTCCAAAGGTTGAGCAGCTCCCTTCTTTGTTTAAGTTGAAGCAAGAATGATTTTATACACTTGCAGTATACCAACTGATTACTTTTCAAAGGTTGAGCTCCCTTCTTTAACGAAGGGTTGTTCCAAAAATACAACAACAACATCAACACCATTATGTGAGATAGATTGCAAGAGTGGAAAAAATATTTTGTTTAAGGATTGAAGAACATGGAAGAATTTTTATGTCTTGTAATCCATCCCAAAGAATGATGCGTACAAGTTTAGGGCGGTGACATATAAGTTAGAATTAGGGTAAAATCTGTTTGACGAGTGCTTTTATAGTAAAATCTGATTATGTTATCCCTCAGTTTTTAAAGAAATCAAAGGGATAGATCATTTAGTTTTCACTTATAAACAAATATAAATATAAATTGCAATAGTTGGGATTTGAAGGGTGTCTTGATTTGTTTTTCCCCTCGGTTTTATTAAAAACTGAGGGAATATGTAGTTTTTATTTTTATAAAAAATAAACATGGCTTGATGTTGAAGCAGTAAAACGGCAAGCAACAAATGTTTTGGAAATATTTATTCAGAAATTTATCGTGTCCACGGAGATTAGTGCTACTGAATTATCCTACGATAGATTCTTAGTTCTTGAGTTTGGGTTAAATGGGTTTTAAGTAAAAACGGAAAATATAACATATGAACGTAAAATAAATACATTCTTGATAGAGAATAACTTATCTGATTTGAATCTAAAATACTCCTCACAAACTTAGATTTATCACTCCGCCGCACTAAATTTACAATACTCGTCAGAATTACCACATATCTCTCACATCAATGTCCATTTCTACAATAGCGACGAGAGTTCAACCATATTGCTCTTTCGACGATGTCTCAATCGATCGAACAACACAGAGAGATATTATGTGGATGTTAACTCCAAAACTATCTCTAGAATCTAAAGCTAACAAATATCCCCCTAATCAAGATTCATGAGCTATATGTCTATAACAACACAAATCTAAAGCATTTAAGCAAAAAGATCAAGGAAACACCGATTAAGATTTGTAAAGCAAACTTTATACAACAATAGAGTAACAAATATACGTAGTTTTAGAGTAAACTTACAAAAAAACCCAACAAATAGAGAATACATAGAGATAAAATAAAAAGAATCACAAATCTCCCGGTTTGTCAACTCCGATTGATGAGCAATCTGACTCCTAATCATCAAGATGAGTGCTCCACTGTTATTTTCAAGCTCTCCCTAGTAAAAAATGGTTGTGATGAGTTGGGGAACAAATACCCCAAAGCATAACCCTAAAAAAATCTGATTTTTTCCTATTTAATGACTTTCCAAACCGGCCAGACCGCGCGTCGCGCGCTAAGCCTGCTTAGCGCGCTACACCAGAACTTGGAATCTTATTTTGGGAATAACTTCATAACCGTAACTCCGATTTGTGTCCGGTTCGAAGAGTTTGAAAGCTTATTAAATTTACTATCTAATAATAAATAAATATCAACAAAATTGATGAATTTTATCATATATGTTTTGAGCCTAATCCGTTGACGAGCTGCTCAAAATCGCGTGTTTGAAGTCGGGTCTTCGACACTTTATTGCCCATGCTCCAAATACGCATCAATACCTACAAAAAGACAGAAAAACTATCAAACGATGTAAAAGTATATGAAAATACAACTATTAAAAAAGTATATAAATTTACAAACAAAACAAGGAATTATTTAAACGGTATTAACAAAAAGTATCGTTAAGTGCAACAAATAATATACACCAAATAATGATATTTTTGCACTTATCACTCGCATTAGCATAATATCTCAGTTTTATTCTGGCTGGGGTGAATGCTTCATCATAAAAAGTATTATTTGATTTAGTGTAAACACATCTAGTTGGATTGTCATCTCGTTCGTGAGAAGATTGAGCTTGGGTTATTTGATCCACTACTTATATCTTCATCTCAAAAGGCTGGCGACATCTTCATAAAAATTTTGGACCTCAAGTCATTCACATCTAACCGCTCTAAGCTTGGTGTTTTCACTTTTTACCCCCAAGCTTATGGAGGGCTATTAGTGTTAGCGGGAGATTTCGATTTTGAAGCTGGATAATTTGAAGTTGTGTATTCAAAATGTTATGGAAATTGGTTTGAAAGAGGTTATTTCGTGCAGATAGTCTTCGAAAGGAATGATACTTATGTTGGAATATAAAATTAGAAGAATCCTTGAAATATTTACAAGTACACTTTCGACAACAGCGTTCGCCAAACTCGAAGCATTGGGCGGGAAATATTCGAAATTCAAATGGGAATGTGTAATCAGGCGAACGCGTGGAAACATCTCAAGGAGGCGACGTTTGAGGCTACAAACGTGGCAGACATCTATGTAGGGACCGTTAGGGTCTATTTAGTATAAATAGGAGTCTAAATGTTTAGATTTGGTGTGTTCAAACAAATATACAAAAGTTCACTAAAAATACTCAAAGTACCAGCGTTAGAGAAACGAGTCTTTGCTGAACAAATGTATGTGCAAGAACACATTTTTTATTTTATTCGAAGTCAATTTATTGCCTTTATATAAACACAAGTTACTTTACATTATTTTATCGTCATTTAGTTTCCAGTCAAATTTACATTTCGCTTTATCATCTTTACTTTCGAAATCTTTTACCTTAATGTTATATTCTTTACTTTCATAGGAAATTTATAGATTTTGTCAAAGTCTTTATACTTCTTTATTTTATGGTTCATTATCGAACCCTAGTCATTGTAAAGTCATTCATCATCATACAGAAACTTAATCATTTAAATATAAGATTAAAATAATGAGTCAGATTATAAGAACCCTAGCATTCGAGACACGTGTCCTAGGAACAATCTAGTCGATCCTGTGAGTTACCAAAGACATATTGTTTGGAAGACTAGCGGTTGTTTGTCAGAAATCACTGGTAAACAATTAGAAACATAATTATTTCTCTATTGTATTCAATTTATAGAATTTCTCATCACACCATTGCTATTTCTCGCAGGCCCTGCGTGAAATTCTCAAAATGCCCCCTTTTTTACGGAGTTGTATTTTCAAACGCACCAAAAACCATTTTTTCGTCAATAAAATTTGGAGATGCACGACTAAAGTTACTTTAAGGGTGTGTTTAGAGATGCATCTGCTAACACACCTTTTTTTTAAATAAAAAATAGTTCAGAGATGCATCTCTGAACTAGTCAAGCTTATTTAAAGCTCATGCCAAACCATTTCCTCTTCCCCTTTCATCAGAAAAAATAACTTTTTCTCTACCTTATTCTACCCATCTCAAGTTCCCACTCAAAATCAAGTTTTGAAGATACATTTAGTTGTTTCTTTCCATTCCTAACTCCTTCTACCTACTGCATTCAACATCAGAGCACTTCAATCCCTCACCAACACATTTTTTAGTAAGTTTCTCTTTTAGCTTATTTTGATTTTTGATTAATGTATAAGCTCAAATAGGTTTGGATATGCATCTTTGAACTGGGTTGTTTCAGGTGTATAAGATTATATAATTGAAACAAAACGTATTTATTTTGGATATGTATATCTGAGATGGGTTGTTTCAGGTGTTCGAAGAGGCATATCTGAATTATATCCTATGCCATAATTTGTTTTTTTCAGGATATTGTTAAAAACCATGCAAATCAAGGAAGTTACAGTCATCCCCTACCTTACGAGAGGGAGGCGTCGACCTCTAGGAGTCGACTTTCACAAGGGTCGAGATCCGAGAGTCATGCGACCCATGACGAGGATGAGCCTGTTGCACCTTAGGTTCCAGTTGCTGCAGATGCCCCCCTTGCAGACTCGTTTCCAGGAGAGACGACAGGCACTTCCTTTCTCATATACTTTAGTGAGAATATGGCTCCCCATGTTTGGGAAGTAGAGATATATTTCTCAACTTCCTATGTTATTTAATTTGTATCGAAATTAAACTCAACTGATCATGTTATATTTTATTTTCAACAAGAGCGTGCAAGTCTCAAAAGTGTGAATCATGCAAGAAAGATTCACAATCTTTATCATCCTCCGGATAAGTGATTCAAAATTGTACTTCAAAATTCCGGCCTTGCAGGTATTTGCACTTCGAGGTACACATCATATGTGGCATGCAGGTTGCTTTTGCTGAGAGATGGCGTAGCGAAATATCATCTTCCCATCAGTGAGATGACTATCACGTTGGATGATGTAGCTTGCCTCTTACACCTTCCCATCAGAGGAAGGTTGCTTGATCATTCTTAGATCAACAGGGCCGATGAGATTGATATGATGGTGGCTTATTTGGGAGATGACTCCGAATAAGCATTTGATCACTTTAAAATAACCAGGGGTGCACATGCCAAGTTCTCTTGGTTGGTAACATTGTATTACAACAACTTGGAGTTAGCTAAAAACCCGGACGCCGATGATTTAGGGGTTGTGTACCACAGGGAGGGTGCCCTGAGGTGTTACTTCATGTTATTGGTTGACACTTCCATGTTTGTGGACAAAAGTGCAACCTACGTGGATGTGGTTTCATACCATAATTTTTGGCCCCCCTGAGATGTCACATCTCAGCTACTCCATCAACTCAAAAAGCAGACACCCAGAGCAGTCACTTGTCAGCAACTCATACTTGGGTTTCAAGTCAATAAGTTCAAGAAAAGGATCAATCGAAGATGGAAATGATACTCAACACCATCATAGGACTCAAAATGCCTCTTTATCCTAAATCCCAAGGCATCAAGCCTCAGATCCATCAAAGGGACCAAATTAGGGTTTTGAGCCTATTAGGGGCTGAAATCAGGGCTCTCGTTTGGGAAGACTCACAAAGCTTCAAAGCATGATCCAAAGATCTCAATTATATTCAAATGATTCCTACATCAATATCCAATGGAAAATGCACTTTAATTCAAGTTCAACAACCCCCAATTTGATCTGGTCCACAATTAGGGTTTTTGACCTAATTCACCTAGAAAGTTGACTTTTGACCAGGACAAGATCCCATGGATCAAATCATAGCTCAAGAACCTATATTTCCTCACCATAATCCCCTCATAACATCTATTTTGAAAGGAGAGTGTTGCACCCCAACTTTTGACCTCTGAGATCCCATCATTTTTCTAAGTATCGTGAGCATTATCATTATCATTTATCATCATGCATATTTTTATTTACTAACAAAAAAATATAAAAAAAAAAGTTTGTTGCTTGTGTGTCAAAAACAGGAGAATGATCAAAAGAAAGCTGAAGAAATTAGGGTTTTGAGGCCCACAAGAGGTTCATCATTCTCTCATGATTCAAAGGCCTTCAAATCAACATTATATTCTATTCAAGTCATTTAATGGAGGAGAAGACCTTGATTCATTGAAAGATCGCAAAACCGCGGTTCATCGAAAAAAAGTCAACTGTAGTAAAAAATCAAGATTTTTGGTCAACATCAATCATTGGAAGTAATATTCATCAGTTGATCAAGGATTTATCATAAGTCATCAAGAAAAGTTCAGAAATCAACAAAACTCAAAATTGCAAAATTAGAGTTTTTTACCTAAAAGTCAACTGAGCTTTGACCGACCATAACTCTCTCATAATTTATCAGAAAAATTCCAACCAAAGCTCATTCTCAAGGAAATTAAATTCTCTACAGCTTTGATGTTGGGCCCGAGGTCAAGAAATGCTTCCGCATAAGAGATATAAGCCAAAACATTACAGGTCATTTTGAAAGCCAACAAAAAGCTGTTTTTTGTCAAAGCTCATATCATTAAGATAACTTCTCCAAATGCAAAAAAGCTTCCAAAGTGGCTTGTAGAGGACATCTTGGGCTTTCCAAAAAGTACAAGAACACTTTCATAGGATCAAAATTGAGGGAGATATGCCTTGATGAAGTTCACCTTTTTTGGAAAAATACATGAAACAAGTAATGACCAAAACTTGATTTTTTTTAAAAAAGGCCAATTCTTTTGTGATTCAATCTTGATTATAATATGGCTAAGTGAATTCAAAATATATCCATGATTCATGACATTTTTATTTCATTTTTTATTGAATTTTATTTATTTAAAATTCAATTAAAGTGAGATAATTCAAAGATAATTCAAGGATAATGCAAGGAAGCTTCATGTGATGCAAGCAATAACCATTCAAGATTCTTAAAGATAAAATTGCAAGATTGAAGAGAATAATAATTGAGTACTTAAACCATGGTTAAACTTTTAACCTAGCATAATGGGAATATTCCATATTTTTTCCACAAAATCAATCATTGCATTTCCAACTTGCAAGCCTTCAAATTTAGAATTCTTGGCCTATAAATAGAGCTTCATTTTCTTCATTCAAGGGGAGGAGCCAAAGAGAAAGAACAACAACAAACACCAAAACCATAGTTTAAGCATTTTATATTTTTCAAAAGTTTCAAGAAACTTGTAAAAAATTAAGGCTCATTCAAATAGCCACCTTCAATCAATTTCAATCACTCTATTCCACTCTTGGGACATCATAGAGTAAGTACAATGTAGTTTTTAATATGTAGTAGTGTTAGGAGTTCATGAATTAAAAACTCCATATTTATGCATATTTTCAATTTCTCAAAAAAAAAATGTTTTAATTTTAGTTTTAAGTTGATAAAATATTTATTTAATTTTTAACATAAAAATATTTTATTTCTTTTCATAATTAATTTATTTTGCTTAATTAATTAGTAATTATGTAAATATTGCTTTTTAATTATTTTCAACCAATCAAAAAACTCCAAAAATATTTTCCTTTTAGATTTAGGTTTATATTTTTATAATCTAATATTTGACATAAAAATATTTTATTTTTATTCATAGTTAATTTATTTTGCTTAATTAATTAGTAATTATGTATGTATCTGCTTTTTTTTTAATTATTTCTAACCTATCAAAAAATTCGAAAAAAAATATTTTTATTTTGTTAAATTAGGTTTATATATTATATACTAATTTTATACATAACTAGATTTATTTTTCTTGTTAAGTTTAATTATTTGTATAATTATTTGTTTAATTAGCTTTTAATTAACTTAAAAACATTAAAAAAAACAAAAAAAAAATGATGAATTAGGTTTAATTTGTTTTAGATTTAAGATTTTGTCATTTTATTTTCTCTTAACCTAATTATACTTTCAAAATATCTCTCTTATTATTGTGTAAGTTTTTCACAATTTCAGGTTTATTTTTGTATATTATTTGATATTATTTCTTATCTTTTTCTTTGTCCCGAATTGGAATAAAAGATCAAATATGGCAGAGATTGTATGCAATTGATTTAAGACTTTTAGAAATTTATCGTGTAGTCGCTATGATTCTATCAAGCTTCTGATAAATTTTCATTAACTTTAAATCCGAGATCATCATTCACTCACCATCGATCTTCACTCACATCGTGGATATACTTGACTTGCTTCAAGATGATTCGCGTGCTAACATACTAACAATTGACTTTAATTTCTGCATTTTATTATATTGTTCTTTATATTTCTTGTTTTATGCTTTATTTTATCATTCGTATTATTTATGTTTATGTTATTTTCTCTTTGTCCATTTGGACGTATTATTTATGTTTCTGTTATTTTCTCTTTGTCCATTTGGACGTATTATTTATGTTTATGTCATTTTCTCTTTGTCCATCTGGACATATTATTTATGTTTCCGCTATTTTTTCTTTGTCCATTTGGACATATTATTTATGTTTCCGCTATTTTTCTTTGTCCATTTGGACATATTATTTATATTTCCGCTATTTTCTCTTTGTCCATTTGGACATATTATTTATGCTTCCGCTATTTTTTCTTTGTCCATTTGGACGCATTGTTTATGTTTCCGTCATCTTCCTTTTGTCCACTTGGACCATATTTTTACCTTTGAGCTAAAACATTAATAATCAAGATAAAACTTAAGAAAAAAAGAACTTTGCACACTTGCACCTCTATGGTTTTCCCTCTTATTACTTTTTTTTAATCATACCATCATTTAAGAAAAGTATTAAATGCATAGGAAAGATCTTATAAATTGAGAGTAGGTAACTCCTAATTGCTTGCTCAAACACCTTTCATTTACAAACAACGTTTTTTCAAAACTTCTCATCTATTTCCAAAATCTTTCATCTGGTATTTGAAGGGCATTATTCCCGGTGAAACTCTTCAGAGACGTATGTGACCTATTGTCCATCTTCACTTCTTCTATTTTCGAATCAATAAAGCATTTAAACAAAAGTGAGCTAAGCAATTAAGAGCCCATGGATAACCATGGATACAAAGGGTGCTTAAAACCTTCCCTTTGTATAACCAACCCCCCGAACCCAAAATCTGTCAAAAGGCCTTTCCTGTTCTTATATGCCTTTCCTATTTGGATAAAATAAAAGTCGGTGGCGACTCTTGCAAAAAAAATATCAAAAACAAAAAAGAGCAAGGAGTCAGTGCGCGAAAAACCGAGTTACAGAACTGGCGACTCTGCTAGGGAATTGTTTTTAAAAGAGGGGTTACCCTAGAGTTTTAGATCACTTTAATATTTGCTTATACTTGTTTATTTTGTACATATTTGTTATTTCATGATATATGTGTGGTTCCGTCACTTGAGATACATTATGGACAAATCCTAACCCGGATTAAGTACACATAAGAATTAGGTGGGGGTAAAGTCATGTATGGCATACAAGGAGTTCAGTCCTTAACAAGCTGTCATGAGAATCCTTCCGCTCAGTGGAGGTTCCTTGATGGTAGTATATGTTTAGCAAGTTCAGTTGTGAAAACATTATTGCTTTCATTGAACTGTAGAAGCTGAGTTGACCGTAGAACCCATTATCCCATCTTGGCCTTCTTAGGTTGTGATGCAGAAACTATTCAGGTGTAGACTTGGATTAGTTGTCATGCGGAGAATCACACGCAGACGAGTTTTTCTTGAGAATATTATTGGCTCACAAGTTCAGTTGTGCAAGCCGATAATATCCGAAAGAAGAATGTGGACTCTGACGTATCAGTAGAACATGTTGTGCAGGTGATTAACCCCTAGTACTATCCCATGTTTGGTTCTTTGACCTCATGCTCGTGACGTTGAACTTTTGAACCTATCTTATGTGCACCATGTTTGTGTTACCATGTCTGTATATGTGGCATTCATACATCCATGCATACATACATTCATGCATTCATACATTCATAAAAATCTTTTCCTTTGATTTCCAATGAACTCAGAGGTCTTTTTTGTAAACATCGTAAGTTTCGTCAAACTCAATGGATCTTGGGTGTTGGTGGGGTGAAAACTCTAATCCACCAAAATGGATGATTGATTTTGATGATAACTTGATCATTGCTTTAATCCAATGCTTGAATGTTTGCAAATTAATATCTTAAGTTCTTTGAAACTCAAAAAAAATAATATAAACAAAAATTGCATCCATTTGCATACATACATCCATGTTACCCATGAAACTTATCCTTGTCTGTCTCCATCCTCAGAGTTGTCTGTCTACCGTCAAGCTGATTCCTCCACACAAGTACGGAACTAGAGCCAACGTCAGATTAATAATGGAGTATCAAGAGCAACATAACGTAGAGGTCAGAATGGAAATAGAGGATTCGAAGTCAAGTATGACCAAGCTCACTGAAATGCTGCAAGTTTTGATTGCTAGAGGGAAACCGCCTCAGAAGACTGTCATTGTTGAAGTCCCAGGTGCTGATGTTGACCCTCAACCCACTCAACAACCACCTTCTACATGGCCTGAGTTTGGTTTGCCACCTGATTTTACTCCTCCCTATGAGAAGACTCCTGGTATTGGTCAATCATCACGACCTGTGATTGGTCAAACTTCAAACCCAGTTATTCGTGCTCCTATCATGACTGAATCTCAGCCCATTGTGCATACTGTTGCTCAACATGCTTATGAGAATCCTTTATTTGAATACCAAGCTGCCAATTCCCAGAATGGAAGCCAAGGGGATGCTGGAGATATTGAAGATGTCAAAGAACAGTATCAGACTTTGGAAAAGCGATTGAGAGCCATGGAAGGCAATAATTACTTTGGGGTTGCTGCTAAGAATATGTGTTTGGTTTCGGATGTCGTCATGCCTGCAAAATTCAAGACTCTTGAATTTGAGAAATATAAAGGAAACACATGTCCAAAAAGCCATTTGATCATGTACTATCGCAAAATGGCTGCTTATACTCAAAATGACAAACTGCTCATCCATTATTTTCAAGATAGTTTGAGCGGAGTTTCGCTGAAATGGTATATGGGACTCGAGAGGAGTCGTATTCATTGTTTTCAAGACCTAATTGATGCTTTCATGAAGCAATATAAGTATAATTTGGACATGGCACCTGATCGCCGACAACTACAAAGCATGTCCCAGAAAGAGAAAGAGTCTTTCAAGGAATATGCTCAACGCTGGAGAGAGCTTGCTTCTCAAGTAGAGCCACCTTTAGTTGAAAAGGAACTAACAGGCATGTTTATGGATACTCTCTCACCTTTCTTCTGGGAGAAGATGATCGGTAGTGTATCTTCCAACTTCACAGACTTGGTAACCATTGGTCAGAGACTTGAACAAGGAATCAAGAATGGGAAAGTTACTCATGTTGTTGAATCCTCTAGTGGGGCGAGGAAGCCTTATGGAAACTTCCAGAAGAAAAATGAGACGAATGCTGTGTCGGAAGACAGAAGATCTCGTCATAGACCTCATAATGGTGATCAACCTTATGTGGCTGCTGTTGCTCCTGTGCGAGTTCAAGCTCCTCGACCTGAGGTTGCTAACCAAAATCAGATTCGTAATAGGGTTGACTTTGACCCCATCCCTATGACTTATACTGAATTGTATCCTGCATTGGTTCATAAAGGGTTGATCACAACAAGATCTATGCCTCCTCCTCGGAATCCTCTTCCAGAAGGTTTTAGGTCTGATCTTCATTGTCCTTTCCATCAAGGGGCAGCAGGCCATGATTTAGAAAGATGTTTCCCTTTGAAGGCCAGAGTTCAAGAGTTGATTAAATCAAAGATGCTATCTTTTAAGGATGTTGGTCCCAATGTTGTCACTAATCCTTTGCCGAATCAGAATGGCTGAAAACGGGTCAGAGACAATTATCTCCCTAAAGCCAGTGTATCAAGACAGGACAGCTCATCCTCGTCATTGATTAGTCACTAGGCCATGTTTCCCTACTGTTTGCATTTCCTCAGTTGTATTGTTTGCTTTTAAACTTTGTTTATTCCTGAATGTTAGTTTTAATGAAATGAGCATCGTATGTTTGAATTCATTTTCATCTACTATGTCTATGTTTATGCTTCTTTTATAAAAAAAAAAATTCTATTTTACTTTCTCTATCAAACTTGTGTTTTATGCAAAGATTGGAGGGAGGATGATGAAAACGAAATATCCAAGTCGCATTAGTATGCTTTCAAATAAAACTTTGTTGACGATGTACAGGCATTCCTTCAATTCCTAAACACTGGAGATATAAGGATGATAATCCCTCGTTCACCCCTTTGAGCCTAGAAGTTAGTGTTTCTTTCTGTACGAAATAACCCACATTTTAACCTGCGGCAGGGTAGTTCTCAGTGAATTTGGATGTGCATTCACTTTCAAGAGAATCATTCAGTACTCCTTCCAACAAGTGTTTCAATCACAAGCTTTCCTCCACATACATCAAAGAAGTGTCGGAGATGCCAATCAAAAGCCAATGATGGGTCATTATAATCATTAAGCAGGATAGTCACTATCTTTCAAAAAAAGTATCAAAAAAGAAAATCAAAGAAAAGCCTGCTAAGTCAAAATCAAAAAATGACTTAGGCAAAAATTAAGGCATCCTGCTGACTGTAAATTCAAAATAAACAGTTCAGGCAAAAGTTAGGGATATCAAAAGAAGGAAAAAAGGAGAGATAAGTCAATAAATTCTTGAACCACAAAATGTTGTGACTATCAAAAGGAAGAAGTGACTGCCATCTCTAAGTTTTCTTGGCTTGTGAACTTTCATCATTACAACAGGTAAAATTCCAGAAGTCTCTTGGAACCTGAATGCATATTCTGAATTAACTGAGTTTAGGACTGAAGATCGTCACGAAGACGGGGTGGGTTACAAAAATTTTGAGCCTTATATCTTTTGTTTTTTTAAACCGTGAACCTGACCTTGTTACAACCTTCAAAAGCCCTAATTGAAGCAAGGTTTATTTTGAAAGCATACTACAACAAGGTTGCGTAAGCTGACTCCCAAGAGATTTACCAATCATTTATGTTGATACCATATCTTTGATTTATCTTTCACGTTGATTGTCTTAACCTTTATGTTTTTACCAGTGATTCCATTTTCTTTACAAAGTGACTTTGATTTCAAAAATATGTTTTGAGCATTGCATTAAAATTACCATTCTTGAATGAACACTTTATTTGCAAGTAAGCACTCATCTTCTAGGAAGTTCAAACAGTCGAGAAACTTGGTCAGTGATCCTATTAGGGGCACGTTACTTCAAGATCCTGTTGTTCATATGTTTAATCAAGATTTGTTGATCAGAATATCCTCTTCAAGATGTATACTATGGCAAGTCTTCCCAACATTCATTTCAAGAGTTGAATCCGTGATCAGTTCATCCCCAACATAGTTCAACTGAAGCCATGATCAGTTAACTTGCAACAATTATTCAATCAGGGGAAATCTTCTTCAGCAATCCCCAAGCATAGTTTATCAGTCCTTCTCAAAGGATCATTTGTTTAATACAGTTATCAGTGTGACAAGAAGTTTGTTCAAGCATCTTCCGAAGCAGAGTTGGTAGAATTTCCGTGTTGAGGAATCAAAGCTCCAATCTTGCCTCACAAAAGAGTCAATCCCAGTTGTCATAAATAACTACATTGCATTGAGCATTCATCATGCATAGAAAAATTTAATATGATGCCTAAAAACAAATTCATGCTCATTTACATTTTTCCAAGTCTTGTTGTTATCAACATCTTACCTTGAGATCAAAGTCCAACTCACTTGGCATTAACCTTTAATATTATTCAATCACGCTTTACTCTTGATTGATCTTTATTTATATCCGATCATGTTTTACTCTCGATGCTATTTAATCGTGCTTTACTCTCGGTTGGTGTCTCAATCATGTTTTAGTCTTGATTGCCTATGATGTTATCCAATCATGGTTTACTCTTGATTGCTTTTGATACTATTCAATCATGTTTTAGTCTTGATTGCCTATGATGTTATCCAATCATGGTTTACTCTTGATTGCTTTTGATACTATTCAATCCTGTTTTAGTCTTGATTTCCTGTGATGATGTTCAATCATGTTTTACTCTTGAATGCCTCTGTCAATTTATACTCCTTTCCAAATTCATTCATGTTTTACTCTTGAATTATTTCTGATGTGGGTTCTAGAGATTTTCTTTCTGAACGTCTCTGTTGATTTCCTGTCCAAAGTTCCTTTCACGTTTTACTCTTGAAAGCTTCTGTTGACTGTTTCTTTCTTTTGTGAAGTCCGATTCTATTCCTGGATGACGCATACCTTTTCCCCAACGGAGTCTGTTTACTTCTCCCCTGTGGTGTCCTGTTTCCATCTCGTGGAAATCATATGCATTCATAATCATAAGCATTACATTGCATCTCAGGTTCAAAAATTGTGTTTTTATATATATTTAAGTCTCTTCAATCACGTCGAAACGAAGATTTCCAATCTTCACATCTCCGGATAGAAGAAACTTAAATAGGGGCATCTGTTGCACCCCAATTTTTGACCTCTGAGATCCCATCATTTTTCTAAGTATCGTGATCATTATCATTATCATTTATCATCATGCATATTTTTATTTACTAACAAAAAAATATTAAAAAAAAAGTTTGTTGCTTGTGTGTCAAAAACAGGAGAATGATCAAAAGAAAGCTGAAGAAATTGGGGTTTTGAGGCCCACAAGAGGAGAAGACCTTGATTCATTGAAAGATCGCAAAACCGCGGTTCATCGAAAAAAAGTCAAGTGCAGTCAAAAATCAAGATTTTTGGTCAACATCAATCATTGTAAATAATATTCATCAATTGATCAAGGATTTATCATAATTCATCAAGAAAAGTTCAGAAATCAACAAAACTCAAAATTGCAAAATTAGAGTTTTTTACCTAAAAGTCAACTGAACTTTGACCGACCATAACTCTCTCATAATTTATCAGAAAAATTCCAACCAAAGCTCATTCTCAAGGAAATTAAATTCTCTACAGCTTTGATGTTGGGCCCGAGGTCAAGAAATGCTTCCGCATTAGAGATATAAGCCAAAACATTACAGGTCATTTTGAAAGTCAACAAAAAGCTGTTTTTTGTCAAAGCCCATATCATTAAGATAACTTCTCCAAATGCAAAAAAGCTTCCAAAGTGGCTTGTAGAGGACATCTTGGGCTTTCCAAAAAGTACAAGAACACTTTCATAGGATCAAAATTGAGGGAGATATGCCTTGATGAAGTTCACCTTTTTTGGAAAAATACATAAAACAAGTAATGACCAAAACTTGATTTTTTTTCAAAAAGGCCAATTCTTTTGTGATTCAATATTGATTATAATATGGCTAAGGGAATTCAAAATATATCCATGATTCATGACATTTTTATTTCATTTTTTATTGAATTTTATTTATTTAAAATTCAATTAAAGTGAGATAATTCAAAGATAATTCAAGGATAATGCAAGGAAGCTTCATGTGATGCAAGCAATGACCATTCAAGATTCTTAAAGATAAAATTGCAAGATTGAAGAGAATAATAATTGAGTGCTTAAACCATGGTTAAACTTATAACCTAGCATAATGGGAATATTCCATATTTTTTCCACAAAATCAATCATTGCATTTCCAACTTGCAAGCCTTCAAATTTAGAATTCTTGGCCTATAAATAGAGCTTCATTTTCTTCATTCAAGGGGAGGAGCCAAAGGGAAAGAACAACAACAAACACCAAAACCATAGTTTAAGCATTTTATATTTTTCAAAAGTTTCAAGAAACTTGTAAAAAATCAAGGCTCATTCAAATAGCCACCTTCAATCAATTTCAATCACTCTATTCCACTCTTGGGACATCATAGAGTAAGTACAATGTAGTTTTTAATATGTAGTAGTGTTAGGAGTTCCTGAATTAAAAACTCCATATTTATGCATATTTTCAATTTCTCAAAAAAAAAAGTTTTAATTTTAGTTTTAAGTTGATAAAATGTTTATTTAATTTTTAACATAAAAATATTTTATTTCTTTTCATAATTAATTTATTTTGCGTAATTAATTAGTAATTATGTAAATATTGCTTTTTAATTATTTTCAACCAATCAAAAAACTCCAAAAATGTTTTCCTTTTATATTTAGGTTTATATTTTTATAATCTAATATTTGACATAAAAATATTTTATTTTTATTCATAGTTAATTTATTTTGCTTAATTAATTAGTAATTATGTATATATCTGCTTTTTTTTTAATTATTTCTAACCTATCAAAAAATTTGAAAAAAAATATTTTTATTTTGTTAAATTAGGTTTATATATTATATACTAATTTTATACATAACTAGATTTATTTTTCTTGTTAAGTTTAATTATTTGTATAATTATTTGTTTAATTAGCTTTTAATTAACTTAAAAACATTAAAAAAAACAAAAAAAATGATGAATTAGGTTTAATTTGTTTTAGATTTAAGATTTTGTCATTTTATTTTCTCTTAACCTAATTATACTTTCAAAATATCTCTCTTATTATTGTGTAAAATTTTCACAATTTCAGGTTTATTTTTGTATATTATTTGATATTATTTCTTATCTTTTTCTTTGTCCCGAATTGGAATAAAAGATCAAATATGGCAGAGATTGTATGCAATTGATTTAAGACTTTTAGAAATTTATCGTGTAGTCGCTATGATTCTATCAAGCTTCTGATAAATTTTCATTAACTTTAAATCCGAGATCATCATTCACTCACCATCGATCTTCACTGACATCGTGGATATACTTGACTTGCTTCAAGATGATTTGCGTGCTAACATACTAACAATTGACTTTAATTTCCGCATTTAATTATATTGTTCTTTATATTTCGTGTTTTATGCTTTATTTTATCATTCGTATTATTTATGTTTATGTTATTTTCTCTTTGTCCATTTGGACGTATTATTTATGTTTCTGTTATTTTCTCTTTGTCCATTTGGACGTATTATTTATGTTTATGTCATTTTCTCTTTGTCCATTTGGACATATTATTTATGTTTCCGCTATTTTTTTCTTTGTCCATTTGGACATATTATTTATGTTTCCGCTATTTTGCTTTGTCCATTTGGACATATTATTTATATTTTTGCTATTTTCTCTTTGTCCATTTGAACATATTATTTATGCTTCCGCTATTTTTTCTTTGTCCATTTGGACGCATTGTTTATGTTTCCGTCATCTTCCTTTTGTCCACTTGGACCATATTTTTACCTTTGAGCTAAAACATTACTCCCTCCGTTCCTTTTTAAGTGTCGTTTTAGAAGAATTTTTTTGTTCCTATTTAAGTGTCGTTTTATAATTTAATGTTATAATTTGTCAATTATACCCTTATTTTCTCAATAAATCCACCTCACATTTTTCAATTAGTTATTGGAAAAAGAGAGTGTATGAATGAATTTATTTGGAAAGAGAAAAATAAATAAGGGTATGATAGGAAAATTAACTCTAATAATCCACTATCTTGGTTGAAGAGCTTTTTGCTAAAATGACACTTAAAAAGGAACGGAGGGAGTAATAATTAAGATAAAACTTAAGAAAAAAAAAGCACTTTGCACACTTGCACCTCTATGCTTTTCCCTCTTATTACTTTTTTTTTAATCATACCATCATTTAAGAAAAGTATTAAATGCATAGGAAAGATCTTATAAATTGAGAGTAGGTAACTCCTAATTGCTTGCTCAAACACATTTCATTTACAACCAACGTGTTTTCAAAACTTCTCATCTATTTCCGAAAACTTTCATCTGGTCTTTGAAGGGTATTATTCCCGGTGAAACTCTTCAGAGACCTATGTGACCTATTGTCCATCTTCACTTCTTCTATTTTCAAATCAATAAAGCATTTAAACAAAAGTGAGCTAAGCGATTAAGAGTCCATGGATAACCATGGATACAAAGGGTGCTTAAAACCTTCCCTTTGTATAACCAATCCCCCGAACCCAAAATCTGTCAAAAGGTCTTTCCTGTTCTTTTATGCCTTTCCTATTTGGATAAAATAAAATTTGGTGGCGACTCTTGCAAAAAATAAAAAATATCAAAAACAAAAAAGAGCAAGGAGTCAGTTCGCAAAAAACCGAGTTACAGAGAGCTTGATTAATTTGAAATCTCCAAGAACGCGGTTCAATTGGAAAAAGTCAACTGTTGGAGATCACCTTTGACTTTTTGGAATTTTGGTCAACTATGGACTTTTAAGGATCAAAGTCATCAACATATGATTATTGAAGTCATTTGATCACATAAATTCAATAAAATCAATCAAGAATAAAAAAGTCAACAAAAGTCAAAGTTGGAATTTCAAATACTTAGAATATTTCTAAGTTTTAAAGCATTTTTGTCATAACTTCATGGACAAGTAACTATAATTTTCAAGTACAAATTGAAGAAAACTTCCATCATGAAAGTTATAGATCTTGATCCAATGAACAACTTTATCATATGTAAAATTTCTTCAAAAGATCAACCATTTGAGAAATATGGGTCCACAAAGTTCCTGCCAAAAACACTTAAGTATGAAACCCTAATTTTTTTCTCAACTTTATGGTCAATTTTCACCAAGATCCAAGATGAATCCTTCCAAGACCTTAGCAAGTGAATTGAATTATATCCTCTAAGCTTTCCAAAGAGTCCTAAATCACCTCTAAATTCAATTGGATCAAGGAGTTACACATGTTCAAAGTAAGGCATTTGAAGTTGGATTTCAAGGCGTGACTAACTTTGCATTCTACCAATTTTGTGCAAGTGCCTCTACTAGTTGGTGCATCAAAACTCATGGGATATCAGAAGAGATTGATAGGAATAAAATGCATTGTTATATCATTTTTGGCCAATTACAAAAATTTCAAAACCATGTGATTATGTAATGATTACAAAATGGAATTTATGGCAAATTGGTGAATCATCAAAAAATTTTCCCAAACTCATATAGAATCAAGGGCTAGGGCTTGGGATCAAATGGAATCAAAATGCCATCATTGCATTTTCAAGATGTTTTATTTTCTTCACTACTAAGTTTCATTCAAAGTGACATCACCAAGCTTGCATCACTCTTCTATGAACTCGGATCATTTGTGTAACATCCCAAAATTTCTTATTTAATTAATTTAATTAATTTTTAAATTAAATAATTTAAATTAGCATTTTATTGGAATTATGTGGAAAGAAATAATAAAATGTAGTTGTTGGGCCATTCGTGAAGTTAGTAGTGTGGGGGGTGTAATGTGAAGGAGCCCATTACTAAGTTATTTTATGTTTTCATAAAATAAGGAAAATAGGAGGAAGGAAGTTAGAACGTGAAAAGGAAGTCGTGAGAACAAGAGTTGAAGAACGTGAAAGAGAACCAAAGAGGAAGAAGACCTAATTCAAGAATTTGGCTAAGGTAAGGGGGACTTATCTGGTTAACATCTATTATCGGGTTAGGGGTTGATAGTACTGAATAGTTGTAGAATTCGTATCGATTGAGTCATATGATAGATTTAGGGATTTGAGTCAATTTGGGTGATGATTGATCATTTTGTTAGAATCTATGATGTTTGTGTTGTTATGGCTTCAATTGATGCTTAATTGATCTATTATGATGTGTATTTCGTGTTGTATGTGTGTTCCATTTTCTTGAAATTGTACTGGTATGAATTGAGTGGGATTGGAATGTGTGGAACACTGTATTTCTGCAGATTTGGGGTTGCAGGTACGCAGTAACCGGTTATTGGGGGCAGGGTAACCGATTACTGCAGTGTAAAAGGGCAAAGATTGTTGGCTGGGAGTCGGTAATCGGTTACTGAAAAGGGGGTAACCGATTACCCATACAAAAAACAGGGAAATGAGTTTCTTGAAACAGGGTAACCGGTTACTGGCCTTTGGGTAACCGATTACCACTGATGGTTTTTGAAAAATGAAGTATTTTGTAAAACTCATAACTTTTGAACCGTTGGTCCATTTCGTGTGTCGTTTTGAGCTAAATGAACCTTGTGAAATAATCTATGTGATGATTAATGATGTAATTGAGATTGAATGATGTATATATATATATATATATATATATATATATATATATATATATATATATATATATATATATATATATATATAAACATGCTTGATGATGATGATTATGATGAAATGAGTATTTGATGATGTTACTCATAGAATTGACGATGGTATAAGTATGTTCATGTATGTTTGCATTCATTCATATTCATTGTTGATGTTGTATCCATGATGATGTGTTGTATCAGTGAAGGGAATGATTCCCATTATGTGGAATCTGTGCTGGCAGGGCCGTATCTTGATGATGTTGGATCGGTCATGGGTTATTCCCATTTGATGATGTTGGTACCACATGCATAGTGTCAGTTCATGCATATGCATATTTTTATAAAATGATTGGATGTTCTTCCAATGTTATAAATATTTGATGATGTATTGGTTGCTTATGATGATGAAACTTGTCTGAATTTCTGTTTATGAAACAATTGGGTGAATGATGCAACTATGATGTGTTATTGCTTTATAACATTATAACATTTGTTAATTACGATGAGACTCACCCTTATATGTTGTCATTTTCAGATTGAGGACAGCGGTTGTTCGACTCTGTGAGGATTAGCTCATGAGTTAGTGTGTTAGTTCAGCGTCAAGTGTCATGCTCTGATATTTGTAACACTGAGGACGCGATGTTTAGAGTTTATGTTTTATAACTCTGGTTATGTTTTGATATTTTGAAGGATAAGTTTTAAAGATGTTAAACTTAATCCGTATGATTTAATCTCCGCTGTGTAAACATGAATTGTTATTAATTTATGACTAATTGCCTCAGTGAATGCATGACATAACTGAACGATGTTTAATTAATTATTGAATTGTGGCACCCTTGCCTTCATGTACTCTGAATGAATTTATTTAAATTGCCGCGGGGTTTAGAAGGGTGTTACAATTTTCCTATAAATAGAGAGCTCTCTTTCATTCCAATTCACACCAAAGAAACTTCAATTCTTGCTTTCCTCAAATTCTCTCTTCTTGCTCACTTTTCAAAAGTTCCTTGGAGTGAAGAAATCAATTCTTCAAACTAGAGCTTATTCAATGAAAGTGAGTGTTCTAACATCTCAAAGGCATTGAGTGGAAGTGATCCAAGTCCTCTTTGGAGTTTTGTAGCAGTTGTATCACGATAGTCACTTTCAACTTGGAGCTTAAGCAAGTGGAGTCAAGTAGAAGAGTTCAGAGGGTGTCAAGCCAATTGGAGTGCATCAACATCTTCCTTGAGGTGTAAGGAAGCTATCCAAATGCCTGCAACACATTTGTATCACCAGAATCACAATCTTTCATTCTCACTTTATGCTTGAGCAAGTGGAGTTGAATAGAGCAATTCAGAGTGATTCAAGGTGAAGTAAAGATCCCTTTAGCATCATTGAGGTACCAGGAAGCTTTTGCAATCATCAAATCAATACTAGGAGTCCTTTACCATAGCCTTCGATCTTCAGTTTTAGGAGTAGGTTCTCAAACTCTAACTCTCTTATTCTTGTACCTATTTCAATAAAGCTCAATTTTATCTTGTTCAGCATCATGAGAGGATTAAAAACCCTCTATCAGCATTCATTTATTCATCATATTCATCATTTAATTTTAGTTTTAGGGTTTTAGTGTTCTTGAAGTTTTCTGAGAAATTAGAGAGCCATAGTTAATATAAATTCATGTTAGTTATATTTCTGGAATCGTGAGGAAATTTAGAACAATTTTCATGTTTGAATCGTCAAGTTTGGTTGAGAATTATGAGAGTTCAGAAATTCAAATTTCACGAGCTCAAGGTTGAAGACGACCATGGTGCGTGTTTTGAATTTTTTGGAAAAAAGGTGAAAAATATAACAAAATGGAATGGATACCATAACAAGCCACACGCGTGGCTCAGTTGGTTACTCTTTTGCCTTGGTAACCTCAAGGGCGCAGGTTCAAACCTTGGAAAGGCCAAGTCTTTATTCTTGCCACTATTTTTATTCATTTTTTTTACCAACTTCACTTAATTAATTTACCTATCAAAATTAATCATTTTCAAATAATTTTTTACACACTACTCATTTATCTTACCTATTTTATAATTATTTGAAAAAATCACAAAAATATTATTTATTTGATATATTTTTACTAGGTTTAAAATGGGGTTTTTTAATACATTAAAATATGTTTTTCTTTTGATTTTCAAAAACCTAATCTTTTGTAAATATTTTTGTGAACAAAACCTAATATCATAGGTCTTAATTAATTATAGGCATTGTGTCTTACCTTAATTTGTTTGTTTTCATCATTCAAAATTGTTTTCTTCAACTCTCGATTTAAAACAGACGATCAGGATTTTCAAGCAACAAAACCTTGCATATTTCAATCATTTTCAATCAAATGTTTTTTATAAACAGTAAACAAAATCATTTGGGCCTCTAATAGAGTGTAAGTCCCATCCCTTTCTTCTTTCTTCCTCTTAAACAAATCATCTTTCATCTGTTTTTCATAAACAATTAATCTTTGGGCCTCTTGATTTTTAGAGAGTGTAAGACCCAACCCTTTTGTTTTTGTACATACTTGTTTGTTTTAAAACTTTGTTTTCTGTACAAAACTCTCTCATCTGTTTTAAATCTCTGGTACTAAGAGGGACATTATTCCCGGTGAAACTGCTCTTAGACCATTTGGGCCCATCTTCTGAGGTATAAGTCTCAAGCCTTCTCTTCTTCTATTTTCATCTGTTTTTTAAAACAAAACACTGGTACTAAGAGGGAAATTATGCCCGGTGAAACTGCTCTTAGAGCTTTGGGCCCCTCTTCTGAGGTATAAGCCACAAACTTCAACTCTTCTGTTTTCAAAATCTTAAACTATTTTCAATCATCTTTCAAACTATTTTCAAATCAACTTCAATTGTTTTCAAACTCAATCTTTCAGTTGTTTTCAATTAACATCTCATCTGT
This sequence comes from Vicia villosa, assembly GCF_029867415.1. Classification (NCBI taxonomy): domain Eukaryota; kingdom Viridiplantae; phylum Streptophyta; class Magnoliopsida; order Fabales; family Fabaceae; genus Vicia; species Vicia villosa. The sequence goes on from NC_081186.1 coordinate 50,490,122, forward strand.
TTTCAAATCAAATCTTTTGGGCTTCTCCTTGAGTATAAGTCCCAACCATTCTTTCTCATCTCAAATTCTTGGTCCTCTATTACAATATAAGACCCAACACCTTTTGTTCATACAATAAATATTTCAATGGGCTTTCTCCTTGAGCTATAAGACCCAACACCTTTTCTTTTCCTTTCGATAAAACATTCAACTGTTTTTCAATAAAACCTTCAACTGTTCAATAAGGCTCTATACATACATCTTGGGCCTCCTCTTCACCCTGGTAAGTTTTTATAGCTTTCATTTACTGCTTTAAATACTTTGTCAAATATAAACTATAAATATATACTCTTTAGATCTCTGTCAGAGAAAAACCTTAAGATAGATAAACATGTATATATTATAGGACTATGACCTGGGATTGAGGATTACTTCCCGGTGAAGCCTCTCCTGATTAGAACAAAATACATTCTTGCCACAAGATGAATTATTCCCGGTGAAACATCTTTAAACCCTTAGATAAACAATAGGACACATCCACCCAAAAGGAATATTCCCGGTTGTCGCACGCTCGCGAAATTGTGAACAGAGTCGCCACCAATATATTTATCCCATAAGGGAAAGGAATATCAGAAAACCTAAGATGTAAATGAATGAGATATGTAAGCCAATTAAGAATAATTAGATGGGCAAATTTTGGGGTGCAACAGCTGCCCCTATTTAATCATCTTAAACCTGAAAGTGAGATTGGCACTAGCCTTTTGAACATTCAAGGTAGAAGAAGGTTAAATACCAAGAGAACCTGAAAATTTGCCTGGACAAAGATGAGATAGGATCCACTGGGGAAGAAATGGCGTCAACTCCACTGAGAAAGATTGTATCAATTCTGGATTGATCAAAGTAACTCTGGGTTAAAAATGAAATACATATCAACTCTGGGTTGAAAAGGAAAAGTGGGTCGACTCTGGGTCGAAGAATAAAGGGAAGTCAACTCGGGGTTGGATAAGAGGTGAACATCAATTCTGGATTGAGAAAGGAAAGAGAAATCAGTATCAGTGGAATAGGATATAAGCATCAACTCTGGGTTGAAAAAGAAAGCAAGGAAATCAACTCTGGGTTGAAAAAGAAAGCAAGGAAATCAACTCTGGGTTGAAAACAAGATACAGACATCAACTCTGGGTTTAGAGAAAGTAATTCAACTCTGGGTTGAAAGGGGAAGGATGAACAATTAGAAATAATCGTCAACTCTGGGTTGAATGGGAAAGAAAGAAGATAACCGTCAACTCTGGGTTGAGAAGGAAAGGAGGAAAGAAGTATCCGTCAATTCTGGATTGAGAGGGAAAAGGTGGAATCAATTCTGGATTGAATAAGGGATAACCATCAACTCTGGGTTGAGTGGGAAAGGAATCAATTCTGGATTGAATAAAGGGTAACCATCAACTCTGGGTTGAGTCGAAAAAAGGATAAAGGATAACCATCAACTCTGGGTTGAGTGGGAAAAGACAAGAGATAACCGTCAACTCTGGGTTGAGTGGGAAAGGAGGAGTCAATTCTGGATTGAACAAGGGATAACCATCAACTCTGGGTTGAGTGGGAAAAAGGATAAAGGATAACCATCAACTCTGGGTTGAGTGGGAAAAGACAAGGGATCAACTCTGGGTTGAATAAAAGATAAACGTCAACTCTGGGTTGAAAAGGAAAACCGTCAACTCTGGGTTGAATGGGAAGGACAAGAGATAACCGTCAACTCTGGGTTGAGTGGGAAAGAAAGACAAGGGTCAACTCTGGGTTGAATAAAAAATAACCGTCAACTCTGGGTTGAAAAAAGGGTAACCGTCAACTCTGGGTTGAGTGGGAAAGAAAGAAGATAACCGTCAACTCTGGGTTGAGAGAGAAATAACCATCAACTCTGGGTTAAGTGGGAAAAGAGAAATCAATAAGAAGTATCCATCAACTCTGGGTTGAGAGGGAAAAGATAAAAGATAACCGTCAACTCTGGGTTGAGTGGGAAAGAAAGAAGATAACCGTCAACTCTGGGTTGAGTGGGAAAGAAAGAAGATAACCATCAACTCTAGGTTGAGTGGGTAAAGACAAGAGATAACCGTCAACTCTAGGTTGAGAGGGGAATAAGAAAGGATAACCGTCAACTCTGGGTTGAGTGGGAAGGGACAACAGATAACCGTCAACTCTGGGTTGAGTGGGAAAGGAAATCAATTCTGGATTGAATGAAAGATGATTGTCAACTCTGGGTTGAGAAGTAAAAGATCAACTCTGGATTGAAAAAGGATAACCGTCAACTCTGGGTTGAGTGAGAAAGAGATCAACTCTGGGTTGAATAAACGATAACCGTCAACTCTGGGTTGAGTGGGAAAGAGAAAAGATAACCGTCAACTCTGGGTTGAAAAAAGGGTAACCGTCAACTCTGGGTTGAGTGGGAAAGAAAGAAGATAACCGTCAACTCTGGGTTGAGAGAGAAATAACCATCAACTCTAGGTTGAGTGGGAAAAGAGAAATCAATAAGAAGTATCCATCAACTCTGGGTTGAGAGGGAAAAGATAAAAGATAACCGTCAACTCTGGGTTGAGTGGGAAAGAAAGAAGATAACCGTCAACTCTGGGTTGAGTGGGAAAGAAAGAAGATAACCGTCAACTCTGGGTTGAGTGGGAAAGAGAAAAGATAACCGTCAACTTTGGGTTGAGTGGGAAAGAGAGATAATCAATTCTGGATTGAACAAAGGATAACCGTCAACTCTGGGTGAGAGGGAAAAGATAATTAACTCGGGGTTAAAAGATGAAAGGAAAATCAACTATGGGTCGAACACAAAAAACATCAACTCTGGGTTGAAGAAAGATGAACATGATTGACTTTGGGAGATGACATCACAATGGTAACTCTGAGTGATCCAGTGGAATATCAATTGATGCTTGTAGGGACCTCATCTGATGAGTAACTTGGCTTATGCTTCATATGCAATGTTTCATTTGTTTTATGCACTTCAGGAGATGCAATGCAATGAGTTCTATATGCAGTGTACTGATGGGATGGTCAGGGTTTCTGCTTTTGTGGGGAATAGATTAGGCGGAGTTCTGAAACTCTGTTCGAGGATCAAGGTAGAGTGGATGCCCCTGATTTATTGATGATTGGATCATTAAGGGGGATATGCCAATGAGAATGCAATGATGTGTATGATTCATGCATGACTATGATTGTTTCCAAGATACAAGGAGTTGATGGAGGATGCCCTTGCGGAAAGGTTGTTTCTTGAAGGATAGAACTTGTGAAGGTGTTGGGCTTGACTTCTCGACACCTATCTCGATATCTGACACTTGATTGAAGATGATGAGATGAATTATTACTAGCTTGCCCCAGCTTGTATGATCTTTTGATGTAGGACTTTGATAATGCTTGAATCATGGAGATTTGCAATGGTCTGCCCCAGTGTTGATCATGGAATGGATGCCCCAGATTGAAAGGAACTCTTCCACTTAATGGATGCTTTAGATATTTGTCTAGTGGATGACCAACCTTTGCCTTTGTAAGACTACTCGATGGAATTTCAATGTTGAACTTTCCTTAGTATCAAGTACTTATTTTCGAATTAGAGACAATTCTGTTTTGAAAAAGATAATGAGAATGCAATGCACATGTTAATCTCAAAGAAAAGTTTTTATTTGTCGAAATGTTGTACTGATACTAACACAAATGACACAGCAACATTAGGAGTCAGTTTTGACATGATTTTACAATCTGTATGCTTTCGGAACGAACCCTGCTTCAATTAGGACTTTTGAGGGTTGTAACGTGGTTGGGTTCACGGTTTAAGAAACAAAGGATAAAGGCTCAAGTTCTACTTAACCCACCCCTTCTTCGTGATGTTCTCCAGTCTTACGTTCAGCTAGTTTGACACGAGTGTTCACCTTTCAGGAAGGATTATGATGGATGAGGATCCTTTTTGGTTTTGATGGAGGTGGCAGTCACCCTTTGGTGCTTTCGTTGATGGTCACGACAACTTGTCCCTTGGAGGATTTTTCTTTTGCTTTGTCTTTTGCTTTCCCTAACTTTTGCCTGGACAGAAAGTTTCTTTTGATTTTGGTTTTCGTTGTCCAGCGGGATATGCCCTAATTTTTGCCTAAGTCAATTGCTTCAAAGCTTTTCTTTTTCTTTTGACTTAGCGGGCTATTGTTTCTTTTTTTTTATCATGATTCATAACTTTCTTTTCATTCTTCTTTTTTTTTGTCTCGTTCGGGAACAAGTTGTATGACTTTTGTGATTGACTTGTTGAAAAGGTTGTGACTGCCTTCTTCTTAGTGAATGAGATACATACATTGTGGATTGCTATTCTTCTTTTGTTGTGAGATGATTGATCCTCTGATAGAATACCTGAAAGTCGAGCGCTCGGTCGCACTAACTGAAAACTACCCTGCCCCTGGTTAAGATGGAGGATTTTGAATTTTTTTTGAAAAGAACTACTACTCCTTAGGCTCAAAGGGGTTGACGAAGGTTTCACTCCCTTATAACTCCAGTGTTTAGGAATTGAAACAATGCCTGTTGTGGACCTCCGATTTTTTTTTAATACCGGGCCATACCTCTGATCTGTAGAGATACGTGAACTGACTCTTTTTTTGTCGCTTAATGCTTTCGCATTTTTGAAAATTCACAGAGTCGCCACCGACCTTTTATTTTATCCAATTAAGGAAAGGTTTATAAAAGACACAGAAAAAAGACCTTTAAGAAATTCTGGGTAAGGGGGTAGGTTATACAAAGGGAAGGTGTTAGCACCCTTTGTATCCATGGTTATCCATGGGCTCTTAAGTTTGCTTAGCTCACTTGTTTTTCGATTACTTTTCAATTGCTCTGAAATTGCTCATATGTGGTTTCAAATACCTTTGTAAATTGAATTTTGTAATGATCCGTGTGTGGATGTATACAAAATGCTTGTTTATCTTTCGAAAGATGTTTTGAAAAGAACGTTAACTTTGTAATAATCCGTGTTTGGATGTATACAAAGTATTGTCTTTTTTTGAAAGTTTTGAAAAAACAACAGTGTATGAGAATTTTGTTTGTTTTGATTTGAGCAAGCAAACTAGGAGGTCTACCCTGAGTTGTAAGGTCTTTATCCTATTTCCTTTAAAAATCTATCCTTTCACCGGATATAAAAGCAAGGTTCGATTTTGTACTCAAAACAGTAGAATTTTGACTTTGATTTTGAAAGATTGTGAAAAAGGATTACCTGAAGAGGTGCAAATGTGATTGTGATTGGATTCAGATATTTATCTTTGAAGTTAGTGATCTAACGGTTCAATTTTATCTTTGACATGCACGCAGTTTATATGTGCTGGAAATTAAAATGCGGAAATGTAAAGTGCGGAAAGTAAATCTACGCTATTACATCGATTGTGCGGGAAATGTAAACTAGCCTATTTACATGAATTTGACATCCTATACATTTATCTAGGAATTTAAATTGCAAGAAAAATAAAAGGCATGTTTTTGGATTTTTATGATTTATTTTAATTATAATTAATGCATGATTAATTAAATTAAAATGAAGAAAAAAAAAGATGAAAATAGATTTAAACCTAGAAATTAAGTTTAAAATATGTACAAAATATTTGCTAATTAATTTTAAAACAAAACTAATTTTTTGGAATTTTTGAAATTGATTTGAAGTTGATTTAAGTTAATTAAAACATAATTATGCAAATAATTATACAAATAATTAAAACTTAAAAAGAAAATTATTCAAAATATGTACAAAATTAGTTTATAATATATAAACAATATTTAACACAAAGAACAATTTTTTAGGATTTTTTTTGATTGGTTAGAATAATTAAAAAGCAAATATATAAATATATACTAATTAATTATGCAAAATATTGAAATTTTGAAGAAAAATAAAATATTTTTATTTCAGAAAATAATATATTATTTTAGAAGTCTAAAAATATTTTTTGTGTATTTTTTGGATTTTTAAAACTATTTTTAATTAATTTAACAAAGAAATTAAAATAAAATAGAAAATAAAATAGAAAATAAAAAGGATACTGATCCTGTGTGGTAATTTGTGAGGGAGCATGGTGTGGTGAGAGATCTGGCACGTTGGATCTGATTGGAAGTGAATCAGAGGGCTCAGATTTTGAGGAGCATGACAAAAGCATAGACAGCGCAACACAGGATCCAAGAATTTGAATAAAAGCTGGCGCGCGCATTCTGGCCAACCAGAGCCTGCCACGCCTTCATCTTCTTCCTCTCTCCGTTGCTATAGGCTCTGCAACTGTAGGTAAAGCCTTTAGTGATGGTTTTTGTCCGTAGCTACAAGACATGCACATGTCAAAATTTCATACAAGCAATATAAATTACTTAGGAGACCATGGTTAAGCTTAAAATCGTCCCCTGAGTTTAAATATGTCATTGGTTTCTCCTAATTTGGCCTAAATCAGAGGATCCCAAATTTTAGCTTAAGAACCCTAAAATGGTATCTTCGTGTGTAAGCATCTAAAACTCAATTAAAGCTCCAGAAATGATCTACACACCACACCAAGTGCAAATATATGTCTACATCGTGTTAGATATGCTTAGGTTATGAGACACGAGTCAGTTTTAGTTTGGATGAATCGAGACCTGTAGCGTTCGATTCAAGGAGTTTCAGAGCTTGCAAATGATCTGGATATGTTCAGTGAAGCTCAAGGAACGTGTTTGAGTGTTTAGTTTTAATGGAAAGTGACTTAAATTTGGAATTCGAATTTCAAAATTCTTTGAATATTTTGAGAGAGTACAAGTGTGTTACAAGCAAGAGTTTTTGCTCTCTATCTCTGTCTCCTTATTACTGAAGTGAGATAGCTTATTTATAAGCTATGTGTGCTTAGAATTGAAGCTAACTTGCAGCTAGTTGCCTTTGTTGAAAACTTGGTTTTTAAATATTAAAAACCTTGAATTTTTGACCAAGTCTTGACTCCATTCAATGCTCTTGCCTTGTGCACCAATCCTCTGCAGAAAATTGAAGGTTCTTTGAGTGAGTCATGCTTGGATTGTAAGCTACCATTTATCCATGCATTTTCCTTTTAATTTTAATCTTAAAGTAAGATAAAATCAATCAAAAAATGGATAAAAAAGGTGTGGGCTTAGTCTTGGTCGTGGGAGGCCCATATCATCATGGAAATGATGTTTGAATGCTGAAAACTTGGCCCCATTTGGAAAAAATGCATTTTTGAGCAATGTTGATTTCATGTATTTTCCCAAAATTTAGCCAACTTCAACAAGGTGTAAATCCTTCAATTTTTGTCATATGAAGGAGATCTTGCACTTTTTGGAAACCTCAAAGAGTCCTCTAACCAATGCCTTTGGTCTCATGTCAAAATGATTTTTGAAGCTCCTTGTGTGTCCTTTTGAAAAAAGTGTCTTTTTGTTGACTTTGAAAATGACCTGTAATGTCTTTGATCATATTTTTCAAATGGTGAATCCAATGACCATGGGATCAATGGCATTTGAAAGATAATTGAATTTCCTTCAAAACAAGCTTTGGTTTGAATTTTTTGGATGAAGGATGAGAGAGTTATGATCAGTCAAAGTTGAGTTGACTTTTCAGGCAAAAACCCTAATTTTGAATCTTAGGGTTTTGTTGGTTTTTGATCTTTCCTTGATGAATTATGATCATCCAATGATCAAATGATGAATCCTTTGACAAAATATGGACTTTGACAAAAAATTTCATTTTTGACTGTCTGTTGACTTTTTTGGTCAAACGGGTCGTCTGTTGACTGTTTGAGCTGCTGACGGTGCGTCTGAGTGAATTGAAGTTTGAAAATTTGTATGATGGTACTTTGAGATATATGGATGTGTATGAAATCCATTTGAGCTCTCAAAAACTTGTTGCTCCTGTAAAAACAAGAAAAACCCTGATTAGGGACTGTTTGTGTAGGAGACAGTTAAGCGTACCTGATTTTTGTGCAGTGTTGAGTCTCTGCTAATCGCTTGATATTCAGAAGACTTCTTGAACAAAGATCTTGGAATTTTGAATTGTGAAAGATTGATTTGATTGATGGTACAAAACACTGAGAATTGTACTGCCAGCAGTTTGGCTGTCAACTGACTGTTCAGGTATTGATGTAGCAGTTAGAGTGAAAAATCAACAGTCAAAGTTAATTTTCTTTTTTGTTGTTTTTGTTTATGTTTTATGTGAAAAATGAAAGTTTATTTACATGACTTGTTAAAAAAACACAGACATAATAAATAACTAATGTTTACTGTTACCAGTACAGTCTGAGTTTCCTGATTTTGCGCCTGCAAAAAAGATTTAACTCTGTACCAATTATGTCAGTACTATTTATCTGTAAATAAATAAATAGCATGTGTGAAGTAATACACAGTATTTGGTGTTTGCGTAAGAATAAATTCAACTGCAAGCCAAATTACTGTATAAGAAAAATTCTAAAAACTAAGTATTTCATATGTCAGGATATTTGTTGAAATAAAAATCCATGATTATATGAGACCCTTAATTTTCAGATTGGAGTTTTCTTGAAAAATATGTGGGCAAATTTTGGGGTATAACAGTTGCCCCTATTCAATCTTCTTAAACCTGAAGAGATTGTCTGAAATCTGAAGGTAGAAGATGATTGAATATTTAGATGCCCTGAAAATTTGCACTTACCTTGATCAGAAGAGATGCTGGAAGTTGCATTTGAATGTCGTCTGCGAAATGTTGTTGGCAGATTGAAACATTACCTGAGATGGGCTTTCAGATGCCACCTGGTAAATGGGTTGAGGGTTTGTTCATCAGAATGAATCCATTGATTATATCTTGATGAAGGATTTGAAAGTCTTTGTGTTGACTGTTTCGGAACCGTCTAAGGTTACCGCTTTAAGTCTTGGAAGATAATCGTTACAGAACTTGTCCAAAGTTTTTCCGATTCAGATTTTGGGAAGTTGATCATTGTGGAACCGTCTGAGGTATCGCTTTAGATCTGCAATGTTAGATCGTTCTGGAACCGTCTGAGGTATCGCTTTAGATCTGCAATGTTAGATCGTTCTGGAACCGTCTGAGGTATCGCTTTAGATCTGCAATGTTAGATCGTTTTGGAACCGTATGAGGTATCGCTTTAGATCTGCAATGTTAGATCGTTTTGGAACCGTCTGAGGTATCGCTTTAGATCTGTGATGCTAGATCGTTTTGGAACCGTCTGAGGTATCGACTTTGATCTGTGATGCTTGTTTTTGAGTTGGTAAGTGATCAGAATGAATCTTCGGCTTGATTATATCTGAGAGAACCGTTCATGGAATTCAGGTGAACACGGCATGTGATTGAGAACATCTTTGTTGAAGATATCTGCCTACCTGAAAAATCAAGTTAGTGATATGCAACGTTTATGATGCATGTAAATGTGAGATATTCCCGGAGAAATATGCATGTTATGCTGTGTATGAATATGCGCATGATGCATGATGTATGATGTATGATGTATGAATATGTGAATGTATGAATGTAATGTCAAGCTTCTAATTGGAAAAATAAATTCCCACTAGTCAGCTGGACATGACTGTATCGTGATCGTTGATGATCTTTTGTCTTGCTTGAGTACCCTCGTCTGGGGAAATTCTTTGAGAACCCGGGTATCCCGTTGAAGGATCTTTGACTACTGCTTGGGGAATCAAAGGTAACTGGAAGTTCTGATGCCCTTTCAAATGGGAATGAGGAAGATGCATAATCCTCTGATGCACTATCTGACCAAGTCCGGGTGCGGGGATCACACCTTCTGAAGATAGTAATCTGGAACAACCCTGCTGGGGAATAAGACTTCTTTTGAAGAAAAAATCTTTTTGAGGAATTTGCTGAGAAATGCGTTTCTCTTGGTGATTTCCTTCTGATGGAATGATGTCCAGATGATCGGGACATTTCCTGAATGCCATTCCTGTTTTTCCTGGTAAACATCAATCATATTCAAATGCATATGTTCATTCAAAATTATCATTGGGACGCTTACGTATTTAAAACAGAAAAAGTGAAAAGAGCTGCATTGGAAAGAGCCATGATAGGCGGGTTAGCACAGGGAGACAACAATCCTAGAAGTAGGAAACTGTCAGAAAGTTTTAGAAAATATTTATGAAGATAAATAGCTATGTGAAAATGATCCAGTCAAGTTTCAACTCTGCTATTGCCAATCTGTCTTCGAGCATCTCATCCCTCACTTGTTGGAAGAAAGTGATTAGACTGATCGGTGTCTTTGAGGTGTTGAATCTTGATGGTGAGTAGGCAGCTGAACGGAACACAGTTGTATGCTTCATTCCCTAACTTTTGCCTAGGCCGCCCTTTCAGGTTTTCAG